>NC_087202.1:67929084-67986584 GCF_015104395.2 Macrobrachium nipponense | reverse complement strand
AAGTGTCCGATTGTAAAAACATTCATCTCACTTTTTCAATATCATTTACCACAGTTAGACCTAAGAATCTTAAAAAGCATAAATATCTTAATAAAAATGTCTTATTTTAATAATACATAGTCTTTATGATTTTCTTGCTTCTAAGTTTACATTTTAATTTTTTCAAGCATTTTCCTCTTTTTCAGCTATTGTTATTTCTGATATTTTCTTACATATCATAGTTCCGATCTATTCCATAAAAGAAACTTTTAAATTTTTATTGTTTTAACGGTTGCATTTATCTTTCTGTCGTAGACCGAATATCTTACTTTTCATAATTATTAATTTAGCTTTGAATGAATTTTCAAGGTATAACTGTCACATCTTTCTTTTCCGTATTTTGATTTACTGAAGACATAATGAAGTTTTAAATCGTCTGTAAGAAACAACGCCACATAAGTTCACATTTGTATATCGGTATCCACATCATTCCTTATTTGAATGAGAGTTTGTTATTACTGATATCCAGAGCATAAACCCGAGACATACTTCCTCTAACAACTCGGTGTCATGTGGGAAGCAAATTGCGCTCCATCCGTACATCAAAGACAGACTGACGAAGTCCATCTTTACCTGTTTAATACTCTAGCAGACCCATTTCACGTTGCATGCATATCCCTAGACGAATAAACAACTCTCTCTCTCTCTCTCTCTCTCTCTCTCTCTCTCTCTCTCTCTCTCTCTCTTCCCATGGTATACACAAGGTTACCACAATGAAATCTGACACATAAAGCAAAACTCACCAGCAGACTCATTTCACGTTAAATGCATATCCCTGGACGAATAAACTACTATCTCTCTCTCTCTCTAGTAGTTCCTCATTGAACTCGCCTATGAATCTGGTAGCCCAGTTCGCTTCCCGCTGTTGCTAAGAGGGAACCAGAGTAATCTATTTCTGGCGATTAAAAGTTCATTTCTTGATACAATGTGTTTCGGATCCTACAATAAGCTGTAGGTCTCGTTGCTAAGTAACCGGTTGGTTCCTAGCCACGTAAAAAATAAAAAAAAAACCTAATTCTTCGGCCCACCTCTAGGAGAGCTGTTAATTAGCTAAGTGGTCTGTTTAAACTAAGTTATACTTAACTCTCTCTCTCTCTCTCTCTCCTGGTGTACACAAGCATTAAGCTGAACTCCCCACATCAGACAATGGATTCAGTGAGAGTCCACTTAGCGACAACCCAACCTCGGTAGAAACAAGTACCTCTGTATGCGGTGTAGCTGAGCACACGTTATACTCTGAAATGCTATGAAATTAAAGTCGTTTTCAGGCAGAACGTGCTACAGTGTGACTTTGCCCCTATTGCAGCAGCCCATCCAACCCACTTTTTCTTAAAACCGTACAAAAAAACTTTACCATTCATCTTTTTCCCCCTTTTAATAACACTAGCTGTCTCGACTTAAAAAAAAAAAAGAAAGAAAAAAAAAAAAAAAAAAAAAACTCCTTATTTTCATCTAATTAACATTTCAGGGCTCGAAGTCCGTAAGGTGCTTGTGTCTCTGAACACTGAAAAATCCTCATCAGGATACCATCCACCCTTAAGTTGTTGAGGAATCTGAACATGAGCTTACTCCGTATTTCGACATATTTTTCGCTTTATCCTTAATCCTGGTATATTTAATTCCAATTGGAAGATGTCACTTGCATACCCTGATAACAAAAAGGGCATTCATCTTAACCCCTATAACTACCCCCTTCATTCTTTCACTTCTTTTAATATTCAAATTTAACAAATCTGTTTAAAGAACACCTACTCTACAGGTGAAATTTCACACACTTCCTTCTGATCATTCGAATGGTTCCCATGTTGAAATTCGCCTTTATTGAGGATATGGCTTGCAGAAGATATTCTTAAATGTCAACTAATTAATAAAACATAAAAATATATATATATATTTTATGGAAATACAAAAGCCAACTGGGAAATTGATAAAAAAACTCCAAAATTTTAAAATCTTGAATTCTAGTATAGAAGAAAATGCCCTTTTGCATATTTTTAAAATCTCATTTTTCATTTGTCATTAGACCCAATGTTTGTCTAGTCATAGAGCTGGTACTCCATTTCATGTTATTCCTTCGGGCCAGTCTTATGAGAACCGCTCAGCTGGGTGGTCTGGTTAAACTTTATTATTAATAAGATAATATAAAAGTACATAAAGTTTATTAAAACATGATTTCATTAAAATGCACTAAAAAGTAATAATTATATTTTTTTTGGAGACACCAGGATTTTCTCAATTAGTCATATCTACAAAAATAAAAGCGTGGGCGCCAAACATGGAAGGATATGCTAAAAAAAAAGAAATATATATATTTTGTTATCTCATGTGGCATTTCCTTCGATATTTGGCGCCAATGCTTTAATTTTTTTAGACATGATGAACTGCAAGAAAATCCTTGTCTCTTAAAAAAAATTGTTTCTTAAATTTTTTTAGTGCATTTTGATAAAAGCACGTTTCAAAAAAAATTCATATATATAAATATATATTATATCTATATATATATATATCTATATATATATATATATATATCTATATATATATATATATATATATATATATATATATATATATGTATATATATATTACATATATATATATATATATATATATATAAATTTATACGTTTTAACTTTTATAGAAACCGTAACCGATTTATAATTGCAGGTAAGGAAATTAATATCCTGTCGAACCAAAAAAAGGTTTTGAAAAATTCGTAGAGTCAAAGAAGTTATGAAAATTCCGGAGAGTTTCGTACAAATCCTGCGATACTGGGTGAAGTCACTGTAGGGTCATTAGAGGTCACTGCTTACCTACTGACCATGTAGGGTTGTACTGAGTAACCTTGAAATATTTCAAGTCTATCTGAAGAAGGGAACATGTCGGAAATTGTGTTACAAGATTTGACCTAGACAAACAAATAAACGGACACAAAAGCAAGCTAAATAAAATCGTACAGAAAAGGAAATGTTGTTACGTCTAAGAGCTCTCTCAGAGGCTTTCCCCGAGCCACGCCCCTTATAATGCACGAGCATGCAATAACATAAAAAAATCTTTTTTCTAACTTCCCCTATTGTATTCTGTAAGTCAAAATAAACACCTATCCTTAAAAGGAGATTTGACCCAATTACTAATGCAAAAAAAATACTAGCAAGCAATCATGTCACCATTTACATATAAATAATGTAAAAACACATGCAGAAAGGTATTTGAGAAAAGCTTCTTTCTTCTCTAACCACGATGAAGAAGTAGACGATTTCACTTGCATCCTCTGGCTCTTAAGAGATGATATTGCACGGCAGAGAGCTATATTTTATACGAAATTCGACAACTGGGCCTCATATCCTAAGATATTTCCCGAAATAGAATGAGAAGAAACCAGAAAATTGCTCTGGAGTAGCGTGAAAACGGCATTACTTTTGCCTATTTATATATTTTTTCATCATATGAAATCTAAAATAAGAGAGAGAGAGAGAGAGAGAGAGAGAGAGAGAGAGAGAGACGTTTTCAAATTAAAATGATTATGACACAAGCACAGTAAAAAAAACTTAACAAACGATTAAAACTAACCTTTAAGCAATAATCCTGTTTAAAAAAAGTTTTCCTAATATGATTTGAAAGTACACAGGTAAACTATGTAATACAAATACAAATTCATCACCTTGTAGAGCTTAAATTGCAATAATTTCACATTATTACAAAAGGTTGGTATGGTAATAAAAAAGTTTATTTCATTACCATATTTCTTACATAAACATCCTCTGTAATAATTGGCGCTGTTTCCTTTATTGATGATATTAAAGACCAAACTGTGATATGTTAACGAAAGACGAACGCCAGCTGAACGTAATATATCATATGAAATTTACTCAGCACAACTAAACATGAAACATGAACATATGTTTATGAGATTATTTTAATGGATTCACCTGACAAGCTTCGATTTAAAGCTTATCTGGCATCTGGTGGGAAAAAGAGAACAATAACGCATTTTAATCTCAGATTATTCACTCTATTATACAGTAAATGTCGAGATGACTTCTAATCCTTCCAAATCCCTTTTCAATAACGGAACATAAAAGACATTGTAAAACTTTATCTGAACGAACGCACCGAAAACGAACGAGGAAAATATGCAAATGAGACACTCATGAAGTCGAATAATGTGCAAAAACATGACAAGAATGGATTCAATGATCTAATATTTCAAATGGTTTGTGATGGAGGGAAACTTAAGCAAAGCAACATTATCCTAAGTATGGCATTAGTCTTTTAGTAAGAATGTTTTTCATTCACAAAAGGTTAAAAATGGCAATCCTCCTTCAAATGATTCTAATTAGATATGCTATATTCTCTATTTCATTCGGAACAGAAAATCTATTGAAATCTATTTACTTTTTTATGACAACGTAGGTGTGGTAACTTTCTCATACTTCTGAAAATATACTCTGCTTTGTTAAGACTGGTAAAATGAAATAAAAGTTATTCAAACGTCACTAAATCAATCGCAATTTCACTATCTTTACAATTACGCAAATGAGGCACACTGTGGAACCGTAAAAATGAGCAAAGCATGACGGAATTCATTTAATCCTTCAAAATGTTCGTCCTTGTCAGTCGTTTCAACTGCTAAGCCTAACGTTTGGTGTAGGGGATTTTAAACAGAATGGCATTTAAAATTGTGCAATACTTCTCTGCGTTAGAATTTCTTTGGGGAACGTAAAGCATAAAAATAATGACCTTATTGTTATCGTACAAGTAAACTAATTTAAAATAAAAACCTTTCCCCTTCCGCACACTATAATCACCACCTGTACTAGCGATCAATTCAAGATGGTAAATTCATCACCTTGTAGAGCTTAAATTGCAATAATTTCACATTATTACAAAAGGTTGGTATGGCATATTTCCCCTTATTTTGTAAAACATGTACTGCTTCGTAAGACAGCTAAAAGTTTTTTTTATTACCATATTTCTTACAT
Source organism: Macrobrachium nipponense (assembly GCF_015104395.2). Classification (NCBI taxonomy): domain Eukaryota; kingdom Metazoa; phylum Arthropoda; class Malacostraca; order Decapoda; family Palaemonidae; genus Macrobrachium; species Macrobrachium nipponense. The sequence continues at coordinate 67,981,566 of NC_087202.1, read as the reverse complement.
AAACAGTTCAAGTTAGAGTGCTATTTAGTGTCACTGACCGACACAGCTTCAAAATTTAGGCAAATAGACTTCTTTCACAGTACGTACAAATTTTCTGCAAAACTGCCAAGAAATGGAGTGTCACCAATTGCATGGCAACCCCCCCCCCCAGCCTTACCAGCTTATTCTTCCTGAACGAGTGGAACCTTTTCAAGGTACACTCATAAGGAAAATAAAGGAAAAGTATGCATAAGGGGAATGATGAAACCCCAAAAGACTGGTAAACGGTGTGAATGAAAGAAGTGAAACTCACATATCTGCCCGAAGCCAATAGAACAAATAATTCTAAACGCAGTGAGTAATATTTGACTTTTAATACGAACTTAAGGTGCTACCCATGTATAAGTAAATCTGTATAACTGTTACGAAACGAATTTCTAGCGATAGGTTTCCTTCATCCAAATAAGTATATTATCGTCTGTTACTATGCATTCCAGAAGCCCCGAAATAGCTTGAACAGACGTAAGGATTCCCGTACTACCAAAGCACTGAATGTTTCTAACATTATCCTTAATTCATGGTAGTAACACTGAATTGACAGATGCACTTAATCAAGCCATTTATTCTTAGAAAAAAAAAAAAAAAAAAAAAAAAACTTCTTGGCTTTCCTCGGACTGTTTCGAACAAGTGGTGCTTTATGACGTATCTATGACGCAGAGCCGTACCCCTTACTTAAAGATTATTTCACAATTATTTAATGTATATATATATATATATATATATATATATATATATATATATATATATATATATATATATATATATATATATATATATATGATCATACAATGTATTAATTTGCTTTGAAAAATTTCCAATTGCCAGGATAGGCGAAATTACGTTTAACCATAAGTCAAACGACCATTTGACAAAGTATAGCATAGAGGATACGCTATACCATAGCCACCGATAACCGTCACCGATTTTGTGGATGGGTGAGTGGCTGAGGGCAGCTTTAACGTCATTTTCCTAAGTAAAAAAAATTAATGACACACATACGGCAATGAGGACGAAGTTTGAAACATTCAGGACTTTAGCGGCATGGAAATCTACGCGGTTAGAACTTTGTTTACAAAAAAACACTAATTCATTTATCGATGTAATGTGGTCCGGATCCCACAATTAGCTGTAGGTCCCGTTGCTAGGTGACCAATTGGTTCCTAGCCACGTAAAAATATCTAATCCTTCGGACCAGCCCTTCTCTTACATTTTAGTGAAATATTTTAATTTTTACATAGATTCATTCATTCGTGCTTATTCAAGAGGCAAATGCTGTATTTGAACGCCAGTGACTATACATGCTATAAAAAAGTAAAAGGGTCATATTCATGATAAGGTAAGTCTATAACATCAAGGAAAACAGCATTCATCACTGCAATACCCAATACTTATACCATCATTACTAATATATTAACATGGTTTTTACCCTGACCCTACCCAGAAAAATTAAAGTTGGGAGAATAGGATTGGCACATCGTATTCGATTACAAAATTTCTAATCTAATCCTCCGTATTCGGAAGATCCAGTGAAGTCACATGGTGAAGCCTCCAAAGTAAGAAAAGCGGTTGAAGAGCCAACACTGATATCATAGAAACTCAACATTTCATGCGAGGAAAGAACATCATTAACGAATTTCCGATAAAACGCATTAATTTACAAGGGTGCACTGAGAGAGATTTTATTTTGAATTACATAGATATTTGGCATTTTGCCAAGCACTGGCGCAGCTAAGGCCATTCAGCGCTGAAACGTAAATTGACAGTAAATGGTTTGAAAGGTGTAACAGGAGGAAAACCTTGTAGTTGCACTATGAAACAATTGTTAGGAGAGGGTGGACAGTAAGATGGAATAAAGAGAATATGAAATGAGGTACAGTAAAAGGAATGAAAGTAGTTGCAGCTAGGGGTTGAAGGGATGCTGCAAAGAACCTTAAGTAATACCTACATTGGCCCGAATGAGGTGCATTGACACTGAGAGAGAGAAAAAAAACACAAAAACAAATCATTCCCAGCCGAAATAGAAAGAACTCCTAATGCAAATTGCAAGTGCCCCATATTTTCTTTGAAAAATCACAAGACTGGCCTTGACTGCTAGCTTACCCTTCGGACTTTGATATGAGGTCAGTTGTGAATTTGGTGAGGAAACGTCACTGGTTTCAAATCATTTGCCATATTAGCCAGAGTAGTTTATATAAAAAAAACCCATTTCATTACCAGATGGGAGAAATCAAAAGATATAACGATAGATGATTAATTGAGTTATTATATACTGCAGATTAAAGAGATCAAACGAGATTTTGGTGTTATAGACTTCTTTCCTAGAGATCCAAATATCCATCCACTAGGAAATGTTGCGTCATTTCCACTTGGATTCCTTCAGGATTCTACTGGTAGCAATTGATGGAAGTCTACGGAACTTTTCGACTCGGGCCGAAACAATGAAGGTATTCTCTGGGCAATCTTTTTGCTTTTAATTGTGTTCAGCCAGCACCTCTCTTTTAGTAACACGCTGTCAAGTTCTCATAAGAATTTATAAATATACGTGCAATTATAATGTTGAAAAGGGCCTAATTTTACAATTAGTATCACACAACATTAATAACAATTATGTGATGGACTCCTAAGGAGAGAGGATACAACCCGGAACCCCACACTATCAATACATCCAGTCGAATTGGAGGACTGTGATAAAAAAAAGGCAATGATAATAATAATAATAATAATAATAATAATAATAAAGACTTGCATCCATCGCTCGATCTTCCCAAAAGAAAAGAGAATTTCGTGGAAAACGTCTTTCTCCGCTCATAAAGGAACATCAGACCATTTAAGGTCTCATATTTTCCGAAAAATTCTTTGATGGTGTTCTTTGCAAGATTCCAAACAGAGAAAAATGAAGATAATTTCTCCTCTGTCTTTCTTCCATTCACATTCCCGATGTCCAATAAAACGGCATCACATACTCAGACACATCAAAATGACAATAATGGTAGCACAAAAGAACATAATAACAAAGGCATTGGTGATAATATAGGACACGTCACATTCATATCCTTATCACTACTTCTTTTACTACTACCACTGCTACTGTAGGGCATATTATGCTGCTGCATAAACTTGGAACGATAGCAGGAGCCATAAATTTTACTAGTTCTATACACACCTGCAGTTTCTAGGCACGTCTAATGATTTCCACAAAGGGACTGACATGCTGTTCAAATTATCATCTGGCTACTTCGCCTCGAAATACATGTCAACACAAACATCCTCTACAGCCATCTGAATCACAGAATTGTGAGACACAGGGGCAATACTATATTCACTAAAGCAAAGACGGTATAGGAGGAAAGGAACCAGATATCCTACTATATATATTTCTTAGTATAGTGGGCTCACTTCCCCTATATCTATGGGTTTACCCACTCTACATCCAACCAGCAGCGCACAGACCTATTATTATTATTATTATTATTATTATTATTATTATTATTATTATTATTATTATTATTATTATTACTCTCTTTTCTGGCCCAGCGATACATCGCAATAGTTGGCCAATATTCAAATTGGGGATAATGTTGAAAGTGGTATTTTATTCAGAACAGGCATTATTAATCAAAGACTGGTATTAACAGTATACTGGTATTATCAGAATACTGGTAATAACAGTATACTGATAATACCAGTCTTTGATTAATAAAGCCTGTTCTGAATAAAATACCACTTTCAGCATTATCCCCAATATGAATATTGGCCAACTATTGAGAAGTATCACTGAGCCAGAAAAGCGAGTAATAAGAAAAATAGAAAAGATAATATATAAGATTAATTCGCTGAATTCTGCCATTTTATTCAACAGAATTTGTTTAAAAAAGGCTCTTCTGCCAAAATATTATATTATTATTATTATTATTATTATTATTATTATTATTATTATTATTATTATTATTATTATTATTATTATTATTATTATTCAGGACACGAACCCTATAAATATGAGGCAAGCCCACGAGGGTCATTGATTTGAAATTCAAGCTTTCAAAGAATATGGTGGGTGGGTGTGTACTTTTAAATTTTAAGTAAATGATGGTTTTTCGCATCCCCACTCTCATTCAGTGCTGAAATAAACGTCTGTAGTTTTACTAACATCAATATATCCATCAATTTCACAAACATTTATTCATAACGAAGATTATTCCGAGAACTAGGGAATTTAATACTATCCTATGTGTAATCACCACTTTGATATATCTTCACATCCTATTACTGGGAAAAATATATGAAAAAAAATAAAAACTACAAAATGCATGGCGATCAACTTTATTTGAATAGTATAACCTGGAAAACTAACCGGATTCGAAGATAAATCCTCCGTAAAATTCAGGCCTTTGAAAAAAAAAATGTTTCGGAGGAGAGGTAAATTTTCCAACAAAAAATTCATTCAGTTCAGTAAATTTATTGCCAGGGAGAAAGCGAGAAAAAAGTGACATATTTTGGACAGGAGCAATAAACGTGAATCAAAATGAAAAAATTCACCAATGTGCAAAATTTTGGCCTGAAGGAAAATATTCACCCACACCTCATGCTTCTCTTCCGTACCATGACATGTGCCCTTCTTTCAAGCCTCTTAAAATATATATATATATATATATATATATATATATATATATATATATATCTATATATATATATATATATATATATATATATATATATATATATATGTATATATATATATGACTTTTGTTTCATTAATCAAGTCATTAGTAGTTGAAACCTGATCACAGTATTCCTGAAAGTACAGATGTCAGTGTTCAGACAGGGTTCGTCATAAGGGGTGGGGCGGTTAACTAACCTTTAGAGAAATCGTTAGAAGACCTGATAATTATTAAATGTTTTAAATGATTATGATAATAATGTCAAAGGTATTATGAAAATCCCTCGTCAATCACGCACATTGGTTGCTGCTCTCCTATACAATGCAGCGCTGACCTATTTGTATTTAAAATAACAATGCAAAACGCCAATGAAGACAGCCTCGAAATTTTTCCGAAATCGAAATTTTTCCAAAATACACATTCGATTTTATAACCATTAATAAATTATACTACGGTAACGTTAATCGAGAGAGAGAGAGAGAGAGAGAGAGAGAGAGAGAGAGAGAGAGAGCGAGGTTTTAACACATCTTCATGTCCATTCTTCTCCTATTATATGATATCTAGTCACATTCTTCCACATCCATCAGTAATCTTGTGTGGAAATATTCACAAAGCCTGTATGGATTTAAGGAGCCTTTTATGAGTTTTTTTTTTTTTTTATAAACTTTTTTCTCTTTCCGCTTCAATTATTCCTTTCCATCGTGGGAGAGCACACTCACTACGACATAAGTGTGTATCAACCAGTTGCACACATTAACGATGAACAAAACGATAGTACCGACGGTCAGACGGAATGGAAAAAATGATGTACATCACACAAATGATATTAACGCCCTCATCATCCTCTTGAAGTTCCATTAGAATTTATAGCGTCGTTATCTTGACGTTGCTTCTTAACGTTAATATAACTAAGATGATATACAACCATATCCTACTCGCAATTTGTCTCCACGATTGTTCCTCTGAAAACACCGCTACCAAATGCAACTTGATAAATATATGTCGATTCTGAGAGTGTCTCATATCCCATAATATATTGTAATAGGGAATATATCTTCAAAGCATTTCGAGTGTTAAACAGTGCGGGAAGCAAGACACCCCTCAGCAGGTGAAATGGAGAACAGTTAAGGGGAAAAATACAAGAAACGTATAGTCATTAATTTCTATGTGAAAGTAACATATTGTCTTTGCATATGATCAATCACTTTAGCTCTTTTTTTATATCGTCTTTCCCTTCATTTTCTTGTCACATTTCCTCAAGTTTTGGAACATTACCTCACGAATTTGAAACTTATCAAAGCGAACGATTGACAATATAAAATACCGAGGTGAAAACATCATGTTAAAACTTATAAGAAAAAATGAACACCAACGTCTATCATCCTAGGGCTGGGCTAAAGAAGGTATCACAACCGACAGCATTTCCACGCTAAATCAGGCAAAATACGAACGATATAAATACAAAGCCTCTTTGCTCATTCCAAGTGTAATCTCCTTCCATTACTCTGACAGAAATATGAATATTTACAGGCAATGCTCTTCCTGGGTTGTTTACACTTTTTCTAATTACAAGGGCGCATTTGTGGTTCCTTGATTTTTTTTTTTTTATTCAAGGACTCGGAGTATTTGATTATCTGTTTCTACTTTTTAACTCGTTTTCTTATAAATAATTCAGAGAGGAGCAGAACTCACATTTCCGAGACACCAAAGATCTAACATTCTCTCGAGTCCCAGCATGTGGCTTCCAGTGACTCCATTTGCAGCGAAAAGCGACCCAGAGGACATCTCCCGAAACCTAATCCACAAAGTGAATCCCACATGAGACTGTTTTCCACCACCAGCATCACAACCTTGATATGCCATCAGAGGCTCAGGCCGTTCGATGTTTGCTAACTGTATTAAACGAAGAAATACCGAGGCAATGTAGTTTCGCTGTTAGCGTTCGATCATGATAAATGATTTCATGCAATGTTTCCAATTGTTATAATTTTAAATGTTTTTTTGTTTTACTATTCTCAATATTATTACTGTCCTTACCTTTATTATGAATACTATTTTTTTCTTTTTCAGTAACTGAATTTTGCATATTACTTGAGCTGAACTAAAATTTATTATTATTATTATTATTATTATTATTATTATTATTATTATTATTATTATTATTATTATTATTATTATTATTATTATTAATCCTTTCACAGCACTCAGTCAGTCCGCTTAAACATCACCATAAAATACTGTCCACAATTTTAACACCTGCTATTATTATCTGGTCTGAAAACGAAAGACGATGAGTGTCTGACAACAGAGAATTATCAGCAGGGACAAGGTTAAAGTTAAGCATATCTTAGTTTTACCCGACCACTAAGCTGATTAACAGCTCTCCTAGGGCTGGCCAGAAGAATTGGATATTTTTACGTGTCTAGGAACCAATTGGTTACTTAGCAACGGGGCCTACAGCTTATTGTGGGAGCCGAACCACATTATAAGGAGAAATAAATTTCTATCACCAAAAATAAATTCCTCTGATTCCTTGTTGGGAAAGCAGAGAATCGAACCCGGACCCTGAGATCGGTATTCGAGCAAGTAAGCGACTCGTCCAACGAGGACCTAATATGTTTACAAGATACGAAAAAGTATATTATGTGACATCGACTGTGGTGCTCTCGTAAACAACAACCATTGGCTGAGAATGCCTAACTGAAGAGTGTATAAATCGAATAAGCACTCAGGTTCTATGTAAAGTGCAGTAGAAGATCTCTCTCACTCAGCACATTTGCGCTTGGCGATATTTCCCTTCAACAGGCGGGGTGAAGTTAATTTTCATACTAAGATACACCTGAATAGTTATGATTTAGCAATACATTTAGAAGGCCAAATGAAATAAATAAATAAATGAATAAATAAAAGGTAAATTTTGTGGCAATTTTAAAAGGCATGAATGCACTAGTATATGCCATAAAATGCAATGGAGATTCCTTTATTGAGTCTTGTGTGTATCACTGGGTAATCAGTTTCATGCGTTTAATTGCCGTTGTCAAAGTAAGGGTCAGCCTTTGCCAATATATGCTGTGTAAGTAAGCAGAATGAAGGTACCCTGGTTAGAGCCACTTCTCATATTCTACCAAAACACCCATAGAGAGAGAGAGAGAGAGAGAGAGAGAGAGAGAGAGAGAGAGAGAGAGAGAGAGAGTACCGATTCCCTCCGATTATAATGTTTGCATAGTGACCAGAACAAGAGTCCACAAAAGAAGGTACATTGTCTGAAAGGCGGTTGGGTGCATGAGAGAATAACAAATTGTTCCAACATTCAGAAATCATACCAAAGCTTGGGATGGAAAAAACAGAGAGAGAGAGAGAGAGAGAGAGAGAGAGAGTTCATATTTGCTGATGTAAATCAAGTGTAAAATTTTGCATTACTTCCTCTCTTCCCTTTTAATGTGTCTTTCGTTGAAAATGAAAATTTGTGATGGGACAAGCAAAAGTAAATCAGGGGGAAGAAAAACTGGGAAAAATAATGTCTGGATCTCGACGTATTTTCTTACCTTGACATTTTGATTCAATTCAAACTAACAGGATTTCCCTTAATTGGTCTCATTCAAGTCAATAGTTAAACTTTAAGAGGAACATCCTTCATCAAACGCATACGTATACAATGTCTACATATATGTGCGTGTGCGCGCAAGGCCATCTTATCTGTAGGACTTGTGACCGTAATTAAAGGAAGCTTTCTTTATGCATCAACTACTACTCAATTTCCTGTCATAATTCTCAGTCAAAATGTAGTGATTTCTTTATAAAGAAAATACTAATGGACTTATTCGTTAGCATTACTTAGGAAAATATTTCTAGTTTAATTCCCATAATTATCTACTTCGACTTCTGGATATAACTGTGTTCTAGCTTGTTCTCAGAAATGTGACGTTCTGTCTTCTGCTTACTCTCAGAGGAAGAACTTTAACACAATCAATTCCTTCATGGAAACGTTTCTATTTTATATCAGTCTCATAAGACACCGTCCGCTCTCAGTTTGACTATTCATATTGGTACGTCAGTCTAAAAATAATCAAAACCTCGCTAATCCTTATGTTTGTAGAGTTTCACTCTTTAAAGTTTAACTCTGAATACGTGCGACGAATCAGAACATGACTATGATTAGAGTCTGGAGGTCATTACTGACTGCTTCAAAGTGTGCGCGGCTTATTTGGCAGAAGCGCCAGAATCCCAGAACTTTTTTTTCTTTTTTTCTTATACAACCTTTTTCACAACATTCTTCTTTTTGAGAAAGTTATAAGACTTTACATCTATTTGCCTCCAATGATTTAATGAAATAACTTTTATTACTTATATTAAATTGCAGTATCTGAATTATTACTTATATTGAATTCCAGTATCTGAAGCATTACTTATATTAAATTGCAGTATCTGAAGTATAAAAATGTCTAAATATCTCTTGTACTACGTGAACATACGTTAACGTTAATTATTGCAGTACCTCAAATATAAAAATATTCAAATATCTCTTATACCACCTCAATATGCTTCAACGTTGGAAAGGCACAGAAGTTATTTCAAAAGTGGAAAAACGTACAAGTTTTAAATATCGTATACAAAGTACCGTGGGTAATAACACTATAACTTAATATCTGTTTGCTCGATAAACATAAACACAAACAGATATTCAAATTCATATAATCGCATGAATACTGAATATTCTGCCGTTCGCTCCGAATCATACGGACTTAAATACTCCCCCTCACTGTATTAAAATTATTCTTGTGGTGCAAAATTACGAAGATATTTATTTGATAAAACCCCCAAATTGCAATTCCTTGTAGAAAAAATTTAGTCAGAATGAAGTCTAGTCAGAGAAACTTTAATGGTCCTTCGTAAGCGAATAATCAATAGAATCACTTGAATAAACTGATTCAGCACACAGTACACAGTTCATAGTAGCCACAGATGCCATAGCTGGGATAACGGACTCTAATGTTCTAATGTATCGACGATATTTCAACGACGAAGAGAGAGAGAGAGAGAGAGAGAGAGAGAGAGAGAGAAGAGAGACCTTATATACTTACTATACTGTTAAACTACCATAACCGTTTTTACTACCTAATAATAAATTTCCTCTGTGAAATCCTCATTACGTTGATTAAACAATCATAAAAAAGAAATTACTAAAACAAACATTAGCCTTTAACATCAAATAGTTATTGAGGATTTAAACGAACCAAATTCTTAAGTAAGAGGATACCATATCATTAACAACCTCATCAAGCAATATCGGCTGAATCTGCTCTTCCCTCCACCGGATTCCCCCTTCCCCAAGTCTGCGGGATAGTAACCAGTCACTAGCCGAAGGATGGAACATTGAATAGAAATAACAGTTTCACCTCAGGAAAAACTGCCTTTTCTTTTTTCTTTTTCTTTTTTTAAATCGTTTTTCAATTTTAAGTTCAGAGAGAGAGAGAGAGAGAGAGAGAGAGAGAGAGAGAGAGAGAGAGAGAGAGAGAGAGAGAGAGAGATAATGTTTTATATACCTGGCGCTGCAAAATCAATAGTGATCACACCGACATAATCGCTTGATGTAACGACTCGACCTAATTGTCGCCGCCATAATCCTTTACTATCGATTGTATCATATTTTCCTCGACCCAACCATCTTCCGGATCTTGATGAAAGTGACAAGAGCTTTCGACCATCTATGAGGATCGCTTTCAGCAGTATATACTTTTAATCCATAAAGGTCGTACGTTGTTTCTAATGCTTTACACTTTCGTATATCTCACAAGTTGTTTGTTTTAAAAAAAAAATTATTAGTTTCTTAATTTAAAAAAATAGAAACTTTATGCAATATTCCTGGATTTATAAAGAAAAGTAACTGAATAAAGGTTTCATAAATTTCTGTTTATTTAGTATTTGAAAATTATTATTTAAATAATAAATCATGTTTCAGGAGTCGATGACAAACGTTACTGTAAGGCTAATTTACAAAAAGGAATAATCCAAAACAATAATGGAACCCACACCAAACCCGTTTCTCTCCTCTCTCTCTCTCTCTCTCTCTCTCTCTCTCTCCTCTAACTCTATCAATAATTGGAAGTGCAATACAATTTATTGTAATGATAATTACGTTATGATTTGGGGCTCAATAATACATTTCATAGCTTCGGCATTAGCCTTCAGATTCAAAATGCCATGGACAAACCCAAGTTTAACTACTAAAAAAACATACCGTGCCAAGTCACAATGCATGGTCGCATTAAAATGGGCCCACCGATATACATGGGAACCATCATATGCTATGTAGAAGAGATCGCGAGGCAAATAATCCACTCAGATATGTAACAACACCCTCTCCTATAATGAAGCATAATTATTCTTTCTGATCGAGAAGTAATCGCTCAAGTCAAACAGCCAGGGAGTATACTGTCATTGAAAAATTAAACAAAGTGTTTTGATGACATCAACATCTTTCAAATGACAAATGGACAACAAATAGAAAGATCCCTTTTCATTTGTTTCACCAATCCACGCCCTTCTCCCTGTTGCATGATAAAAAGACTGAGCATCCTAACTGTCCCTTGCGATAGATTGCAGAACGACGGGTTTAAGACTTTCCGATGTTGAGTGTTACCTGGCCAGATGAAAAGGAAGCAAAGATCTAGTTGGGACCTTGATTGGGACAGGGTATATGGCATTCCAGGAAAGGTTGGGTTTGTTTTCGTCTGCGGAACCTACTACTCCCGTTGTTCTGCACTCGCCCGCCACCATTCCTCTTCAAAGTTCTCCTCCATTAATTACAGAAACTCCATAAAAACAAGACATTTTCTTTTATCTTTAAGAAGGATGATAATGCAATGACCTCGACCTTTTCTACAAGAGGCTTTACCATCCTAAGGAATAACAGTTATCTGTATACTTTTTTTATGCACTAAATAAAAAAAAAAAGTTCCCGAGGTCTTATGCACTAAAAAAGAAAAAGTAACTGAGGTCTTATGCACTAAATACAAAAAAAAAAAAAAAAAAATGTTACCGAGGTCTTACGAACAAAAAAAAAGGGTAACTGAGGTTTTATGCACTAAATAAAAAAAAGCTACCGAGGTCTTATGCACTAAAAAAGAAAAAAAGTAACCGAGGTCTTTTACACTAAAAAGAAAATAAAAGTAACTGAGGTCTTATGCACTAAATAAAAAAAAAGGTTACCGAGGTCTTATGCACTAAAAAAGAAAAAAAGTAACCGAGGTCTTATACACTAAATATCAAAAGAAAAAAAAAAAAAACAATTACTTGGTTGGTATATAAAATGCATCGATAAACAAAAAGGTAATCAACTTAAAATACAAAAACACAGAAGTCAGACAAAACTAGCCTAAACAACTTAAGAACTATTAAAAGTCGAAAAATCGCTTCTGCGGTAGGCAAAAACACACCCGCCACAGAAAAAAAAATTACTAGACAAATAAATGCTGTGGGCAAAACCCAGAGTTTCAGGATGTCCATCATTAATTTTTTTTTTTGGACAGTTACGTAAATGGTAGTAAAAAATTGTTTCAAGAAAATCTAGAAGGTTACTAATCGGATTAATAAGATGAGTTTCTGCTTGTTATAAGGCGATAAATATGAATTCCACTTTGAGAAATAAATTCCATGCACACTGCCTACTCTTGTGAAATGAATCAATTTAGAGAGAGAGAGAGAGAGAGAGAGAGAGAGAGAGAGAGAGAGAGAGAGAGAGAGAGAGTCGAATCTTTTTAGCGGAGTTAAAACTCCACCGCATAAATATATTTGCCAATGTGCACAAATGCCAAAGCAGTATATAGAATGGCAAGATATGGCGCGTTTCTAAATAAAACATTAAAATGTAAAAGGGAAGCTAAAGCAAAGTAAACAATGAAAGATGGAGAATATCCAAATATAATCATTTAACAGAAATTTAAATGTTATCCGCACTCAGTGCTGAATATAACGTCTCATTTTCTGAACATATGTTAACAAAATAGTTATTTTCATCCAGAACAGAACTGAATCCTACTGTAGCGCTTGAAAAAAAGACACTTTTCCCGATTTATTCGGAACTACAGGTTAAAACCTATGGCAACTTGAGAGCCGTTTACTTTTCATTGGCCGTTGTGCGTTAGTGCTGACCTCAAGCATGCAAGCATGCGAGTTTCTCACTGCCTTACAAAAGGAGGGTTCAGTAATTTCCATAAAAATAACTTCATTGTACCTTATTTCATTAATTTGGCTGCGAACAAAGGCTGCACAACACAGAGTAAGATATAAAAGTAAAAAGTACCTAAACTTTTGGTGTGACCATAAACATGAGACCCGAAGAATGAGAAGCACAACATGATGGCGCTTAACCTCTAACAGTAAATAGAGCAAGAAAATTCAACACATCGGCTTTAGACTTTCCTTAACAAAACCGCAAGAAGTTGCTTTCCATTTGCACATATAGAGACAAGCCCCATTTCAGCCTCCATTTGAATGAATGAATAACTGCATTTAAAGCTGCCGAGAACATCTAAGTGTGGGATATTCGAACCCAGAAAGACTACATAAATAAACGCCAAAGCAAGCGTCAATAAACAAACATACACACACACATACATAACATACTTACAGAGAGAGAGAGAGAGAGAGAGAGAGAGAGAGAGAGAGAGAGAGAGAGAGAGACTTTAATTTAATCTTAACAAAGATATGGCGAAGATAGGAAGCCAGCAACACATACCAACATTAAGAAGCAATTATTAAAAAAATATATTAATGTAACGTTTTATTGGGAAAAAACAAAACTTCAGTGAGAAAAATTTGCTCAAGTATAGTTAAGAATGCTTGGATATAATACCAGTGATGACTTTTTCCCCATTTATTGTTAAAAGCAAAATAATTGCGTTAATGCTTTCACAAGGCAATTTTCGAAACAGCATATTAACAATATTATCAAATACAGATAGTTTAATACCTAATTTACGATACGGATTTCCAAAGAAATATGTGGATGAATTGGAATTGTATCCATGGGGGCATGAATTTCCACTGTTCTTTCGGAAAATAAAACTAAACTCATTAGAAGTACGTTATCACAATTCTATTACAAATGAATGCTCGCCATTACTCTATAGTACCTTTATTTCTACAAGAAAAAAAAAAAACAAAGCTTTCTTTGTGAAGGAAGGGAACGGTGCGGGGACAAAAACCGGAATAAGGATTTCCACAAACACATCCTCACACCCTTCCTGCGGAGCACTTTGTGATTGCATGATTCTTTTTGCCTAGCTTACATCCTTGGAATAGATTGGCCACAAAACAATAAATATGTAATGAACACATAAAGCAGCCCCATACTCTCTCTCTCTCTCTCTCCCTTCAGATTGCAGTGAAAAAATGAATACCGTGAAACCATATATAATTTCAGTATGAATTATTGTTTGACCTCTCTCTCTCTCTCTCTCTCTCTCTCTCTCTCTCTCTCTCTCTCTCTCTCAATCATATATATATATATATATATATATATATATATATATATATATATATATATATATATATATATATATATATATATTATATAATTTCAGTATGAATTATGGTTAATTTTTGTCCATTCAGACTTATACTTTTTGAACCTTTAAAAGAATTTGGTTATACGTGACATTCGCTCATTTTTAAATAGTGAACATATAATGAGAACGTAGTTATAGGCTGGGAAAATTAATGGCCCATGTAATTAAACTAAATTACGTAGACAGTTTCATGCCCAAATAATGTCATGCGCTCATTGCAGTGATTGGGTTATTCAACTCCTGGAAACCATTACCTTTGTGTATCAAAATGAGCTTTTAAAAGTGGTTATTCCGTTACTAATCTTTCTTTTAGTTATGGTTTCACGGTATTCATTTTTTCACTGTAATCTGAAGGGGAAGAGAGAGAGAGAGAGAGAGAGAGAGAGAGAGAGATAGAGAGAGAGAGAGAGAGAGAGAGAGAGAGTATGGGGCTGCTTTATGTATATATTTATATATACATATAACATAAAGCAGTATGGGGCTGCTTTATATATATATATATATATATACTATATATATATATGATATATATATATATATTATTTAAATATATATATGTATATATAATATATATATATATATACCTATATATATATATTTATATATCTATATATATATATTTATATGTTTATATATATTATATATATATATATATATATATATAATATAATTATATTAATATATTATATTTACACCGAAGATTCTTTAATCTCAGTACTTATCAAAAAGGTAGCAATGGTCGTGCGTCTAGGCACTGGCAATAACATCCATTTCCTCTCACTCCAACACTAACAACCTCCAACCCCCAACCTCCTTCCCCCCTCCTCTTTCTCTCTCTCTCTCTCTCTCTCGCTCTCTCTCTCTCTCTCTCTCTCCCATTAAGACAAGGCCATTAAATCAGACTCGTGAATTACAAGAATAAATTTATTTAAGAGCAAAGTGTAAACTAAATAACTCAGGTTCTTAACAGAATGATTAAATAAAATGTAAAATTCAGACAACCCACTCCACATTTCTATCCAGTAATCCAACATTATCAAAAGATCATATGAAATAGAACATCTTTGAAATAAATATTCAAAATACAGACAATCCACATTTGTGGCTAAAGATAAGTATGGTTACCCATTCAAAACAGTATGCACAAACACTTTTCTCAAAAGTACTTTGGCAGAAGCCATCTTGGCTTCTGCCGCCTCTGTAATGATCTCTCGTCATGGTAATCTTACATTCTCATTTTGTAGGAAAAAGGCTCGAACGCACGTACGAACTCACACACATTGTTCACTTCCAGAAACTGCCATAACCAGTTTCAAAAGGTACCTCTGTATCAAGCGCCCATAGCGACAGGACATCACACCACCCAACAAGATATGTCAGCATTTCCTAAGCTTGTTACCTCGAGCACTGTCTCCAAGGAGAAGCTAAAATGATCACTACTATATCCTAAGAAAGTCACAGCACATCACATTACAACGGTATCTAAAACATATTGTCTTAATACATCCCTCTTTCATATAACACACAGACACACACTCACACACATATATGTATATATATATTATATATATATATATATAATATATATATATATTATACATATATATATATATATATATATATATATATATATAATAGGAAGGGAGAGAGAGAGAGAGAGTATGGGGCTGCTTTAGGTGTGTATGTATATATATATATATATATATATATATATATATATATATATATATATATATATATATTTATATATATATATATGTTACGCAAATGTGGATAATTGCCAATGTGTACATTTTGCAATTAATTTTGCCTATTGTGTACAATTTGCAGCGCTTGATGCCTGCAAATTGTACACAATAGGCAAAATTAATTGCAAAATGTACACTTTGGCAATTATCCACATTTTGCGTAACATAATATATATCTTGAGAGAGACAGAGACAGAGAGAGAGACAGAGACAGAGAGAGAGAGGTCAAACAACTTTGCGCAAACAATATCCCACAAGCAACATCCCAACAAAAATCTCATCAGCTCAACTGATTTCACTATTTATACGCCTTGAAATTATCTGATAGGGCAATTTACTAAAAAAAAAAAAACCATAAATAAATAAATAAAAATTGAAGAGTAAAAACCCATCAATAATGCTGATAAATATTTAAATTATATCTATGTTCTGTGGCTATTTAACGCTGATGTAAAGTTGAAAGTTGCCTTTGCAGGAAAGGAAAAGTAAATACTTTTACGCTCTCCCCTGATTCAGATAAGATATTTTAGTTTTCTGGTCCACTAATTAATAAACATTTCGTAAAAAGTTTGTCATTCAGAGGGAAGGGGATGGAAATTCAGAGGGAAGGGGATGGAAGCAACTCAGTGATACAGCTAGTTTTCGGTATAGAGCGAGCAATGAAACTCGAATCCGTATAAAATGACTGAATCGTGCAGATATTAATATTTAGATTGTTTATAGTTAGTTTATTTTATTTTCATTTTTGTAATAAGGAAATATACACAAAATAAGTTTTATGAGAGAATGTGAAGACCCGTTGTCAGTAACACGGTACATGCTAACCAGAGCAATGAATAAAATTCAAGTTTTAACTGTAATAAATAAAATTATCATTATACATGTACGAACAAAAAATCAGTTACACATAAGTTTGCCTGTCAGAAGTCATACAAAATTCTCATTAAATGTTTGCTCAAATTCTCATGGAGACAAGATCGTGCAACAGACGAATAAACGAACTATGTATACCATGTAACTCTCGCAGCCAATGAAGGCCCGATGAACCAATGGATTTAAAAGATGGCGGGAGAGGGGATTGGAGGTTTGAGAGGTTTTACTGGTTTGGCCTCTTTATATACCTCGGAAGCCACTTAATTCAAAATACATACCACATTATCATGTAGATGTGGCTAGAGAGGCGAATGGGAAGAAAGGACGGTGGTAGGTGTGAAACCATAGGTCAAGATGACAGCAGTTCCACCAGGTTGCACTATTTGCCCTTTGCTGCTTTTATTTTCAAGGACTTGAAGCAAGACTACTTTTTATACCAGGCATGCATTCACTATTTTCTATTGTGTACCTAGCACGACCAGTTCACATTGACAATTTAATTATAGTACTACACGTGAAAAATTGTATGAAACCTGATCTGTACCACCTGCAAAAGAAAAAGCGCCGGTAATAATATATATGGCAGAGACTTCAACTAAATGCTCTGACAGCATCTTTGATTGATGGCTGACAAAGAATCCAAACAATGGCTTATTTGAAAGGAATTTATTAAGTAATTACCATATCTTAAGGCTATGCAAGACAATTATAAAAAGTGGCCTAATTTATCAAAGTTCATGACTTCGAGATTTTAATAAGCTCCTGGACTTTATGATAAAACAATGGAAACTGAGATACAAGGTAACGAAAAATTACTGCCAAAAAATGGAGAAGTCCTGTATGACTTGTTCTTGACGCCATTTATCAAAAAGGAATTCTATGAATAAAAATTCGCCAACCCTCTAAAAAGTTTTCAGATCGGTCTTTCAAATTCTCTGAACTGGAAAAGACAGGTTACGTCAGATAAAAACATTTATCACCGTGACCAAAATATACTTTGAACAACGAAAAAAGCAGCCAACTGCTTGGCGCAATTAAAAATAATGTTCATAAATCATTCTGGTCATCTGGATATCTATCTATTATATATATATATATATATATATATATATATATATATATATATATATATATATATATATAATATATATATACATATGAACCCGGCCTTAAGGGCCCAAATACGTAAAGGAAAATATTTTAGGGAAAAATGCAGAATAACTTACCTTAACAAAGGGAAATATGTTACTCTATAATAAGGTTGCCATTGAATTCAGCTGATTAATTTACATTATACATTTATTTACACGAGGCCGTTGAATGGCCTGGAGAAAGAGTAAATGCAGCTTGTCCACACGGGGACCAATCTTATCTCTCACAAGGGGAGGTCTAGCTGAAATAAGATTAACGTAGATGCTGACTTTCAAAATTATCCCCCCAAGAGCAGAGCATCCTGGAAACAGAACATATCGCCAGCGAGAAGTTCACAGTATAAAAGATCTTAGGAGTAGGCCTACGAAGTACCTAGGTACCTACACACTTTCCTAAATGCTGGGTAGACGAAGCAATCAATAAATGTAACAGCTCCCCCTGTTCAGAAGGCATTCACTTCTTTTTGGGCGTGAAGGCCTTTGCTAAATAAGTTGATCGTCTCGACTACCCAGTTCTCCTACTTTAACTGAGGTTTTTTGAGCAGCGATATGGCTAACTACAATGGCCTACCTAACTTATAGGTGGAGATGCTAAGTTTATGAACTTACAGAATTAATGTAGTCTAGCCTAAGTGAGAACTACTGGTTGTCTGTGACAACAGTCTACTCTACCCTTATGTAAGGTTACTTGAAAATTCTACTTGCTACTACCCTAATGGCCTGGTACTAAATTATTAGCCTAACCTACTCATTACAGTTAATTAGAGACGCAATCATTCCAGAGTGCGGTACGCACAGCAGTGGTTTATCGAACCTGAATTGTTAAAGTATGTAAGGTGAGGTAATGATGCGTGAGGATGATGAGTGGTTAGTAGTGTACCAGGATGGAAATGTAATGAGGTAATTATAATATTTAAGTGAGGGTTAGTATTACCAATTCTAGGGGTTAGACGGTTAGTTTACTGACAGAGATCAGGCTGGCTACCTTCTCTGGGTAGATACCAGGATCACTCTGCAAATGAATGTGACACTATACCTCGGGCACAGGTGCCAAGGAGAGCATGTGGCTATTTGGTTAGTTTGTTAATTTTTTACGTCCCTTCTTTTTCTTCTTATTCCTCCAGGGCCTGGCTACACCAGTCCTAGGAGTAGACGGAGGCACTGACTCTGGGGTAAGGCCAGAAACGCTGTCAGGAGCAGAGGCAGTGGTAGCCTAAGGGAATTCAGGAGAACACCCTACTTCGGTATCTGCAGCAACCGTCGTTTAGGTGGAACCTACTGCAGGGGAGGCCCTCACTTTGGCTGCTGCGACAGCCATCGTAAGGGTAGGACTCCAGGCTGACTCCTGGTCGGGGCAGTTTCTGGTTGTCCAGAGGAGGTGTAAAGGTGAGGTCTGCCGGAGGTTCATCCTCGGGCAACAGAGGTGATGTTAAAGAAGACTCATGGACTTGGGATTGGTCATGGGCTGCGGTAATCTCCATACCTGTTGGAGGATCCTTGATTAGGTTAGGCACCTGCGCTAGATCGGGGCCAGGTGCAGAGTTCAAGATTTGTGAAGGCTCTACATCCAGGCTGGACGGAGCTTGGCACTGCTCAGTGCTGCCAAGTGGCACTGGCAGAGAGTTGAGGTCGACTGGACCTGTGACGGGTACTGGAGGTGCAATACCTCTCAGCGGGCCCTTGGTAATGGGAGACAGAGGCTCCTGTCTCTCGTGGAAGGCTAAGCCTTGTGGAACATGGACAGTGTCCGCTGCTGGTAGCTTGCTAGGGCACCTAGGCCAATTCGTGGAGTGCTCTATTACGTTACAGGTTTTGCAACGGGACTGTGAATGATCAATCTCCCTCCTTGGTAGCGGGGGAGACTGTTGGTGGCTGTACTTCCGGGAGGAAGTAGGTCTTGAATGGCTCCTTGCTTTGGAGTGATTTGTCGTGGGGATAGGACCCCTAGGTTTTTTGAAATGTGAGGGAGACTTCATATCTTGCCCTAGGAGGAGGTCGTAACCTCCTGGAAGGTAGCTTGCAACTGCAAGTGTACATACTTTGGTAAGGTGAGGTCGTACGACTCTCAATTGGATGGTGGGAAGGATCATCTTAATGTGGTTGATACTTTCAATGGTAATCAGTTGACGTCGGTCAATGTTAGCCCCGTGAGGGATTCAATCTTCCTGTATCAGGGAGATTTGAGCGCCAGAGTCGTCAAAGGCTCTGACGTTGCTTGGCGGATAATGACTTTGGAGGGGTGTGACAGTAATAGGGCCCTTAGCTGGGGGTCCTAGTGAAGATGAACTGGTAACTGCCATCGTGATGGCGGGAATATTGTGATTTGTGCACCCCCCGTAGTTAGCAGACATATGACTCTTGCGGCCACAGTCTCGGCAGAACTTGTTCCAGAACTTCTTCCGTGGCACTGGACGATAAGGCCGAGATGGCACTACAGGTTGCAAATCTATGGGGTCACCAAGGCTTGCAGTGTGCTCTGCCACAGGTGAAGAGTCCTCTCTGGCAGTATTTGGATGTGGGAAGGTTAAGGAATCCTCCTTTGAATTTCCCTCCGGAACAAGTCCTGGGTTAACTGGTTGGCTCACCTCTTCCAAAAGGGAGGAGGTAGGTGGTGAAATGGTAAGAGGCTGGCAGGATGCGGCAGGAATTTCTAGCTCTGGCACTGGATCAGGACCAGGTTCACGAATAGAAAGGGTGTCAGGGACATAGGAGGCACTAGCCTCTGAATCTAAAACTGAGGTTTGGTTATCGGGCATGCTGCAGGTGTCCAGTACATCTGGTAGTGGGAGCTGCATCCAGGGGAGATACGGCTTTAGTAGATCTCGGCCCAATATCACCTGATAAACGTCATGAAATTTATCAACTACGCCCAGGCAGCACAATGTGGTTTCCCTGGTTTCCTGGTCCCATAAGGGCATTTGCACCTTCAGAAGGACTGAAGGAACAGAATAGAGGTTGCCATCTATCCATTTGAACTGAATTTCTTCGTCCTTCTGGATTTTGGCACCCCTAGGCAATGCCTTTCTTGAAATGAGGGAGACCTAGGCTTCGGCATCGGCCATGACGTGTACCCACCGATAGGCCGTAGGAGACTGTTCATCAGGGAGGGCTACATGGTAGCCTTGGAGAAGTTCACCCTGGAAGCTCTCGTCCCAAGGTAGGGATTGACTTGGGCACTGGTCGGAATCCACAGCATGCCCACGCACACAAGTGGTGCAGAACCTCCACAACCACCTCTTACCGGGAGTCCAGCTCATGGTCTGGGGCTTGGAAACAGGGGAAGACATTTCCCTTAGGCTGCAGTAGAGGCTCATATAAATTTGGAAATGACAACTAGGAACAGTACTGGATGGAATGGGAGTGCCTACTTGGTAACGTGGCACTCACCTAGAAATGGGTTATGTAATGTGGGAAGGTTCGTGATGAACAAGGTAATGTCTGAAAAAACTGAGTGCTCTGTGGCACTTGGGAAGTGTCCCGTAAATGGGTGGCACTTCTGGAATGGCACCTTCTAAGGAGGTGATAAAATTTTAAAGTGTGCTGTGTAAGTCACACTTAAGGGCGTTCCTAACTTGGGATACGCTGGAATGGGCAACCTGTAGGTCCAATACAGGGGCACGGCACTTATGGAGGCTTTCCTTGTTTGGGTGATCCATAATAGCGGATACACTAATGAAATGGGCGTTCCGTAGGACGGACACGCAGGTAAATAGCTACCTGTACGTCTGTACAGGGGCAGCGGCATTTTGATGAGGCATTCCTTTGACAGCACTTAGGGCTAGTATTGCGGCACTTCAGGAGGTGTTCCTTTGAGTGTTCTGAAGGATCACTGATCCTTATACATGAAAACACGAATGAATTGGGCGTTCCGTAAGGACGTATACACAGGTAAAGGGCGACCTGTATGTCTGATACAGGTGCAATGGCACTTTGAGGAAGCGTTCCTTGGAGTGTTCTGAAAGATCACTGATCCTTGTACATGGAAACACTAATGAATTGGGCGTTCCGTAAGGATGGACATGCAGGTAAAGAGCTACCTGTATGTCCTGTACAGGTGCAATGGCACTGGTAGTGTGCTGGTGTGTCCTGTCGGACAACACTAAATGCAGTATACTCAAATATACTGAAGAGAAATGGCACTCTGTTTGTGGCAGAGTGTAATGGTGGAGGAGAGAAGGTAAAATGTGTGAGTACTTCAGCAGCCAGTCGATGGACAGTGCCACGAATTAGTGGCACTGTAAAATGGTAAGGCCTGTAGTGCACTGGTGGTGGCCAGTCCTAGACTGGTAAGGACTTCCTTGATGGAAGGAATGAGGTTGCAGTGCACACTGTGCAATCTGTGCTTGCGGTATACGCAAGTCTTTTGGGATAAAGAAATGGAAAAAACCACTCGGGCACGACAGGTAACTGTAAATTGGAAATGCTCAGACCTTGGCTGAAGTACTCAGTGAATGACATAAATGCTTGCAAGACTGCAATGGACACAGGCACGTATCACGCTCAGTGTAAATGAAAGACACAAGAGACTACAATAATGTTAATGTGGCATGCGTAAGTAATGGACGTAATACTCTTGGCTTTCACCATTACAATAATAATATTTCTACTTAATACTCTTTTAAACCACTTCTAAAATAATTCCTTAACGTACCTTAAGCTAACATTGGTTATAAAAAATCATATTATATGAATGATTTGCCTTACCGTGAGTCGGTGTGTGTCTCCTGTGCAAGTGTGCTTTGATTTACGCTTTGTAAATTCATTTACAGTTTTACGTTTTACAAGGGATAACGTGATTTACAAGCTTTTTAAGCAAGCCATGTTCAAATCCTCGGCTATGTTCGCCATTTTTACGTGTGAACCCGACCTTCAGGGCCCAAATACGTGAAGGAAAACATTTTAGGGAAAAATGCAGAATAACTTACCTTAACAAAGGGAAATATGTTACTCTATAATAAGGTCGCCATTGAAACCAGCTGATTAATTTACATTATACATTTATTTACACGAGGCCATTGAATGGCCTGGAGAAAGAGTAAATGCATCTTGTCCGCATGGGGACCAATCTTATCTCTCACAAGGGGAGGTCTGGCTAAAATAAGATAAAACGTAGATGCTGGCTTTCAAAATTATTCATATTATCTTGCATTAAGGCAGCACTTGTGAAGAGATTTGAACACGTGACTCAGCCGATATGAAAAAATTTCCAGATTAGACACAAATGGATTAAAGATTTCCTGCACAAGCTACAGTTACTCACTTTGTCTAACACACTGGGGAGGAACTCTTAGTGTTAAATGAAATATTCAATGACTTCATTTGTCTGGGACGATCACAAAAGGGAGACATGCAGCCACGAGGCAGTGAAAGGAACAAAGGAATGTTCATTTGAGAATTAGGAGTTTGAATTTTGAAAATGGGGAGTAGTTACGTGACTAGGAGGGAAAGAACTGGCAATATGACTGATTCACAAGACGTACATGGATGCATTATTGGAAGTGGACCTTTGTAGGGAACTGGCATCCACTTTGTCTGAGGTCTGGGTGAGCCAGTCGCTCCGTGGCAAGCCTAATGGAAGGCTGGCTGGGCAGGACGTCAGTCCTGGGTGACCGACTCGTGTGGACTGAGGTCGAATGCAGGTGTGATTCAGCTTATCCCCCCAAGAGCAGGGCATCCTGGAAACAGAACATACTGCCAGCAAGAAGTTCACAGGATAAAGGATCTTAGGAGTAGGCCTATGAAGTACCTAGCTACCTACACACTTCCCTTTGGGATACATCCCTAAGACTGACAAGAGTCTTTATTCTCCCTCTCTCACAGGAAATTCCTATCTCTGGCTGGCGTTTTCCCCTTGAAGTCAGCTGATTTGGGGAAAATGGCTGCTTTTCTAGCAATCAAAATATTTAAGTAAATGCTGGGTAGATGAGGCGATCAATAAATGTACTATATATATATATATATATATATATATATATATATATATATATATAATATATTATATATCATCTTTAACTCAAATTTAATGTATTTACACGAGTTGCCCCTTCAACTTTGGAGGAATCCATTCTCCTTTTTCTTTTGAAAAGCTATCATCTTCTCCCATTGGTTGTTGGAGTATCCCCTGCAGGCATATTGAGCGGAGCTATGCAGGAGAAAGCTTGAAAAGGCCTGGAATCCAGGAGAAAGGCCTCAGAAGAACAACAGATCTCGGAGAGGCCAGCTCTCTTGCCCCTGACCAGACGCCCACCCCTCCCCTCCTGGGTCTGCTTTCCATGCATTGGGAAGCCCAAGTATATTTTTAAAGTCCATAGTGTCCAGCCTAAGAGAAGAAGACATCCTGCATCCTCATTAAAGGTACTGTACGGGAAATTCCATTTCAACCAGGGAATTATTTTATCTTTGTCTGCATTTCATTTCATTTTTTTTTTTACCTTTTACCTTACAAATCCGTACGGGGGTTGAGTTTCCACCTCTACGAAATCTGTTTGCTATCGTTTCACGTGAGGATTCCGTGAATTTCATGACTGAAATTTTATTTTCCCTTTTACCATACAAATACATATTGGTGTCGAGTTTCCGCCTTTCCGCCTCTACGAAATCCTTTTGCTACCTTTTCACATGAGGATTCCGTGAATTTCCAGGCTCTTTCGTTCTATTTTATGAAATTTATTACCAAATCCATTACTGGCGTCAAGTTCTCCGCCGAACTGTAAATTACAGAGATTCTACGGTGTGAGTTTTCCGTCGTGCTACGCACCAGTAGTAACTATGTTTGCAGGTATTTACAATCATCTTGCCAGGTCTGCGTCGAGCATTTCCGCATACCTCTTGTGACATTTGCTGATTTTGCAACCACTTTCCACCCTATTTTTCTCAGGCTAGTCTACTAGCGTATTATGGCTAAGGAGATGGCCAGTAACGCAGCACTGGCAGAGGCTAAGGCCTTCACAGAAGCCGGACGAGCCCTGGGGCTGGAGAGCAGAAAGCTGATCAATTGGGTGAATGATAAGCTGAAGGAAGCAGCCCAAGAGAGAGCAACCGAACAGGAGAAGGAGAGGGAAGCACAAGAAAGAAGAGAAGCGGCTGAAAGAGAAGCGCAAAAAAGAAGAGAAGCGGCTGAAAGTAAAGCGCAAGCTGCTGAAAGAGAAGCGCAAGAAAGAAGAGAAGCAGCTGAAAGAGAAGCGCACGAAAGAAGAGAAGCGGCCAAAAGAGAATTTCAAGCTTCTGAAAGGGAGAAAGAAAGGGCACATGAACTGGCTATGGCAGTCCAGAATGCCACCCTGGCACCCCCGAGTCCCATGCCTCCTGCGCCCTCTCACCTCCACAGCATGGGCGGCCTCATTAGGGCTTGGGAAGCATGGGCGGCCTCATTAGGGCTTGGGACGATAACGAATCCGACACCTGGCTCGATCATGTCGAGCAGGTGTTCGGGAACTTAAATCCAACCCCTTAGGAAGTGGCCCTCCTCCTTGGCAAGGATTTCGCTGGCAAAGGGCGGACTGCAATCGAGGCCCTTCCCTTGAATGAGTGACACGATCTTGCCTGCATCCGAGAGGCAATCCTTGGGGCTTACGAATTGACCCAAGACCGGTGGAGGCAAAAATGGGGGACTATGCCCAAGGAGGCTAACCAGACGTGGACAGAGTGGGCGGCCAAGAAGACACAGGCACTCCATAGGTGGACGAAGGCCTCCAATGCCACATCTGTTGAGGAGGTCTTAGAGCTCTTCCAGTTAGAGGACTTTCTTGCCTACTTGGTGGACAAGGCCCCCAAGTCTCTTTTGGAATGCTGTAAATGAGCAGATGCCTATGACACCCACCATCAATTGCAGAGTTCTTTAAAGAAGGAAATACGTCCTGCTCTCCCCCTCACTCCTGCTGCCACCTCTAAGCCTACCCAGTGCCCCATAACCTTCCTTGGAAACCTGTGTGTGGGCATTGCAGCAAACCAGGTCACACCACTGAGCAGTGCCTCTCAAAGGTAGATCCTCCTCAGCACGCTTCTGCCACTCCTCCAAATGGACTACCCAACCATAATAACAAAAACAATGGCCATTGGAACAGAAACAACTGGCCCATGCCTGATTTTAGCTAAAGTTTCTGTGAAACATGCAGAGTGTATGGGCACACTGCTGCCTGGGCGGGATGCCCCAAAAAAGCTCCTGTTTCTGCCACCTAGGCCCCCCTGCTCAGGGCCCCATATTTGTCGCACCTCCAAGAGGTCGCTATCCTGCCCGCCAGGTCCGAGCTTTCGACGACACTGGTGTGCAAGTCTCCATCATCCGAGAGGATAAAATTCCTTACGGATCTAAGGTTGATAGGCATCAGTTTGTGATGATAGAGAGCCTCAACCATGTCAAAATGTTCCTACCTACTGTCTGGTTGAGAGTCACACGACCTCACCCTTCGAAGATATGTACCATGGCAGTAGCAAACTATATACAGGAGGTTATGATGTCCTGCTAGGACAAGATTTTAAGTCTCCTCCTAACTTTGTATCGTATCAGGGCCACCGCCCTCACATAGCTCCAGACCTGTTCCACGGGCCTCCAAGGACTACCTCTGCACAGCCAGTGCCACTTGAAGGTGCCAGGCATTGCCAGGCTCCATCTCTCATGGATGTTGAGCCACGTTCGAGTCCTTCCACTGAGTCAGAAACTGCCATAGTGCCAGTGCCAAGGCCAGACTCGAGTCTTCCTCCAGGAGCTCTAAGTCCCGGTAGCTCTCCCTCCGCTGCCTTGGCCCAACTACCCGTGCTGGCAGTCAAGGAAGAGCCAATTCCAATAGGAATCCTCCAGGACACCCATGAACATAGTGGACACTCCACCAATGGTGCGTCCTTGCAGCCCACCCCAGACTCGGTCCTCCCCACGGGTAAACCCATCCCAAATACCATTACCTCATCCAATCCCCCTCCGTCAGCAGTGAACCGGTCTCGGAGTAATGACTCTGCCGAATCCTATTTGGCCGAAGAACTCGGGGGACCGAGCCGCGCAGCATTAGGCACGGGGACGAGTGCCAAGGCTCCAGCTGGAGCAGGTGCCCCTTCAGAATCTTCAAAGGGCTTTGATCCCCCAAGGCGCCCCATGGCATCGTCAAACCGACCTCGGAGAGGTCGAAGGAAAAAGGGAAAAGGGCGTCGAGGTTTTCCAAAACGTTACGAAAGCCAATAGCCTCTCTGCACTAGTGCTTGGCACAGTGCCACCCTCTTATAGAGAATTATGACCCTCTCCATCCAGAAGAGAGCGCCAGACTCTGCTACTTCTACTTCTTTCTGACCCTTTCGTAACTTTCTTTTTTCCCTTTGCATTGTCTGCATCTTATCTTCTTTGGTTTCCTTTCTTCATATTTACTGCCTTGTGGCATTTGTTGTATATTGTATGCCCTGCTTAGGCAGAGCCAAACTGCCAGCTACCCTGGCCTTGTATAATTTAGTACTTCTTTAGGAACTACTGTTGTAAGAGTGCCACAATTGGCACAGTGCCCCATTCTAGGCACTTAGAGTTCCATTTAACTTGAGAAAATTTTAGCCAGCAAACGTTGCTATAGCTTGGAGATAATTTCGAAGCCTGGCTCGTTATACATTAGTTGGTTAGCTGTTCTGATTTAGTGTTATTCCCTAGTCTTTATATTTTGTGAGATTGATGTTGCTTTGATCAAATTCACGTTTCGTATTCTTGTCTATGTGTGTTATCTTATTTAATTCCTACAAAGAATTACTCCATTAATTTTCCCCTTGTTAGTGCACTAATGTTAGTGCTGATATAGTTAATAGGGTTAGATGTCGTCTTGTTACGAGACAAAGTAACTTCATGAAACTGTAGGGCCATTAACACACCTGAACGTGTCATATCGATCCATTAGGGTAGTCAGATAAGATGTGTTACCCTGAACAACTGAGTTAGTAGTATTATGTAGGATGTAATTTACCTGTAGGTCTAATTAAATACGTAAGCAATTACTGTTGTTCATTGTTATTCTCAGTGTGGCATTATATTTCAAGTGTATGCTTACTTGAATATAGAAAGTTAATCTTTAGTCCCGTCACACTTCATTTTACTTAATTCTCTACCTGTCGAGTAAGACTTCATGAATATTATAATTGGAAGATTTTTGATATTGCTTATATTAAAAGTCCATTCAAGGGGGAATGGAAGGCTCAGTAATCTATATTGCAATTGGTCCTTGTTTCTAGCTTGTCTTGTCCATTCCAACCCGTCCAGGGTTGAAATGTCCTTTAGAATGGGGAGGTGTTCAAGATTTTAGCTAGAAACAAGGAAAGGATTAATCTTTAACCCAAGTTTAATGTATTTACATGAGTTGCCCCTTCGACTTTGGAGGAATCCATTCTCCTTTTTCTTTTGAAAAGTTATTCTCTTCTCCCATTGGTTGTTGGAATATCCCCTGCAGGCATATTGGGCAGAGCTATCCAGGAGAAAGCTTGAAAAGGCCTGGAATCCAGGAGAAAGGCCTCAGAAGAACACCAGACCTCGGAGAGGCCAGCTCTCTTGCCCCTGACCAGACGCCGTCCACCCCCCCCTAAATCCTGGGCCTGCTCTCCATGCTTTGGGAAGCCCAAGTATATTTTTAAAGTCCATAGTGTCCAGACTTAGAGAAGAAGACATCCTGCATCCTCATTAAAGCTACTGTACGGGAAATTCCATTTCAACCGGGGAATTGTTTTATCTTTGTCTGTATTTCATTTCATTTTCCAAGGCAACTTGTGCAGAGTTCATTCCCCTTCGCCATCTGGGCTCAATTCTGTAATTACTCCCCTGTGATACCAATAACATTCCCCTAGTGAATTAAAGCCACAAAATAGTTTCTGCTGTGTAAATTTCCCAGTGATTTCATTACCCCCTGAGTGGCCTTTTGATTGAGAGAAACAGTGAGTAAAATTCGCCCTAAGCGTGCCCTGCCTAATACCTATCCCCCTCTACTTGCAGACAAATGCTGTACCTGGCTGTGGTAGAACTTGGAAGTCCTTCAAGCTTGCAATTTTGCTCCGTTGCACAATTTTCCTAAACACGTGGCCAGGGCTGCTCCCCCCACGTGTCCGGGTAGACTGAGAGAAGTTCTCTTACCCTTGTGTTTCCTGGACCTCTGTAAATTTATGTAAATACAGTGCTTTTAAAACTAGAGTCCAGCTTTTATGTAAAAATTCCTCCCTCTTCAACTTTTTTTTTTTCTTGTTCAAACCCCTCGTCCTCTAGTCAAGGCCTAAATCTTCAATGTAAGTGTATTTTCTGGGAGGAGATGAGGTGGAATTTTGAATAATATGTATACATACATACATGTATATATATATATATATATATATATATATATATATATATATATATATATATATATATATATATATATCCGAGATAATAACAACAGGGAGGTGATGTCTCGGATGTCCTTCTCGCAACTGTTGGGAGAATAGCACGTACAATTTTAGCGGGGCTCCTGTGGGATCCAGAAGAGTTGGAAAACCCAGACTTACTTGGATAAGAAATATGAGGAGGGCAATTGGGAATGCTTGCAAATTTGTGGACGGAAATTACATGATAGACATGAGTGGAGGAACTTCAAACATGCCCTTCTCTTCATGAAGACAACCGTTACTCAAGAACGGTATGGAACCATGAGAACATAATATCTAAAAACTCTTAAAATGACAGATTCTCTCTACATGGACGTTTGAGAGAGAGAGAGAGAGAGAGAGAGAGAGAGAGAGAGAGAGAGAGGAGAGTTTAATGTAGTGAATTGTTACTGTGCTACCCAGGACCTACACAGAACATGAGTAAACAATTTGAACCTGTGTACCAAGGAGAGCATAAAACAAAAGCGATACGGATCAAACACCAAAACAAATGCGAAATCTAATTAACGCACTGTAAAATGGTCCATCCAATCGCGTGATGCGCAGTCCAGGCAAGAGCTTCCTCCATCACTTTTCAATCAATTGGCTCCAGGGTCATCGTGGGAAAGAACAAAATCGTGAATAACAAACATTTTCGCAGAAGGTCATTTTTCAGGGGGATTCAAAAGTATACCGATATGCCAGCCACTAGTGTTGTTGTGGTAATTTGGATATCTATGCTAATCCTTTTACAAAGCTTCTACATAACTGCTTCTACCTACGAGTCTGCATACTTCATAATTGGATTCCAAATAGTCGACTTTCAATCGCTGATCTGAACGCAAAATTTCAGCTGAACGTCAATGAAAATAAAAGAAAATCATTACGACTAACGACCGTATCTAATAGGGGAAGATTACCTGTTAAGCAAAACCCCAACGATACGTGCAACTTTATGTTATATTTGGTCGAGACAAAGGAAGCATTAATGGGGAGAGAGAGAGAGAGAGAGAGAGAGAGAGAGAGAGAGAGAGAGAGAGAGAGAGAGAGAGAGAGAGAGAGATTGTTTGTTTGTATGGTGTTTTTGGGTTCCGATCAAAATCCCGAAGCTTAAAATCCCGAATGTCAAAATCCCTAAACTTAAAATCCCGAATGAATTAAAATCCTGAATTATCAAAATCCCGAATCTTAAAATCCCGAATTATCATAATCCCAGTAAATTATCCATTGGTCTTAACCATCTCTCTCTCACTCTCTTGTACGAGCTTGGGGCAATTACCATTTTAGGCTTCTTGTAACGATGTCTTTTAGTTTAGTCTGTTCCTGTGTTATCATAAAGTCACTTCTCCATTGTGGTCTACAAAATACTAAAAGCGTAAAGCCCATAACAACAATGGAAGAGATCTGTGAAATTGTTCCTTCGCAGAAAGGTTTTAATAAGTTAAATGCACGTGGCTATTTGATGGTGAAAGAGAAAAGTTTAAACAATAGATACTACTGATGTTGTGAAAGTAGGAAACTGCTTAATTGCGAAGGCCGAGCAATAACCATATTTTCAAACGGACAACATATTCTTAAAAAAACTGTAGACCACAACCATTCACCCAATGCAAGTGCAGCGAACGTTTCGAAGATCATAGGTGAAGTAAATAAAAAACCAAGCTAAAAACACAAAAGATGCCCCATGTCAGATTATACAATCGTGTACAACCACTGTTAACCCGGAAATTGTTCCATGTTTGCCATCAAAAAATGCACTTCGTCAAAAGATTAAAAGAATTCGGCAAGCTCATCATCTTCCAGAACCAAAGACTATTATTGATATAGAAGTTCCTCTGGTGCTGCAAAAAACATTAAATGCTGAAATTGTTTATAGTGAAGGATTCGACTCTAGAAGGAGAGAGACTTCTAATGTTTACCACTAAAGCTAGTGTAGAGAAACTAGCACATGCTTCAATGTGGATCATGGACGGAACCTTCAAAACTGTCCCCACAATTTTTTATCAACTTTACACAATTCATGCCCCTGTTTGCTCAGATACCTCTAGAACATATCCGCTAGTATATATTCTAATGACAGGAAAAAGTGAGTCACTTTATAAACGGTTATTTGAAGATTTGGTAGACTTTGCAGACGAGAATGGATTGTGTTTAAACCCTCGAATCATAATGACAGATCAAGAGTTAAGTGTAATCAAAGCCACAAAAAGTGAATTTGAAGCGGTTACCAATAAAGTTTGTTTTTTCCACTTTGGCCAATGCATTTGGCGCAGACTTCAGTCAAGTGGATTGGCTATACGATATGTTAACGACGAAAATTTCAGTCTAAAACTACGTCATTTGTTTGCATTAGCATTCCTTCCATCTGCTGAAATACCAGGAGCTTTCGATGAACTGAAACTGCATCTGCCTGATGAAGCTCATGAAGTTGTCGATTGGTTTGAAACTAATTATGTGCATGGCAGAATAAGAAAATATCTGCGCAACGGTGTAGCTGTTCGATCGCCTCCATTGTTTCCACCAAATTTGTGGTCTCTGTATGAATGCTTCCAAAGTGGATTTCCTCGTACCCAGAACAATGTCGAAGCATGGCACAGGCGATGGGAAAATTTAGTAGGCAATGCGCATGTCGGTGTTTATCGCATAATTGGTGAGTTTCAAAAAGAGCAGCAGCACGTAATGAATGAATGTGAGCGCATTCTGCGAGGCGAGTCTTATCCAAAAATAAAAAAATGTGTTATCCGTCGTGAAGAAAGGATACAAAATATAGTTAACGATCGTGAAAACCGATCAGATCTTATGAACTATCTTCGGGCTATTGCTCATAATCTTTTTTTAAAATATTTCCATATTCTAGTTTTAAATGTTTTAATGTATTCTCAATGATTCAAATACTGTTTTGTAAAGGTGTTGAAATAAAGGTATTTCTTCTTTTTCTTTTTTGTTTTAAGTTTCCCCACAAAGTTAATCCTTTAATGATGTCGGACAAATCCCTGGTTTCCTTGCATATGGGACAATTACTGGTAATTTCAGACAAACGAATATAGGAAAGAGAGAGAGAGAGAGAGAGAGAGCTGGCAATGGCCTACAAAAAAAAAATGAAATAAAATAAAGCCATATTCAGTAAAATACTGAATAAGAAGATAGAACGAATAACAAATACTAAGTAAAATTTGTACAGGGTGTGTAAGGGGTATGTAATTGAAATTATAAAATATACTGTGCATCACCTAGATAGATAGGGAATTACACAAAAAAGAGAGAGAGAAAAAAAGAGAGAAAAGAAAGAATAAAAAAGAGAGAGAAAAAAAATAAAACTTAAGGAATGGAGAATGGCTATAGTTTTCGGGATTCTGATCTTTCGGGAATCTAAATTTCGGGATTCTGATAATTCAGGATTTTAATACATTCAGGATTTTAAGTTTCGGGATTTTGACATTCAGGATTTTAAGATTGCTGAATAACCAGTGGTTATTCAGCAACGGGACCAACGGCTTTACGTGACTTCCGAACCACGTCGAGAGTGAACTTCTATCACCAGAAATACACATCTCTCACTCCTCAATGGAATGGCCGGGAATCGAACCCGCGACCACCGAGGTGAGAAGCAAACACCAAACCAACCACGCCACTGAGGCGAGAGAGAGAGAGAGAGAGAGAGAGAGAGAGTATCAGATGTACTGTACACTATTCAGCTTCAAAGGGCTACAGTGGTACACCGAATTTTTACATCGTAAATATCGTTTTCATCATTATTCAAAATAAGCTGACATTCTCATGAAATGAACCGGAATACCATGAACTTTCAAAGCAAGGTTATACGGATTACAACGCTCACGTACGAAATAGAAAGGATGTGTTTATATATTCTCATCCAT
The DNA here is from genome assembly GCF_015104395.2 of Macrobrachium nipponense. Lineage (NCBI taxonomy): Eukaryota > Metazoa > Arthropoda > Malacostraca > Decapoda > Palaemonidae > Macrobrachium > Macrobrachium nipponense. The sequence goes on along the minus strand of NC_087202.1, from coordinate 67,948,304 downwards.
TATTCTACTCCACCTGAATTTATATAATCCATGGAAAGGATAAATGACATTAATGTACGTTTTGTTCACAATCATATAACATTGGATTGGCTTCCTTCTTATTGCCGACTTTCACAGCATACTTCTAGAAAACGATCACTGTTATAGTGATGCTCTAATATTGTGGATAGACCCATCTGCCGCTTCCACACAGTGTGGCATCCACTTCTGTCTTCCGGTAAATTTCATGCTGTCTGCTCCATGGGCCTTCCTCCTCCTCCTCCTCCTCCCTCCAAATAATTTTTTGATTTACCTTTTTCATCAGCGTGTCGTTCCCCCTTTTTCAAAATGACCAAACCATATCAAAACTAAATATATGATCCATTCTTTCACCCAACTTCACTTTTTCACCTTTTCTGCTAAATATCTCCACATTTCTCAGTAACTCTTTCAGTTCTTCAAAATCTATAGAGTATCCAAACAATTCCTGTGAAAAGCTTCCACCTTTTACCTTAAATACATTTATATCTAATGTTCAAGTCTCACTTTATACATGAGAATTACTCAATGATCCCTTCATATATCACCACCCTCTTACCTTCCACATACTCTTCAAATCTCTTCCTAATCTTTTCAACATACCCAGCTGCTTTCCCTATTTCACCTATTCTGTGACATATCTTTTCTAATATCCGACCACCACCCGTCCAATTTCATTCCCTTACTCTGACTTTCTGCATATTTCAGCTCATAAGATAAACAGACAGCCATAAAAAAAAAAAAACCACACTCTTGTTTCACACCCACTTTTACATCAATCAGCCACTCTCTTGTCTATATGTTCTAGCTAGCAGAACTGCTCCTCGCCTGTCGATGGTCGATAACAAAGTTTCAGGAAGAAAGTAAAAAAAAAAAAAAAAAAAGTCAATTTTGACTGGAGAAAAAAAGTTAGTGGGAAAAACTGACATTAATCTATGGTGGGCGGTAATTGTTGGATTAGGTCAGGTTAGGTTACGTTATAGGTTAGGTTTTAAGTTAGGTTACAGGTTAGATTAGGCTATTAGTTAAATTAGGTTATGTTGGGTTAGGTTAGGTTAGGTTATTGTTTTTCCCGAAACTTTATTACCAGCCACCGTAAATCACTGTTCCTTTTTTCCTGTGACTTGTTTTTGCTGTTAATATTTTTTCTTTGACTTCTTTCTCGTAACTTTTTTTTACCCGCATTATGCCTGTTAATTCTTCTGTCGTCTTTCAATCGAAATCCTACTATATACCTTGCCAGTTGTAGTACTATAGTAGATTCACATCAACCGTGCATGTGATGCCTAGGCCCGTCCCTTACAACGCTCTGCGATTGGCTTATCAACAGCCAATCAGGAGCGTCGTAAGGGACACGCCTACACATCAAATGCACAGTTGATGTGAATCTTCTATAGGTAATATCATGTGTATATTTCCCTTAACTGAGCATTTATTAACCAACTCTTACGTCGTCCGTAATAGTGCTTTCATCTTTCTTGCAGCATTCTTACTTCTTTGGTGTTGCCGATGTACTTATGCTCTTTTCGTTTAAAACTTTTCTTCCCCCAGCCCACCCTCCTTTCCTGGGTCATCCTGTCTTCTCCTTCTGCTCTTCCATCCTCATATATTCCCATCTCCTTCTGATCTTCAATCCTCATATATTCCCATCTCCTTCTGCTCTTCCATCCTCATATATTCCCATCTCCTTTTGCTCTTCCATCCTCACATATTCCCATCTCCTTTTGCTCTTCCATCCTCACATATTCCCATCTCCTTTTGCTCTTCCATCCTCACATATTCCCATCTCCTTTTGCTCTTCCATCCTCACATATTCCCATCTCCTTCTGCTCTTCCATCATCATATATTCCCACCATTATTATGCACTTCCAACCTCACATATTCCCATTTCCTTTTACTCTTCCTTCCTCCCATATTCCCATCTCCTTTTGCTCTGCCATCCTCACATATTCCCATCTCCTTTTGCTCTGCCATCCTCACATATTCCCATCTCCTATTGCTCTGCCATCCTCACATATTCCCATCTCCTTTTGCTCTGCCATCCTCACATATTCCCATCTCCTTTTGCTCTGCCATCCTCACATATTCCCATCTCCTTTTGCTCTTCCATCCTCACATATTCCCATCTCCTTTTGCTCTTCCATCCTCACATATTCCCATCTCCTTTTGCACTTCCATCCTCACATATTCCCATCTCCTTTTGCTCTGCCATCCTCACATATTCCCATCTCCTTTTGCTCTGCCATCCTCACATATTCCCATCTCCTTTTGCTCTGCCATCCTCACATATTCCCATCTCCTTTTGCTCTTCCATCCTCACATATTCCCATCTCCTTTTGCTCTTCCATCCTCACATATTCCCATCTCCTTTTGCTCTTCCATCCTCACATATTCCCATCTTTTGCCTTTGCTTCAATTCCTCAACATATTCCCCTCCCATCTCCTTTTCCTCTTCCATCCTCACATATTCCCATCTCCGTTTCCTCTTCCATCCTCACATATTCCCATCTCCTTTTGCTCTGCCATCCTCCAATATTCCCATATCCTTTTGCTCTGACATCCTCAAATATTCCCCATCTCCTTTTTGGCTCTGCCCATCCTCACATATTTGCCCCATCTCCTTTTTCTTGATTTTTGCTCTTCCATCCTCACATATTCCCATCTCCTTTTTCCTTTCCTCCTTCCATCCATCAAATATTCCCAGCTCCTTTTCTCTTTTGGCATCCTTGCCAACCTCAAATCATTCCCATATCCTTTTGCTTCCTGGCCTATCCCCTCACATATTCCCATCTCATTTTGCTCTTCCATCCTCATATATTCCCATCATTATCATGCGCTTCCAACCTCACATATTCCCATCTCCTTTTGCTCTTCCATCCTCATATATTCCCATCTCCTTTTGCTCTTCCATCCTCATATATTCCCATCATTATCATGCTCTTTTCCAACCCTCACAATTATTCCCATCCTCCTTTTCCTTTTGGCTCTGTCCAATCCTTCACATATTCCCATCTTCCTTTTGCTCTTCCATCCTCGAATATATTCCCATCATTATCAACCATGGGCTCTTCCAACCTCACCCTATTTCCCATCTCCTTTTCCCCCTCTTTCCCATCCTCTCTAATTTCTTCCCATCATCCATTTTTGCTCATTCCATCCTCATATATTTCCCCATCATTGTATCATTGCCACTTTCAACCCCTCCACATATTCCCATCTTCCTTTTGTTGCTCTGCCTTCCTCACATATTATTTCCCCATCTTCCCATTTCTCCTTTTTGCCCTCTGGCCCATCCCTCACATATTCCCATCTCCTATTGCTCCTGCCATGCCTCACATCATTCCCAATCTCCTTTTGTTGCTCTGCCATCCCTCAATATTCCCCTTCCATCATTATCATGCACTTTCAACCATCACATATTTCCCCATCTCCGTTTTGCTCTGCCATGCACTCACATATTCCCCATCTCCTTTTGCTCTGCCAATCCTCACTGATATTTCCCATCCTCCTTTTTTTTGCTCTTTTGATCCCTCACATTTTTTATTTCCCCTCTTTTGTTGCCCTTCCATCCTCACATATTACCCCATCTTTTGTTTTTGCTTCCTCCCATCCTCACATATTTCCCATCTCCTTTTTGCGCTTCCTCCTCACTATTCCCATAAGCCTTTTGCTCTGTCCATCCTCAACATATTCCCATCGTCCTTTTCCTTTCCTCTTCCACCTCACATATTCCCATCTCCTTTTTGTTTGCTCTGCCATCCTCCAATATTCCCTATATCCTTTTGCTCGTCTGCTCATGCTGTGACATCCTCAAATATTCCCTATTATCCTTTTCTATCCTTTTTTTGCTCTGTGGGCATCCTCACTCAACACTATCCCATCTCCCTTTTGATCCTTCTTCCTTTTTGCTGTTTCTTTCTGCCATTTTTTTTTTTTTCATTCTTTTTTCTTCTTCCAATCCCATCCAACATATTCCCTCTCATTTTCCTTTCCTCAACACGTCTTCCCCATCTCCTTTTTCCCTCTTTATCCATCCTCAAATAATTCCCATCGGTTGTTCCTTTTTGGCTCTTCTGGGGGGGGTCTTTCTGGCCTCGCTCAAATATATTCTCATCATTATCATGTTGCGCTTCCAACCTCCTCCACATATTCCCCCATCTCCCTTTTCCCTCTTCCATCCTAATAAATTCCCATCTCCTTTTTGCTCTTCTTATTTTTGCCAATCCTCTATATAATTTTCCATCTTATCATGCAGACTTTCACTTATTCAACTCACATATTCCGTCGTCCTTTTTGGCTCTGCCTTCCTCTACATATTCCCATCTCCTTTTGCTCTGCCCATCACTCACATATTTCCCTTATCTCCTATTATTGCTGCTCTGGCCTCATCCTCGACATATTCACCATCTCCTTTTCCTCTGCCATCCTCATATATTTTCCCATCATTATCATGGCACTTTTCAAAACTCACATATTCCGCATCTCCTTTTGTGCTCTGCCATCCTCACATATTCCCGATCTCCTTTTTTTGCTCTGCCCTCCTCACATATTGTCCAGGTTATATTCACTCTCCTTTTGCTCTTTTGCTCTTCCATCCTCACATATTCCATCCTTTGTGCTTCCATCCATCCAGCCCTCATGGTACTTATTCCCATCAGCTTTTTGCTTCTGCCATCCTCCGACATATTCCCCCATACTCCTTTTGCGCTTCCATCCCTCACGATATTTTTTCCCCATAATCCTTGTTGCTCTGGCTGGGCCAGCCAATCACTCACAATTTCCCATCGTCCTTTTGCTCTGGCATTCCTCACATATTCATCCATCCTCCTTTTTTGCTCGTTCCGATCCTCACATATTCCCATCTCCTTTTGCTCTGCCCTCCTCACATGATTCCCATCTCCTTTTTGCTCTCCATCCTCAACTAAATTCCCATCTCCTTTTGTTGCTCTGTGCCATCACTACCAATATTCCACATCATCCTTTTGTTGGTGCGCTTCCATTCCCTCACAATTTCCCAATACTCCTTTTGCTCTGTGCTCATCTGCTGGATGCGAGATATGTCCCATGCTCCTTTTGCTCTGCCATTACCCTCAATATCGCCCATCCATCCTTTTTTGCTTTCCGCCAATCCTCTCACTCCACATATTTTCCCCTCTCCTTTTGTTGGCTCTTCAATCCCATATATTTTCCCATCTCACTTTTTTGCTCTTTTTCCTTCCTCACTAATATTCCCATCTCCTTTTGCTCTTTCACATCCATCCTCACAGTATTCCCATCTCCTTTTGCTCCCTTCCATCCTCCACATTTTTGTTCCCCATCTCCCTTTTGCTTCCTTCCATCCTCACATATTCCCTCTCCTTTTGCTCCGCCATTCCCTCACAGATTCCCTCTCCTTTTGCTCTCAATTCCTCACATTATTGATCTCCCTTGCTTCCTGCCATCCTCATATATTCCCTTCTCCTTTTCTTTTTCCTTTTCCATCCTCACATAATTCCCATCCCTCCTTTTGCTCTTCCATCCCTCACATATTCCCATCTCCTTTTTGCTCCGGCCATTCCTCACAATTCCCATCTCGTTTTGCTCTTATATCCTTCCAACTATTCCCATCTCCTTTTGCTCCTTCCATCCTCACATATTTCCCATCTCCTTTTGCTCTTCCAATCCTCAACATATTCCCCATCCCTTTCCTTTTGCTCCTTCAATCCTCACTATCCCTCTCCTTTTGCTCTTCCATTCCCCTCAACATAATTTCCCTCCTTTTCCTTTTGCTCTTTCCATCCTCACTATTCCCATTCCCCTCCTTTTGCCTCTTCCTCCTCCATATTCCCATCCTTTTCCTTTGCTCCTTCCATCCTCACATATTCCCATCTCCTTTTGCTCTTCCATCCTCACATATTCCCATCCTACCTTTTGTCCTTCCACCTCACATATTCCCTTCTCCTTTTGCCTCTTCCATCCTCACATATTTCCCATCCTCCCTTTTGCTCTTCCCTCCTCACATTATTCCCAATCCTCCTTTTGCCTCCCGCCATCCTCACATATTCCCATCTCCTTTTGCTCTTGCCAATCCTCACATATTCCATCTCCTTTTGCTCTTGCCATCCTTCAAACATATTCCCAACCATACCCCTTTTTGCGCCCTTCCATGTCCACATATTCCCATCCCCTTTTTGCGCTTTCATCCTCCATATTCCCCATCTCCTTTTGCTCTTCCATCCTCATATATTCCCATCATTATTGTGCGCTTCCATCCTCATATATTCCCATCTCCTTTTGCTTTTCCATCCTCCATCTATTCCCATCCCGTTTGCCTCTTCCATTTTCCTCACATATCCCTGTCATTATTATGCACTTCCATCCTCACATATTCCCGCATCTCCTTTTTGGCTCTTCCATCCTCACATATTCCCTCGCCTTTTTGCCTCCTCCATCCTCACATATTTACCCATCTCCTTTGCCTCTTCCATCCTCACATATTCCCATCTCCTTTTGCTCTTCCATCCTCACATATCTCCGTTTCCTCTTCCATCCCTCAAATATTCCCATTCTCTTTTTGCTCTTCTGCCATCCCTCCAATATTCCCACACCCATCCTTTTGCTATTACATACTCAACAATATTTCCATCTCCTTTTGCTCTTCCATCCTCACATATTCCCATCATTCCTTTTTTGCCTCTTCGCAATCCTCACATATTCCCATTCCTTTTCTTTGCTCCTTACAATCCTCAAACATATCCCATCTCCTTTTTGCTTTTCTTTCCAATCCTTCAACATATTCCCAATCTCCTTTTGCTCTTCCATCCTTCACATTATTCCAATCCTCCTTTTGCTCTTCTAATTTGCTCACATATTCCCATACCCCTTTTGCTTCCGGCATCCTCAACATATTCCCAATCCCTTTTGCCTTTTAGTCTTCCAATCCTCACATATTCCCTCATCTCCATTTTGCTCTTGCCATCCTGCCCAATTTCCCCACCCCTTTGCGTCCCCTTCCATCCTCAATTATTGATCCCTTTGGCGCTTTCCATCCTCACATAATTCCCACTTTCCATTTTGCCCCTTTTCCATCCTAATATATTCCCATTCCCGCTTTTGCTCTTCCATCCTCACATATCCCTGTCATTGATTCTGCAACTTCCATCCTCAACATGTTCCCAATCTCCTTTTGCTCTTCCAATCCCTAACATATTTTCCCAATCTCCTTTTGCTCTTTCAATCCTCATATATTCCCATCCTCCATTTTTGCTCTTCCAATCCTCATATATTCCCATCATTCCTTTTATGTGCTTCCATCCTCCATAATTCCCTCTCCTTTTGCTTTTCCATCCCATATTGCCCATTCCATCCGTTTGCGCTATCCTTCCATCACATATCCCTTTATTATTATTGCCAAACTTTCCATTTCCCACATGTTCCCATCTCCTTTTGCTGCCTCCCCTCGTATCTTTTCCCATCTCCTTTTGCTCTTCCATCCATCATATATTCCCCATCTTCCTTTTGCATTCCATGCCATCCACATATTCCCTATCTCCTTTTGCCTTCCATGCCATCCATCAAATATTCCCATCTCCTTTTTTGCTTTCCATGACATATTCCCAAATTCTTCCCATTTTGCTCCTTTTGCCATCTTCCATATATTCCCACCCTTTTGCTTCCCTTCCATCTTTTCCTACATTATTACCATCCTCCTTTTGTTCTTCCACCCTCGTATATTCCCATTCTCCTTTTGCTCTTCCCATCCTCACCATATTTACCCATCTCCTTTTCCTTTTGCTCTTCCATCCTCACCTATTCCCATCTCCTTTTGCCTTCTTCCATCCTCATATATTCCCAATCACTTTTCCCGTTCCTCTTCCAATCCTCAAACATATTCCCATCTACCTTTTGCTATCCAATGTCCATATATTCCCATTCCTTTTTGCGCTTCCATCCACACAGCTATCCCTGTCATTATTATTGGCACTTCCATCCTCAATATTCCCATCTCCTTTTGCTCTTCCATCCCACATATTCCCATCTCCTTTTGCTCTTCAATCCCTCACATATTCCCATCTCCTTTGCTATTCCATCATCAACATATTCCCATCTCACTTTTGCTCTTCCATCCTCACATATTTCCCATCCCCTTTTGCTTCCATCCTCACATATTCCATATCCTTTTGCTTCGCCATCTCACATATTCCCATATCCCTTTGCTCTGCAATCCTCACATATTCCCATCCCTTTTGCTACTTCCATCCTCACATAGGTCCATCTCATTTTGCTCTTTCCATCCTCAATATTTCCCATCTCCTTTTGCTCTTCAATCGCATATATTCACATCTCCTTTTGCTCTTCCATCCTCAAATATTCCCATCTCGTTTGCTCTCCCATCCTCACATAATTCCCATCCCTGTTGCGCTTCCATCCTCACATATTCCCATCTCCCTTTTGCTCTTCCATCCTCACATATTCCCCATCTCCTGTGCTCTTCATCCTCACATATTCCCATCTCCTTATTGCCCGCCATCCTCACATATTCCCTCCCTTTGCTCTCAATCCTCACATATTCCCATCTACTTTTGCTTCTCCATCTAAATATTCCCATCTCCTTTTGTACTCTTCAATCCTCACAATTCCCCATCTCATTTGCTCTTCCATCCTCACACTATCCATTCCTTTTGCCTCTTTAATTCTCACATATTCCCATCTCCTTTTTGCTCCAGCAATCCTCACTATTCCCATCTCCTATTGCTCTTCAATCCTCACATATATTCCTCATCTCCTTTGCTCTTCCATTTTTCTTCACATATTCACATCCCCTTTTGCGCTTCCATCCTCACATCATCCCATCCCCTTTTGCCACTTTCATCCTCACATATTCCATCTCCATTTGCTTTTCCATATAATATATTCCCATTCGTTTTGCTCCTTCCATCCTCACATATCCCTGTCATTATTATGCACTTCCATCCTCACATGTTCACATCTCCTTTTGCGTTTCATCATCACATATTTCCCATCTCCTTTTGCTCTTCCATCCTCATATATTCCCATCTCCTTTTGCTCTTCCATCCTCATATATTCCCATCATTATTATGTGCTTCCATCCTCATATATTCCCATCTCCTTTTGCTTTTTCCATCTATATTCCCATCCCGTTTTTGCTCTTCCTTCCCCAACAATATCCCTGTCATTATTTATGCACTTTCCAAATTTCCTCATGTTCCCCATCTCCTTTTGCTCTTTTTCCACCCTTCATTATATTCCCATTCTTTTGCTCTTCCATCCTCACAATATTCCCATCTCCTTTTGCTCTTCCATCCTCATATTCCCATCTTCTTTGCTCCGCATCCTCACATATTCCCATCTCCTTTTGCTCTTCCATCCTCATATATTCCCATCTCCTTTTGCTCTTCCATCCTCACATATTCCCATCTCCTTTTGCTCTTCCATCCTCACATATTCCCATCTCCTTTTGCTCTTCCCATCCTCCACATATCCCATCGTCCTTTTGCTCTTCAATCCTCATATTATTCCTCCTTTTTGCTCTTCCATCCTAACATATCCCATCTCCTTTTGCTCTTCCATCCTCACATATTCCCATTCCGCCTTCTCTTCCATCCTCCACATCCTTCCCATCTCCTTTTGCTCCGCCATCCTCACATATTCCCATCTCCTTTTGCTCTTCAATCCTCATATATTCCCATCTCCTTTTGCTCTTCCATCCTCACATATTCCCATCTCCTTTTGCTCTTCCATCCTCACTATTCCCATCTTTTGCTCGCCATCCTCACATATTCCCCCATCTTTTGCTTTCAAATCCTCATATTCCCATCTCCTTTTGCTTTTCTTTTTTTTCCCCATCTCACATATTCCATCTCCTTTGCTCTTCAATCCATATATCCCATCTCCTTTTTGCTCCGCCATCCTCACATATTCCCATCTCCTTTTGGGCCTTTTCCATCCTCACATATTCCCCTCTCTTTTGCTCTTCCATTCACATATTTCCCATCCTCCTTTGCGGCTTTCCCATCCTCAACATATTCCATCCCCTTTTTGCGCTTTCATCCTCCATCCCATCTCCTTTTGCTCTTCCATCCTCATATATTCCCATCATTATTATGCGCTTCCATCCTCATATATTCCCATCTCCTTTTGCTTTTCCATCCTCATATATTCCCATCCCGTTTTGCTCTTCCATCCTCACATATTCCCTTCATATTCCCATGCTCTTTCCATCCTCACAATATTCTCCATCTCCTTTTGCTCTTCCATCCTCACATATTCCATCTCCTTTTTGCTCTTCCAATCCTCACATATTCCCATCATCTGCTCCTCTATTCATTCATCCCCCATATTCCCATCTCCCATTTTGCCCCTCTCAATCCTCACATATTTCCCATCTCCTTTTGCTTTCATCCATTCCTCAGCATATTCTCCCATCTCCTTTTTTGCGCTCGCATCCTCCACATATTCCCATCTCCTTTTTTTGCTTCTTCCCATCCTCACCATACCCATCCCATCCTTCCTTTTGCTCTTCCATCCTCACTATAGTTTCCATCTCCTTTTGATCTTTTCCTTTTATCCCTCACAGATTCCCATCTCTTTTGCTCTTCCATCCTAACATATTCCCATATCCCCATATTCCCATCCTTTTGCTCTTCATCCTCAACAATCCATCCCATCTTTCCTTTTGCTCTTCTCCTCACATATTCCAATTCCTTTTGCTCTTTCCATCCTCACATATTCCCCATCCCCTTTCCTTTTTGCTTTTCAATCATCTCCCACATATTCCCATCTCCTTTTGCTCTTCAATCCTCACATATTCCCATCTCCTTTTGCTCTTCCATCCTCACATATTCCCATCTCCTTTTGCTCTTCCATCCTCACATATTCCCATCTCCTTTTGCTCTTCCATCCTCACATATTCCCATCTCCTTTTGCTCCGCCATCCTCACATATTCCCATCTCCTTTTGCTCTTCAATCCTCACATATTCCCATCTCCTTTTGCTCTTCCATCCTCACATATTCCCATCTCCTTTTGCTCTTCAATCCTCACATATTCCCATCTCCTTTTGCTCTTCCATCCTCACATATTCCCATCCCCTTTTGCGCTTTCATCCTCACATATTCCCATCTCCTTTTGCTTTTCCATCCTCATATATTCCCATCCCGTTTTGATCTTCCATCCTCACATATCCCTGTCATTATTATGCACTTCCATCCTCACATGTTCCCATCTCCTTTTGCGCTTCCATCCTCACATATTCCCATCTCCTTTTGCTCTTCCATCCTCATATATTCCCATCTCCTTTTGCTCTTCCATCCTCACATATTCCCATCATTATTATGCGCTTCCATCCTCACATATTCCCATCTCCTTTTGCTCTTCCATCCTCACATATCCCTGTCATTATTATGCACTTCCATCCTCACATGTTCCCATCTCCTTTTGCGCTTCCATCCCCACATATTCCCATCTCCTTTTGCACTTCCATCCTCACATATTCCCATCTCCTTTTGCGCTTCCATCTTCACATATTCCCATCCTTTGCTCTTCCATCCTCACATATTCCCATCATTATTTTGCACTTCCATCCTCACATATTCCCATCATTATTTTGCGCTTCCATCCTCACATATTCCCATCTCCTTTTGCGCATCCATACTTCCATATTCCCAACCTCTTCAGAGGACATGAGTCAATTATATATTATGCGTTGAGAATGACAGGAAAATTAATTACTTACAACAAAGACTGAAGTATGAAAGGGGTAAGATACTTATAACATGAGACAGAATGAATAGGGACATATTGACTGAGTAAGCAATTCGAGAACTATAGCCACATCTGTTAATTAACAATACGCGCTCGATTTTTCATTTGTTTGCCCCCAATCTGTTCATGTTCAGTCAGATTACAATTTGAATTCATTTTCTGTAGTACACGTAACTGGTGTCCCCCTACTTGCATGGAAATCCTTTTTATTCGTACGTCTAGATGTATAACTGAGCCAAAAAGCATACATTTACCCACGAATTTTATGTAAAGCTTGATCATTTTATGTTTCGATAAAGCTTTTTAGCTCTTCCGTTATTCGGCGTTTGCGTATTAATTTATTTACAGATTTCTTTCAGCTCCTTCAGGAAAATGTAGTTTTGGGTTACATTGAAGACGTGGTTAGCACAGAGAATTATTTTATTTATTCCATGTATTAAACATCTGCTGGTTCATGTGTCTTTAGAGACTTCAATTCTTTACCGGAGAATATCCGGATGAGCTCTTTTCTTTATTCATTTATTTGTTTTTCTAAAGGCATTTTCAAATGACTGCAAACCCAAAACCTGATTTCATAGTTGACCTGCGAAGTGATTACTTGAGGGATTATAAGCTGGACCATTGAGGGTCGAAGCTTTGGGTACTGAGCGCATGTATGCCAAATAGTGTAAATTTGTAAATATACAGTTATTGTAAATATAAAGTTATCGTAAATAAACATTCAAGATACAATACAACGTCGTTCGTATTTATTGCAAATTTATGCTGATAAGGGTAAAGGGAAGATGAAAATGCATTCTGTAAACTAAAGGGAATATGAAAATACATTCTGTATACTAAAGGGAATATGAAAATACATTCTGTATACTAAAGGGAATATGAAAATGCATTTTGTTCACTAAAGGGAAGTTGAAAATGCATTCTGTTCATTATCATGTATCATCCAGTTCGCTTTCTAAATTTTACTGCCGACATTCCTTGCACATTTACATACAACGGTCACTACCGCGTCGCTCCTTTAGTAGGACCCCTGTGAAATTCCAGTGCATAACAACCTGCTTTAAAATTACATCCTTATTATAAACACTGTCATAGATCTCAAAAGTATACGGACTAATATAAATTTATCCATTTACAAGTGTCATTCATAAAGGTAAACATATTGCTCTCTCTCTCTCTCTCTCTCTCTCTCTCTCTCTCTCTCTCTCTCTCTCTCTCTCAGTAAGGGCATCGGTGACCGGTCAAAGCCGTTTTACCTGGAAATTTATGACCGAGTGCGTTTCCATTTTCGAATATGTCAGTTTATTACGGATTCTTGTGACGAATTCAGCGGATTTTTTTTTAACCTCTCGCGATGGCGTTTAATCACCCGATGCTCTATCAACTAGGGGAAACAACCGAGTGGACTAGCTGATCCAGTCATTCCCGCTTGTTGAGCCACCCTTCAAAAAAGCACTTTACCACGTCCCGACACCGGAGATGGGCACCAGACATGAGTCATCGGTGGGGGGAGCAACACCTCGAGACCTCAAATCTCCTTTCGAAGTAAGCAAAAGTACTATTTCGGAGGGAGGATCAACAAGCGGGCAAGACCGGATCAGCTGGTCCACTCGGTTGTTTCCTCTACTGCACACTCTTGCATTTGTTTCTTATTACAATTAAGAGTCTGGTAAGCGCCAAAGGAAAAAGGTTAACAGCCCACCTATCTACATATACTCCGATGTAAGTGTACATTAGTCCTTAAACTGTTTGAAATACACAAGGAGGTTTTTCTAAGTATTTTCTACATTTCCATCAAGGGTAGGTAGAAGAAATTCACTTATGAATAAATTTCCAGACTTGAGTATGAGTTGAACAATACCGGTACTCAGTCACTTCACCCCTGACGTTTATTGACATACGCCCTCATAACTATGAACAAAACACCTAGCCTACTTATTTCTCCCATTCAATAAATGTCCCTCTTCTCACGTCTGTTTCTTTCACAATCGGTGAAACAATTTCGTTGCACCCACTATATATAGCCCCTGCACTCAGTTCGTTTAACACTGATATCTAGGTCTCATTATCCTAATTCGTCGTAATCTATACTCTGCAATAATAGTAGGGGAGACCGGGGCTAGTTGGCACACTTTTTACAATTTTGGTTATTGCGAATATAAAACAAACATTTTTGCTAAATTCTTACCACCATTAAAGAATATTAACATTCTTCTTTATCATAGAGCAAAATAATTGTTGGTTGCTTTCAACATAAGGTATCAACAAGCTTTAGAAAAAACTAACTTTTTCGTGCCAACTTATCCCGTATGGGTAAGTTGGCACATTGATAATTAAATTTAAATCAAATAGCAAAAATACCCTCTGAATTTCCAAAATACAAAATATAAGGCATTGTATTACTTCTGATCATCATCTAGTTGTAACTGTGGCAGGTGTCAAATAAATCCTCGTCATAGTCTTCATGCTCCCACATGTTATATGCCCTGCACTGGACCCACACCTCTCCTGGCTTACCAAACACAGGCTCTCTTCAGCTGAGCTTTTTTTCTGAATCAACAGGAACAGTTCTTAAACTATGTATCACGTTGATGACGGATCTGAAGCCTATGTGTCTTTTCGGACATCTCTCGATCTCTTACATAACCATCCGTAAAATCAAAATCTTGAAATAGTCTGTATTCATAGGTGAAATTCCATCAATCCTAAACCATCGAAAACATCAGAATCAGTGACAGCGAGAGGTAAAGCCAAGAAAACTTTACCAAGAATGTCATAGATGGGCATACTTGATCCTGGATTACCTGTCATCCCCGAATCACATGCCCTGTTAACACATTTCTTCAGAGGTCTGTCTATAAACACTAAATTCCAGGGGCTGCAACTTGTGAGAGCAATGTGGAGGAAATGATAGAACACTAATCTCATTATTCTTCCAAAAATCCAGAAACAAAACGCTAATTATGTAAATAAATAAGCTTACTATTGTTATCAAATAACGTGTGCCTACTTGCCCCATTTACTTTGAGCCAACTTGCCCCATCCATACCATTTGGTATAAAAACACTTACCAGTCCACACCAAGAAGCCTTGAATTATCAATTTTAATAGTATAGAATCTTTAAACTATAAGGAAACCTATGCTATAATTGAAAAATAATCTTTATGAATGTGTAGATGTTATAGCAAATAACAGAAAGATAAAATTATTTACTTACTACCATCAAAATAAAAATTTGTCTCATAAATTCGAGCACCTACGTTCTATCTCTATCGAATTTTGCTGGTAATTGAGGAACCACGTGGCAATTACGCAGTATATGTATTAGAGTCATCTATTGGTAAACTTTAAAGTTATTTTGAGTGTGCCAACTTACCCCTGTAGCCAACTAGCCCCGGTCTCCCCTACTCTAGCATTTATGCCAGGCTGCAGTTACAATGCCTTAGCTGTTACGAACCCCGAGAGAGGTCCGCTCCAAGTTCGATATTATTATAAACAAAAAGAACTCAACACCAACAGTTGAAACTGGGGATACGAATATAGAAAGATACACAAACAGAACAAAGGTTTATTTACAAGCTTACTAACAAAGATAAATGCAGAATGGTTTCTCCTATTTACAATGCGTGAACTGGGGAAGCAGTGAGGTAATGCAAAATACTTGCTGGCAAGTTTCAGCTGACGGAAATCAATGCTCGAAGCGGTGGCTTCACAAAAGGAGAAACGAAATTGCAGATGTCTTCTTGACTCTGTATTGCAGAAAACAATGTCTACTCTTGATATTTGAAGGGCAGGAACTCCTCAAAACCTCTTGCAGAACGTTTCTTCTCTGAAGTCCTGCTCTACGTCAAAATGCCTCGGTCGTCCACTCCCGGACGACTTGATCAGAATCCGATCAAACTTTCGAGCACCTTTTCCTCTCTGATCCTTCGTCTGTTCCTTTTTCTATTATCTCTCTCTGATGATCTCTGCTGCTGATCTCTCACTAATAATCTGATCTGTGACTCTTACTGATGATCTCCTCCCTCCTACTTCGTCAGTCGTATTTATACGGCATTCTTGGGGGCAGGGTTTACCAGCGAACGTCACAGGCTCCCGAGACGACGGGAGTGATTTAGAAGAATGTCGACGGAATATTGCATCATATTTCGCTGCGTTTCTCACGACACTTTGGTGCCTGTCAAGTTCCACAACACTCCTGCCGATTCTAGAACCATCATGAGAACAGGCACCTCCAACACACGCGCGAAAGCCTCCGTGCTGCAGAACTTCTCAAAGATGCTTTTTCCTTTCCTTTAACTCGTAATTCTTTGCTATGAAGCGCTTACCATGACAGTAGCCCAAAATAATTAGTGTAAATTTAGTCTACTAAAACGGCCTATTTAGCATATCAAAATACCTCAAACAATAAACTGCAACGAAAAATGAGTGGCTTATCCTAACACTTGAAATGTGACAATTATAATATCAATAAAAAAGAAAAGAAACTTGACACTTACGATATTTGCTTCCCAACAACTAGCCTAGGTTATAGTGCAATGTAATGCTTCAGATGTCATTGTTTCTTTATTCGCTTTTATGTAAAGTCAGATATTTTGCTATGTATGTAGATCTAGATCTTGTAAACACGGTTACGGGTGGAAAATGGCCATCGGGTTAGTATCCACTTAATACACTCATGACACTGTAGGAAAGAACACTGTGTTTAGGAAGGGACCCACGTGCAGACGATACAAATCGGTATGCCTGGGCATTATGGGTGATATTCTAAAAGGTGTTTTGGGTGATATACTAAAATGTGTTTTTTACGCGACGGAAAATATTTAAAGAAAATGGTACAGACTTGAGGGTAACATTGCAGTTTAGGCTTAATGCATCGTCTCATCATTTCTACCGTTGTTTTTGCTTGGTTAGCGACATTGCTCTAGAATTGTTTTTATTTGATCATCGTTATATTTAGGCTCAAATAATATTTAATAATGAACTTCACCTGCGGAAATACTATCATTTTTGTATTATGTTTTTATTTCTCTCTCTTTTTTTTATCACAAGCATTTATGATATGATGGCTAATGGAATGTTAGCAATCTTCCTATTGGGTATTTGATTTCATACGTAGCACAAGGCGCTTCAATACTTTCTATGGAAATTAGAGAAAAACTGCGGTGATTCTTGCACACATCACTGTAGACCTCTACTGTACGTTCTGCATATGCTGCAGTCTGCACTTTTCTCATGCAATAAGATATCAGACTACTCGGCCATTTACAGTTCACACATCAATTGGCAAATCTTTACATTTGTACGAATTATCCCGAGATTTGCCTGCCTGTTTTAGTATTCCGAAGAGAATTAAAGATATAAACCCGCATTCTGTTGAAGGAAATTTATATTTCAATGTAATTAATATGTACTTTGTTACAAACATTCCGAATATTTTCCATCACTCATTGTCACGATGAAAAAAGATAAGCATGTTACTTTAAAAGTGTATAATAAACGAGAAAATGCTTGTTTCACTGTATATGTAGAAAAAATTTATAATAATGATGTAACATGAGGAAATTAGGCAGCTTTTTTTAAAGAAACTTGTGAACAATTGTATTAAATTAGTCTTCTGGCAAGCATTCACACAACAGCTATAACACAGAAGGCAAATAAATGCTCTCTGTTCATGTATTCATTCATTGTTTTCTCGCTATCTATATACATTGGTCATACAGGTAAATCATTTTGTAAATTAATCCATTATTTCATAAAAAATTGATTTAAGTAGGAAGATTTTTGGGAGTTGCACTGACTGTTAAGTTTACTTTTCCTGTCGTTGCTCAGATACATAATGCACTGAAATCACATCAAGTGTATGCCCTATTGGCAGAGATATAATAATTTTTTTAATTTTTTGGCAATTGCCTCTTTGCTAGAACAATGAATGTCATGACTGACTTTTTATCTGTTTCTGCTGCTAGTGTTGTAGCTAAAAAATCCAAGTTCCCTTCTGAGGACCACAATCCCGCCAAACTACTCCTTTTTATAGGAGTAGAAGCTTCTCTGTGGGCACTGACCTCCTCCCATCCCCAGTTGGTCTTTCAATGGCTAATATCTCCCCCAACCCTAACGGGAATGTTGCCTCTGCTATTCTCACCATCTGTCAGCCATTTCATGAAGATTATCGCCATAGGACCTTTCTAATAAGGTATTTTGTTTATTGCTGTCTATTCTATGCTTATTGCTTTCCTGTTTTCTGGATGTGGTCGCCAAACACCTCCTTTTCATATTATCGTTACAAACATTTTCTTTAATTGCTACGTAATTCTACACAAATGATTTTATTTAATTATCCGTCTCACTTTACTCGAACAGGTAATAAATATGACTAAATATGACATGATGAGTTTACAAATTACGCAAGGATTTGGGGAAGAGTGCCACGTATGTAAATAAATGATAATATACAAAATGACTGCATAGGTTCCATAATACATACAATAGTGAAAAGTGTTATGACCAAATCAAAGATGCGAGTTCAGTAATAAAATTTGCAACGCAGTCTGCATCCAAGAAGGATTTGCATCTATTTTGCACTGGATGGATGCAAAAATAAAGCATTCTCTCCACCAGCAGCTATTTCTTGGATGGTGAATGTGGTAACATGCATAAAAACAGTCAATCTCTTTTGGTTGCTATTCCTCCCTGAATTTAAGTCTTGGTTCGCTGCAAATCTTAGATAAGGCCTATGAAACCCAACTAAATACATAAGTTTATGTTTGCACTAAAGAGAAGTATAAATTGATATCATAATAATAAAAAAAATTTATGGGACCACATAATTAATTTAGTATAGAATTTTACTAGAAATAGATGTGATCGTGCACCAGTATGTTTGTTGGTTAGTACAGAAAATAGTGACATATTTCAAGTGCTATCACTGAAAATACCTTTATCAAATTTCTGCCCAGGGAAGCAAAAGGAACACAAATAAGCTAAGACGGCCTTTGGACAAAGAGAGCACATAGATGTAATTGGAGTTTCAGGAATTTATAAGGATATATATATATATATATATATATATATATATATATTATATATATAATATATATATATATATATATCAAAACTACAAATGTCCTTTAATATCTAATTCGCTCTACCTCGGAATTAATATATTTTCATATATGTTTAACCGAGGGGGAATTTATTAAGCGATAAATAGAATTGGCGATCGACAGACGCAAACCACCGACCTCTACAATTCCAGGACTGGCAGTGAAGCGGAGTGGTTTTGGGGTATCACTGCCAGTCCTAGAATTGTAGAGCGAACTAGATATTAAAGGATATTTGTAGTTCGATATATGTATATGAATCGCGGTAATGTGATAAACTTATATATATATATATATATATATATATATATATATATATATATATATATATATAT
>NC_087202.1:67901584-67924084 GCF_015104395.2 Macrobrachium nipponense | reverse complement strand
CGTTGGTTGAATGAACACTGCGTCGACGATGTCTGATGTCCAATTCCCTTTTGAGAAGGGGGTATATGAGATCCATGCCAGGACTGTGACCAATCTTACATCGGATTTACAGGTAAATCACTTCCCCAGAGATTAATAACAACACAAACGGTCAGTTAGGTATGGACAACAGAACTCGGCTATTTTTCAATCATATAAATGAACATAACCATAGAATAAACTGGAATAGGTCACGTGTAATTATAGCAGCAACTGCCGTACAAGAGTCAAATGATGGAATCGGCCTTAATAAAAGAGAAGCAGGTAATGAACATCTCAAAAGGAATTGGACATCAGACATCGTCGACGCAGTGTTCATTCAACCAACGCTTAAGAAGATTAAAGGAAAGATTATCAGCGGGGGTGACCTAAAATTGGCTTACTTGTGGACGAATCGCTTGGTATAAATACCACCTTTTCTGTAAACTTTTCTCATTCATATACCTGAAGAGAGAGACAGCAGTCTCTGAAATATAGTACTTTTCTCTCTACATTTTGGTGTTTTTATGGGCTCCTTTTATTAGATGGAATTCTGTTGTTACAGAACACCTTTACCAGTCATATAAATATATATACATACATACATATATATGTATATATATACACACATATATATTATAGAGATTATATATAGGCTATATATGAGTAAGATTATTAATATATGTATAAAATATATAATATATATATATATATATAGGATATATATATATATATTATATAGATATATATAATTATAGTTATATATATGATATATAGATAAAATATATATAGGATAGATAATAATTGATAGATATATTATATAGATAGATATAGGAGTATATAGATATATAGAGAGATAGGAGTAGATTGATGATTAGATTTATATATAGTATATATATATATCTTATTATAAGTATAGAATATATTATATATATATAATATTAGATTATGTATATAATATGTAATATAATAATGACATAGATAGTTATGTATGTATATGTATAATAGTATATATATAGATCCACTATAGTAATATTATATTATAATATATAGATATATATATAATATATTTGTAATATATATAGTATATTATGTATGTAGATATATATATATATAATAATTATATTTATATTATAGTTATGAGTATTTTCTAGATATATATCTAGTATTAGATATTATGTGTATATATATACATAATATTTATGTCTGTAATGTATATATATTTATAATTTAGATATAGATATATATCTAGATATATATATATAGATTAATTATATTACATATATATAGATATAAAATTAGAATAGAATATATATATATTAATATATCGATATTATATATATGATTAGTAGCGATAATAGATAATTTATATGATATAGATATAGTATGGTATATATTATCTAGATTTAATATTAATAGATATATATATCTAGATATATATGATTATATATATATTATGAAAATTATCTAACAGATATATATATTATATATAGTATATATTATATGATTATATAAGGATATCGAGAGATATGATTAAGCTTGTAATAAGAGCGATAATATACTATTATAATATATGATTTATTAATATCAAATATCTCAATATAGTAAATGTATCTATATATTATCTGACTATTCGATTGATATATAGAACTATCGCATCCAATGACGGTCGAGCATTACGATAGCTTGAGTACCATTCCCGATTATTTGAGTAACTATATTATAGTTTTTACTAGTATATCCACCCGCACCTTAATTGATGAATATACTATCCCATCAGCATACGTACTTATACATGCTGTATATATAATCGATGAATAGATATATAGAAATTATATGGAGTAATAATAGATATAATAATAGATTATTATATTATATATATGATGATATATATATAGTAATGATATATAAATAGATATAGATTATATATAATGAGTTAAATAATGATACGTTATAATATATCATATATAATTATTATAAATATATATAGATAGGTTAGAGTATAGATCTTAGAGAGATATATTATCTAATTTATATATTATATATATTTGTATAATTAAAGATAGATATATATATATATATTATATATATATCATAATATACGATTAATATATGTTATATCTATTATATTATGTATATTAATAATATATATATATAATATATATGATAATATATATTATTAATATATGATTATATTAATAATATATAAATATGTGATATAGTAATTATATATAATCTATATATATATATATTATATATATACTATATATATAGATAATTTAATAATCATATTATACTATATATAATATATCTAATATATATTAATAAATATATTATGATAATTATATATAATTTTTTAATATATATATATAAATATTATTACGTTATAATATGTTTATATTATATATAATGATATATATGATATAATATTTATATATGTATATGCATAGTATATATATTATATATATGTGTGTGTGTGTGTGTGTGTGTGTGTGTGTGTGTGTGTGTGTGTGTGTGTGTGTGTGTGTTACTAATATCAATTACTGATAATCTGAACTGAAGAACTCTCAATTTTTGGTTATCCCTACGAATCAGGACCACGTTTGTGGTTCTATGTACAATTCTAATGAGAAAGGTTTTTAAGTCGTAAAGTAAGAAGAAGGAAAATACAAAGATCGGTTCAATCTTAGCCTTGTCTCCCCCAGATTGTGATAAACCTGAGTGGGTGTTTTCTATAAGGATAACTATGGTCAGATGGTCGCCGATAAAAAGTATTCGGTTCCAATGCTCCGTTTTACAGATAAAATCTTATTATTGACCTATCCCAAAAAACAGGTGTGCTTGCAACACCCCCCCCCCCCCCCCATCTCCTCTCTCTCTCTCTCTCTCTCTTCATCCATCCCTGCCTCCGGAAACCAAATCTGGATAATGACGACCCGTAATCAGGAATTAACGATGTTTTACGTCAACTGCTTCTCTTGTGTTATCTGCCATTACGATTGCTGTTTTCATAAGGGGTAATCATAGGAATTCTCAGCCTCTCCCTCAATTATCTGTTATATTCCATTTCCATTCGCTTGTCTTTTTTGCCTCATGATTAACGTCAGACTGAGTCTCAGATTCTCTTTGACATCGATGGGGAAAAGAGAAAGAAAGAGTTTGCCTGGGAGCCCAACAAGTAAGTCTTCATAACAGTTGAAATCATAAATTGCTTCTTATCCTTCCTGTTTGCTTCTTCTGTGTCTCCCTACATATTATTCTCTATTTTTTCGCACATGTTTCCTTCCTTAAATTCTTTCTTTTCTCCATCTGTGAGCGGTAATCTTCTAATAATGCTTGTCACTTCGTCAAGCCAATTCCATCTCACTTTACGCTAAAGCGGTAACCATTTCTGGCATCAGCGGCGAACCCCATTTAATCAATATGTAGACCACTGATATTCGCTAATTGCTGCAATCGAAACCCGTCACAAGACCCACTCGCCGTCTTGTCCCTGGTAGCCCTAGTTCATCTTTTGGAAGTTACTCAATATGTTTTTATTTGAAATGTTCATTGGTAACGAGATTTCGACAAAGTGCGTTATTTATGCTATTCCGCAACCAATCATTTTCGTCATTTCCCGCTTAAATCGACATTCGTATTACTGTATAATAAGTATATCTTACTTTAACCAGATCACTGTGCAGATTAACAGTTCTCCTAGGTCTGGCCCTAAGGATTAGATATTTCTATATTGCTAGGAAACAATTGGTTACTTACCAACAGGACCTATAGCTTTTTGCGGGATACGAACCACATTATATTGAGAAATGAATTTCTAATCACCAAAGATAAATTTCTCTGATTCCTATTCATTGTACTTTTCACGTTAAATGAATGGCCCATTCGGCGATCTTTGGATAATGCTTTCATGTTTTTACAGTTATTGCTTTAAAGCTCCTTTATCATGATAAAAAAAATAGCCTCTTCCAATTACTACCCTATCCTTGGTTCACAGCGCTGGCTTATAAGATGCACGCCGCTTACCTGCTTAGGAATGTACGGTATTTCTTGACTGATTTCCCACGGGGGACGAGAGAGAGAGAGAGAGAGAGAGAGAGAGAGAGAGAGAGAGAGAGAGCCGAGGCAGACGATACCAAGATCCTTCTCTGTTGAAGGATTACAGATGTTATTTGTATTACAATCTCGACTCTCGAGATTGACAGGTTCTTAAAAATAATAAGCAATTGGGCTGTAATGACTGACTATAGGTGACAAACCAAAGGAGGAAGTAGCATAACAAAACCAAAAAGTTACCTTAAAATTAGTTTTTATTATATACAAAATGTACAAGTGAGTCAGGTCCAGTGGTAAAGTAAACATACACAATGAATTAAGTAATAAAGGCAGCAACAGTAATAATCCAATTAGTAAGTTTTACAATTCAACAAACAATTTCATAAGCAGCATATAGCAAAAGCAACATCATATATACAAAAGGACCACGGTATAAATGAAAAGCAGTGCAGTACATAAATACATATACAAAATCAGGCAGCATAATAAATAATTAAAATTAATACTGAAGCGGCATAATGATCCTCAGAGCAAAACGGGGAACACTTCCTCAAACAATGAGGACAACAGTCCAATGCCGGACGATCAAGATGAGTCGATACGACAACCACCTCGTCCTTGGAGACAATATGGACATCCTCCTCGAATGCTGGTCGGTCAAGACAGAGTTGATACAACAACCATCTCATCCTCAGATACGGTATGGAGGTCCTCCTCGATCACTGGACGTTCACGACAGGGTTGATGCAACCACCAACTCGTCCTCAGATTCTCTCCGCTGCTCTGCTGCCAAGACTCTGCCTCTCTGCCGCTCTGAACCTGACTGGTGGTTCTGCCCTCCAGAACCTGACTGGTGGTTCTGCCCTCCAGAACCTGACTGGTTGTTCTGCCCTCCAGAACCTGACTGACGAAGTTTGACGCCATCCAACAGACGTCAACTCGCCAGCAATTAAAAACAAAAAAACAAAGGAGGCAACAATCCACCAAGGGAACAATCGGCAAACGATTGTTCCTAACAATTTGAATACTTGTGAAACAAATTACGTAACAATAGAATAACAAGAGCCGAACGCAAAGGTCGTTAAGACAAAAGGTCCAAAAGTTCAAGAAAATTACCCCAAAATGTGCAATGTAAAATAAATCCGTAATGAAATGAGTCTCAACACTAAATTCAAATTTGATCTCTAATAAGCGATACGCCAAAGCTTACGAAACCGAATTTCTAAGCAGATATACCAAATCGAATGTATAGGAAATGTGAAAATGGATGAATTATAATGCTAAAAATTGTGTTCACAAGCACTTAAACCACCGTTCTCAACCAGGAGGGCGGCAGCCCGTCGCCAGCAGCCCCACCCCCCACCCCCACAAGCAATTCCCACTGGAGGCGAACCCCAGTGAAAAGTTTTAAATTCTCTAATTATATTTGTAATTCTCTTAACAAGAGTGAGGAACTAATAACGTTAGTTTCCTATAGTCTACTACTCTAGTTAGACTCGTTGAGGATACCATGATTGGTAATTATGTACCACCATCCGTATCCCTCGAAATCCCTTCTCTTCCTTTCTCGCATTTTTCCACCTTTAAATCTTAGAGGGAATTTTACTCATAGATGCAAGGGGGCCGTGGATGGAAGGACCTTCTCATAGAGGGGGCTTGGTAATAAAAAGGTTGAGAAAATTGCACACTACAACCAAGAGAATGGTACCCAAATGGTTACTAAAATACACGAAACCCCAAAAATGGAAGTAACATATACTTTTGCATAATCTGATAGTAGATACGAAGACTGTCAACTATAGACACCACAATTTGATAATGCCCTAATATAAGGATATGACGATGAGCGTGGGGACAACTGATACCAATAAAACAATAAAGACGAAAATAAGAGCAATTGGGAATTAGAAGGAATCCATATATTATTTAAGAAACCTTCAAGTTTTAAAAGAGGTAATGTATTCGCTGGCCAAAATTTATGCCAGAAGTCTACTGGATAAGAAACCTTGCGAAACATATTTAAAAAAAAAAATACCTGAAAAAAAATTGAGCAAGATGCATCTCCGAAAAACTTCAAATATCCTAGCAAAATATGTATCTTACACGGGAAGTCATAAGGAACAATAACAAATTGGTATAAGGGAAATCTTTAAACTCACTCTCTCTCTCTCTCTCTCTCTCTCTCTCTCTCTCTCTCTCTCTCTCTCTCTCTCCTCGTTTTGTAACCATTTTTTCTACTAACTCATCATCCCTTTTCCATTCCAGATAATTATTTTTGTCATAGCATTCCATCAGCCATGAATGAGGATATGCTACATGCCAGGTTTGAAAATGATCGCTCTCACTTATGTAGCTGTTATTTCATCCTGTTTACACAGTCTATTTGTCTAAACATATGGTATCTTCTAGAAATCGTATCTTATAAAACTATGATGCAATCCCCCTATCATTGTTTTATCATTTTTAAATTCTGCACTACTTCACGATCTAACGAGTAACGCGATCATGTATGTAAGGCAGCATATAGTCCATGAACTAACTGCTGATATATCCCTCAGCATACTGACTAAAAAAGCAGTTCGTGCATCACTGTTCAATATAAAGTTACATCTTCCTGTAAGCAGCTCTCTTATGACGTATGAAACAACTACAAAATAGATAATCGAAAAAGCAGTGCGGGAGAAGAAAAGTAAAATTAAAATAAAAAAAATCTGTAAATCAATTTCAATTCATAGAGACATCTTTACAGTTAGTGTACTCTGAAAGCGACTAGCTGGAGGAATTTTACCGTCAACGGAGTGCACTTAATCATCGTAAACCAGCATTCGCAATCTGCCAATTTCACACACCGTGGAAATGATATGTCACACTGATACTTTAATCCGAAAAAGGAAGTAGCCATCTCCGAACAAGATGCGATAACTCGACATCAGAGCAGATGAAAATTCCCTACTGTATATTTGTTTAATCGCAGCTTCTTAGTCGCGGGCAACAGCAATTTAACAAATTACAACAGTTAAGTTGCCTTTCATTTCATGTTAGTCGATTAAAAAATCTTACAGCCGCTGTTCTTCATACTCTATTTAATAACGAGTACTTTTACTTATTGCATCTATATTTATCGTTGTAAAATATCTTGGATTAGTCAATAGTTAAATATATAAACCCATGTCGTATTCTTTATATGGCAGTCCTGATCAAACTAATGACAACTATTAGAAATGTTATTTTGTAATCTTAATTTAATAAACAATGTTGGCTATGAATGTTCTTTGTAGATATAAAAGTTTTTATACACAAACAAGACCAGAATCAACGTCCCAGTTATGTTTCTGAAAGATTTTCCGATGATCTTGGGATAGTTTAATCTAGCATATTTTGGCATGAAAAAATCGTGTAGGTAATATAACTATTTTCATTCATTCTACCATTTCAAACAATAAGTGACAACTATCATTATTAAGATTTAGACTTACTGACCACAAACTAACATCACGAAATAAATTTGAAATATCAATAATTTCGGAAACATACAGAAGTACAATGATTTCTCGTGTAACAGGACAATTTGATACATAAAAAATTTACTAGAAACATACCATGTAAAACTTCATTAAGCTATACGCTACAAGACGCAGCAAAACACATTACCCGAACTAAATCTTTGATTTGATTTATTCAAACGGGAATTATTTTCATCTATAGCAAGGAGTCAACTAAATGTACATTTTTACCTAAATTTCCACCTACAGCTATTAACATACAAAAAATACTGAAGTTTTACAAGTTATTTATAAGATATACAATATACTTGATACTAGAATGGTCCAATTACAAAATCACTCAAGTTATTAACATATAAGAAATATTGAAGCTTAACAAGTACTGTATATAATATATACACTATACTTGACACAAGAAAGATGCAATTGCAAAATCACCTGAATTTCGCCGTCCATCAATAAATATACAGAATTGCGAGCATCAATATAAACTTATAGGTAAATGGTCCAAAGGAAACAATCACCAGGCAATAGGAATGATTCGTCATAAAAAAGTTTCTGGGTAGCAGGGCCACAAAAATCCGTTTGAGATTTTCCAAAAACAGCTATCAGAGAAGAGATTATTTGGTAATGTGAGAAGAAACTACCCAGGAAACACATTACAAACATATGACCTCATACATATTATTCATTTGTAGTGAAATACCTCTGCAATTATTGATAACAATTATTGATTACATGTGTTTCCCATTTGCACTCATAACAACACCACATGATGGCCGTTTCTCATATAATATATATAGCTCAGTATATAACTTTTTCTTTTATAACATCTTTAATGTACTCTGAACATGAAGGAAAAAATATACATAAAATCATACACTTGCGTGTAATATACACGAAAGAGGGTAAAGTTAATTTTCGTAGTAAATCATCTGTTAATCACTGCCTGTCTATGTATGGTTCAGTAAATGTGTATGCATATATCTCCTTATCCTCAAACGACAAGACATGCGTCTTTATAACGTAGCATGTACTTACGCAGATACAATGCACAAGACAGCAAAGTTGAAAGACAGCAACGCAGACCTAATCCGCAACCTGATCGCATTCCTTATGAATGGTATCAGGAAGGTGGCAAGTGGAAAGAGAACGCCAAAAAAAACTGAAGAGATGGAAATCAAGTAGAGACGCTGGCTTTCAAACTTGATAAGAAATGATTTGCTACACAAGTCATTCGTGCAAAGTAAATGAAGCAGGAGTATTTGTTTCATCCAATGATAAGATCGTATTTTTGATCGATTAATACGTAACTGCTTTTGAATGAGATTCGCAAGAGAGAGAGAGAGAGAGAGAGAGAGAGAGAGAGAGAGAGAGAGAGAATTTACATTGCAGCTATGATATATGATGTACTTTTGTAATTCGTTTCAGTATCATTTAAAACAGGTAACGATGCAATTGTGTGTGTGTGTGTGTGTGTGTGTGTGTGTGTGTATGAAATCCAGATACTTCCAGGCCATATTTTTTATTTACCGAATTTTATCTAGCAATGATTGGGGGCCGGGGAGAAGAGGGGGAGGAGCGAGGGAGCGGTGGAAAGGGGGGGGGGGGGGGAATAAGGTTGCGTGGAGAAGGTAGCAGTCTTGAAATCGAACCTGGTCTTATTTGAATGGATGCAGAATACATAAGCTTCCGAAGCATGAATACCAGCTGCATGACTGCCAGGCTAGATGAAGAGCCTACTGGAAAAGATATACTTCTGTCTGGTCTGCAGAAAGTAAAACAGACATTTGAGAGAGGAGAGAGAGAGAGAGAGAGAGAGAGAGAGGAGAGAGAGAGAGAGAGAGAGAGAGAGAGAGAGAGTTTATTGGTTGTCATTCAGTGTTTTCCCTGGCAGTGGTAGGTTCGTCAGCTAGTCAAAAATAAAGCTGAATCAGCGAAAACAATCTTGACTAGATTGAAGAAACGAAGTCTGTTTCTGGGAAGCAAGCTTATCAATTTTACTAAAAAGACTGCGAAAAATATCTTTAGAAATATAATTAAAACTAACTGCAACGTTCCGAGTATCTGTACTTAACACTAAAACTTTCCCCCTCTAGCATTCTAACATTATTTTCCTTACCATCTCTTTTTCCACATCTATACACAACTTTTTCCACACATCAGCCTGGGTCAGTAGTGCTAAGAATTAGACAGTAGAATAGTAATTTCCTGTTTCATCAAAGCTCACTGCCAGCTTTCTTAAGACTTACAGAAATTTTCTTCCTAAGCTTTTATTAAGGCTACATAAGACTCGATCCCCCTCATCTCCTTTTAACAACCGTGAAGCTAGTCCTTGAAAAATTATTTTCTCAGCGTTGTCCTTTTTATTCTCCACTAAGGTTTTAATTCATATCGTTCTTCTATAATCTGTTCAAACGATTCCCTTTTACAGGCTGTCGTTACATTATACATTTGTACTCTAAATCCTCCTACTCACAAACTACGAACAACTGGCCATAAAACACCTATGATCATCGCCTCCAACACTGTGAGACGCAAAAGGCCTCTGTGGAATTCTGACAATTTTGTCTTTCCTATGTATTATTTACCACAAGTCTCTCATCTCCAGCCTCCCGTCCTAGAGTTCTCATCCAACTCCTCCAGTGTCCTCAAAACCCCAGTTGACACTACTCAATGAGCTGTGAGACAGTGAGAGGGACATGTACAGTGGTATTCAAATCTCATGAGACATGATTCTTTTTGTATCGTCCAGATTCTCATACTCAACGTGACGTTGTTAAGTAGTACTAAACTTTTTATTATTATTATTATTATTTGTAATGTCATGCATGTCGGAAAGTTTGCGAATTCACAGCTAGCCCTATTTTCCTTATGATTGAATATATATGATCCCTGTGTGATTTAATTCCCTTTTTTTTTTTACGTTACTCAGTTCAAAGTGCTGTGTTATAGGGTTAGCGGTGACATCAATGAAAGCACACTTAACATGCTCCTCCGACTGGCCAACATAACCACGTCTGTAGCATTATGACAGCAGACTTAATAAGTTCAACAGTCATAACAACAATTTCAAACTAGGAATATGAATTAGAACAAGTTTTCTTTGAATGTTGAAGTTTTTGGCTGTGTTTAAGCTGCCTGTATGTTGCAAAATGTTTTATAGGCCTAAAAAAATAATCTGCGCCTTCTGAGACGTAATCTGTTACTGATAAATTTATTTGTAGAGATCACCTGTTCTTTGAGGAATACAATAGGAATATGAATTACAACCAGTTTTCTTTGAATGTTGAAGTTTCAGGCTGTGTTAAGCTGCCTGCATGTTGCAAAATGATTTATAGGCCTAAACAAATAATTTAAGCCTTCTGAGATGTAATCTGTTACTGATGTTTTTATTTGTAGAGATTACCTGTTCTTTGAGGAATAAAAGATGATGATGATTTAGGTTATATGCAGAAGAAGGCTATTAATCGAAATATCGTAAGTATTAATGTCAAGGAGTATGGAACACTTGTTTTTCAACTGGTTTAAAATATTATTTTCTTAAAAGTCCTTCTGCTCGCTTTTGTTGTATAATTAATTCTTTCATAAGGTCACTTGAAGTGTAAGAATGTGTAGATAATCTCATTTGCTTTCTAGCAAGAAATTTTTAATAGAGAGATGTGAATGTTAAAGTGTACAAAAAAGAAATCTAACGCCAAAAGAATAATTGCATAGGCGAATATTTGCTAGTATGCCATAATTTTTGAAACATGTAAGAAATATAACAAATAATTATGTATGAGAATCCAAATATTCCTCTAACACATATAAAAGTAAATTTGTTCAAGATAATGTCATGGTCGCTACTCATTGTAGACCTACTTATGTTGTACCAAGTGATTGTTGTTGCGCCGACACTAATAGTATGTCACACATGCTCCCCTCACACAGATGTCGGTGGGAGCATTCTACTTTTTATATACATATTTACATTTTTTTCCGCGTTGAGGTGTAAAAACAACAAAATAGGACTATTTCAAATTTTATGCTTGCTTGGAAGCATTATTAATGTTATGGATTTTTTTTTCGTTTTTTTATTTAACATTTGAAATTATTTTTGATGACGACTTTGCTCTAGTCAAATGCTTCAGCGATGAGTGAACGAAGGTTTTGAAATGCTTCGTAAGTTTTTTACTGAAATTTGGCTACATGTTACATTTTATGACAGTTTTGAAATATAAGACAGATTTCACTCTTCTGAAGTATATTATGGCCCTATTGTATGCAATAATCGGGTTTTCACATTGAAAAAATACATAAATATGGAGCATGGTAGGTTGCCAGTTAGTGAATTTTGAACGAAATCCTATGGAGTCATGTCGCATGAGATTTGAGCATCACTGTACAAGACATCTTGATCCACCTTCTGTCATTATCTCATCTGCTCATGGAATGTTCGGAATTTACCTTATAGTGCGATCCCCAACTCTACCATGCACTCTGATTTAAAATCTTCTTAAAGCCTTATTCTTACATCAACAAATCTTGTAAAACTAAACTCATCGTACTACCTTCATTCATGCCCGTAAAGCAATGCAGATCGTACTACAATTACACATACTCTTACTTCATTTTCAGTCTCTGTGATTTATAAAGGTTACTCAGCCTGCTTATCGTTTGATGTGTTTTTTGAAGATTTTCACAAACCTCCTACTCAAGGAAACTGCTACTTGATATCACTATTCTTGAATATCTAAAACTGGCAACCTTAATATTCTTTTCTCCTTTTATTGTTACTGCATCCCTTCGTGCATATTCTGGCCGAATAATTTTGTTTTTGTTAAATTAGTTTCTTTAGATATATAATGCATCATGTTCAGCAAGATTCGTAACTCGCGTGCTGTTTAAACCTACAATTACATCTCCGACCATTATTCTAACGTAACATCAATGAGAAGTAAGATATATACAAGACAAACATCTGGCATTATTTTTTTACAACAAAATTTTGTTCACTTAAAGATCTTTCCTATTCCATAATATTTCATGCAAGGGGCAGGGTCAGGAATGAATAATGGAATGGCCTGCGAGAAGGGCCCTCACTCAATAAACTCAGTCTTCGAAATAGAGTATGACAAGCATCCTTCCTGCAAACCTCAGTGCGGACATGAATTTATATATATATATATATATATATATATATATATATATATATATATATATATATATATATATATATATATACATACACACACATATATATATATATATATATATCTAATATATATATATATATCTATATATATATATATATATAAATATCGAATATATATATATATATATATATTATATATATATATTATATATATATATATATAAATATATGTGTGTGTGTGTGTGTGTGTGTGTGTGAGTTAGTGTGTGTGTGTGTATTGTTCACAAAACAGTTTCCCTGGCACAGTGGTGGCTCTAGGTGAAAATAAGACGATGCCGCGTGGATGAACTCTAAGGTCAAAAGGTTTCTAGAACAGCAGATCTGAAGCTCCATATACGTTTGTAAAATTTTTATGAGTAGCACATCGAACCCCAGTCGCACAGACAACACGTTTCACATCTGTATTCCTCTATGTAGCCTATATCATATTCATAATTGAATGGTAATGGAAAGAATTTTATCACTGTTATGTAGAATCAGAGAGCAGTCATCAAATGAATTAATTTGATGTTTGAGAGCGTGGGACATAATGGCAATTCTTCGTAACATTAGGCATCTTATGTGTCCTGCAGGAATGTTGGTAATAGAAAGGGAATGGCAAATGAAATTAATTAGGAAAAAAATAGAAATAATAAATTGAAGACGATACTATGGGTAATGATATGAAAGAGTTATCTTAAGAAAGAATGTAACAGCAGGAGAAATAAAATAAAGATAATAGGTACCAAGAAAAGACAAGCACGAAAAGATAGCGCAATCAGAACTGTGTAGACTCCCCTCACCATAAATAAAAAATAAGCATAAAATTTGACCTTGGCAATTGATCTTTAGGTCCTTAATGTTGGAGATAAAATAAAATAAGTTGAATAACACAAGTAAGAGAAAAAACACGAATTAAATTGACTTTGTGAAGAAAGATATAAGGCGTAATACAGTGATTTACCGTTTAAATAACCAGTCTCTCTCTCTCTCTCTCTCTCTCTCTCTCTCTCTCTCTCTCTCTCTCTCTCTCATTTTGGGTAGAACAATTATTGGCAACGTAATGAGGTTATAACTCATCATGTTGCAGATAAATCGAGAGGTAGCTAAGTCACCAGTCATTCTCATATGATAAGTTAGGGTTCACCTCGATAGACGACGAAACATATTACAAAGAAATATCAATCAAACTTGTTCGAAATCCAATTCTCTCCGCATAACCAATGTCACCTGGTGCACACGTAGCTTACGCATAATCATAATAAAAGTTGCTAATACAAACAAGAAAAAGTTTATTTACTCGAAGGCTCATTATGGACATCTCATACAATAGTCTCTTGCCATTATAGAACGAATCGAAGGAGGACAATCGGCAAAACGATATCGAGACAAAAGCAGGTAACAACCATTGATATAAAATACGTATACGCAAATATATAACGTAATAACTGTAAAGAAACACTCTTGGACGGTTACTGAAATTAGAATGTTGAAATTCATTTCGTGTACAACTAGCGTTGGTTTTGAGAAGCACGCGTGCGAATCATTAGAGTGACCCAGACCACCTTTTAAACCATTCTTCACAGGTCGTAAAAGGAAAACGTAAGTGGTAAGGACAGAAGGAAGGGATCCTCTTCATGAAGACGTCTTCCGCAACAAAAGGGGGTCAAGACGGGTCCCTTACCACTCCAAAGTTTTCAAGAGAGCCTTGAGATTTATAAAAAATATCCAAGTGGAGCACAGAATACTCACTACACAGACGCATACACTCACACATACTAAACTTCGGGGCGACAGACAGATAAAAGAGAGAAGACTGTAGAAGGCGTTAGGTAGGAAAATGTGTAAAAAGTTTCACTTTGAGAGAGAGAGAGAGAGAGAGAGAGAGAGATACTATTCCGAAGCGTAATGCGATTATGTTCTGGCATATACATAAAGTTAATATTGATTTATATTTAAAGATTTCATACACCTTCGCATAACTTATACATAGCTTTCTAATGTACATCATACCAGAAACAATTAACTGAATAGCCTACTGCGTTGAATTAAGATACTCTACAGGCATTATTCTTTTGTTCCGCTGAAATTCCTGATTAACATTAGTTTAATACTGTCATGGGTTAGGGCGATCATCTTATTCACCAAAACAATATGAAACAATGTCATATATATATATATATATATATATATATATATATATATATATATATATATATATATATATATATATACTATATAGTGTATATATATATTGTATATATATATATATATATGATATATATATATATATATATATATATATATATATATATATATATGCCGGAAAGCAAAGACTCAAAAGATACATGTTGGCAGTAAATTAATTTATTCCATCAGTATGATGAACTAAAATTTGAAGATTAATAATATAATGATATGCATCAAACATCTGGTCAGGCTTCTGATCACTTTAGAGCCCAACCCTGGGTACTTTTAACTCTGCTGGGATTTGCAGTTAAAGGCTTGATAACGAGAGATATTGAATGACTAGTAAACTAAGGATTGTAAAGATTAATCCCATTCTGTAAATGAATGGGAATGTGGAAGTCCATTATTTTCCAGGCAACTATCAAACGAGAAAATTGTGTTAATATTTTGGGCACACCCGTCTCCAGCTTCTAGCTACATTCAGCTAAGCTGCTTTTGACAAATACAAGTCTCCTCCGTCTGGAATAATTTTATTGATTCTGTCTTACGGTCTCGAAAACAAGTACGTATCGTTTTTCGGGGAATCGGAAAAGGTAATGGCAACAGAGATGGCTATTTGTCTGTCCGTCCGCACTTTTTCTGTCCGCCCTCAGATCTTAAAGACTGCTCAGGCTAGAGGGCTGCAAATTGGTACGTTGATCATCCACCCTCCAATCATCAAAAATACCATATTGCAGCCATGTAGCCTGATTAGTTTTTATTTTATTTAAGGCTAAAGTTAGCCATGATCGCGCGTCTGGACCGCTGTAGATGCCAACAATACAGGCCACCACCCGGCTGGTGCTCAAAGTTTCATGGTTCGCGGCACAGAAAACTCGATTGCGCCGAAGATAATTCAGCGCATTTATACTTGTTTTATTTACAAATATGGATTACTTCTTCATAACTTCATATAAAAAAATAAAAAGACGTATTTATAAAATCCTATCAGCTTCTAATACTGGAGTGCAAGTTGATCTTTCCAATCAGTGGACCAGTTAAGAATAAGTTATAAATTTATTATCATAATCCACTCCATCCAAATTCACGGACTATATGAATTTCCACGTCTTTAGGTTCCAAAAACTCAAGGCCAGCTATCTCAGTTTTAAAGTGTTCGTGCATGAGACTCACTCCACATTAAATTCTCAAAAGTATGATTTTTTTTTTCTATAAAAGAATTAACAAATACACAAGACAGGATTTCAATACCATGCAATTACCGCCAAAAAAAGAAGCAGCTGAATATACTAATTCCCTTAGAATTAAAAGTAGTATTAAGCAGTTAGAATTTAACCTACTGCCATGACTTTCTAAACGCAGCAACCAACCAAACTTGAAATGAGTAGCGTGAAATTACCTTCAACTCTGATGGAAGGTAATCCAATTTACAGCAGCATCTCTTCACGTCCTCAAACGCCTGGAGTAGGATTTTTATGACCTCCCCCTTTCCAACAGATGTGTGTCTCTGACCCCTTTCCCTTTCATGTGAGAAAATGGAGCATTCTTCCCCTGATTATCCCTTCCTCATCGCAACCCTACAGTTCCCATACAAAAAAGAAAACAAAAAGACTTTAAAACAAGATATTTCAAATTTGCTCACTAAATGTTCACGAAGCAATAAGCTAACTTATTTTTACACATGATGTCAGTTCATCTCAAGACTTAAACATACATACATACATACTATCATACCTACATATGTATGTATGTATGTATGTATGTATGTATTTATGTATTTTACGATAGCGACATCATGTGTAAAAAAGAGGTAGCTTACTGCTTCATGGTCCTTTAGTGAGTAAATTTAGAACGTCTTGTTTTAAAGTCTTTTTTTGTTTATTATTTTGTTTATCGAAAACTGTGGAGTTCTGATGAGTAAGAGATAGTCAGGGGAAGAATGCTTCATTACCTCTCATGAAAGTGATTGGGGACAGAGACAAGGTTGTTGGAGAGGGGAAATTAACATTTGAGAACGTGAAAATACATACATACAATATATATATATATATATATATATATATATATATATATATATATATATATATATATATATATATATATATATATATAAGAATGGACAGTCGACAAGAAGGGTGAAGATACAGTTTTCTTAAAACTTCGGACACATTACTCAATAATGCCGTACCTGGCAACTCTAGAAAGGGGGCAGAGCTTCAAAATCAGAGCATTTGTTACTTTCTAGATTTCCATTAACTTTAAACCATAAAGATTCTGTAGAAGTCCTATGATCATTTATACTTGAATGTAGAAACAGGCTCAGGCTCAGTATCATTCGTTCATATTGGTTTAGTAACGTCTGTTCAGAGAAGAATATTGATCATCATTTTTTTAAAACCTACTGTGAACCCTTACTTGAATGTAATGTTTTACACTATACTGACGTAAAATTCATGCGTAAATGAAGACGGATCTTAAAAAATTAGAGAAAATTTTTTAAAATTTGGGCAGTACTTGTGGAAATCGTGAGGAACAATACAAAAATGAATGAAATATTAGAGAGAGAGAGAGAGAGAGAGGAGAGAGAGAGAGAGAGAGAGAGAGCATAAGCCTATCGATAAAGATACTTAATTCATTATATTTACTTTAAGAGATTGAGTGATAATATTTTTTTCAAGTGTTTCAAAAGTTTGGAGAGAGAGAGAGAGAGAGAGAGAGAGAGAGAGAGAGAGAGAGAGAGATGTGGTGATGGGGAAAGAAACTTGGGAGAGACAGAAAGAGCGCGAGCATAGGCCTATCTATAGAGATACTTAATTCATTATATTTACATTTGAGAGATTGAGTGATAATATTTTTTTAAATGTGTTTTAAAAGTAGAGAGAGAGAGAGAGAGAGAGAGAGGAGAGAGAGAGAGAGAGCAAAATCTGCTTACTTGAAAGCATAAGCCTATTCATAACTGTTTAATTTCATGATATTTTCTTTGGGAGATTGAGTGGCGATATATATTTTAAAGCATGTTTTAGAAGTGGAGAGAGAGAGAGAGAGAGAGAGAGAGAGAGAGAGAGAGAGAGAGAGAGAGAGAGAGAGAGAGAGGGGGAGAATTATAGTATTGGTGACGGACTTGTGATGGGGAAAGACAGAAGAAAGAGCAGTGTGTCAGTGCACAGATAGCTGGGAAACAGGGTGAAATGGCTGCCAAGATCGTGCTGCACTTTGCTAGATAAAATTTGAATGGGCATAGTATTCAAGTTAATTCGCAAAGAAATTCATACCCTAATCTTGAGTTCATTCGATAGTTGCCATAACATTCAAAGATTGTAAAAAGAGCAAGAATGACAGGCTGCTGTCATTCTTGCTCTCTCGATATAGTCTACTTTTGAAAATCGGTTTTCATCCATAAATCATTCACGAAAAAAAGCTGGGTTAAGTAAAAATATTTATTACCACAAACAACTCAATGTGTATACACAGACAATTAAAGTTTTATATCGTGCAAAAAATGCTGTGTTGGGAGATCTTTAAGCCTCGCGGCAAAGTAATGCAGTCGTGTAGGCTAACTACGAACTGCTTTGTAATGGGAGCATAGCCAGAGGAGCACACCAGAAACTCTTTGAGCAGACGTGCTACTTTAACATTAATAAAGATTTATTTTTAAAGACAATAGCTTTGGAAACAGCAACTAGCATTCGATGCATGTCAACGTCAAAGTAATCAAAGTGTGAAATCCGTTACTTAAGCCGGTATCCAGTGACTTGCGCTTTCCCGCTCGAAGTTCTAGGGCTCCTCCTCACATCATGGAAAAAGCTCTTGCAGATGCAACTATATAGATTTGCTCAACACCTTAGCCGTCGCAACATTGACTGCCATTGACGTCAGCTAACTTTAAACGCTTTGGAATACAAACATAGATTTGAAGAATAATATTCCCATTCATGGAGGAAAACGAGTGAATATTGTCGACGTGATACATAGTACTACAATCAGACATTCACATTCTATCTACCATATCTCTATGAACGAATCCATTTGAGAAATTCTAATTACTTCGGACATATATCGTGTTTTTAAGTATCTGAAATGTTTCGTTTTACAGTTTTAACTTAAATAATATAATTTGCAATGTATTTTCATATTATGTCTTTCAGGTAAAAACAAATGGGAAATTCGATGAACGAAAGCTAATTAAAAGTGTATCTTCACTTTTCTTGCCGATAGTAAGTATGTACTGAATATGTATTGGTGTTTGGTGGAGAGACAGAAAACGGATCAATTTTGGAATATATTAAGACATAAAAGGTTATGGAATGTAAACAGATAGCGCAATTTCGCAAAATGTGTAAAGAAATGGAGAGCTAGGAATATAGTAAAAAAAGAAAAAAAAAATTAAAGTAGCTGTTGAAAAATCTGGTGATCTCGTTGAGCAATGCATGTTACTGTGATTAAAGTTTTCTAGGCACATAGCATAGCATTTAAATAATGTCAAAATATATATACTAAATGGAAAGCTCTAAGTAACAAGAAGGCTACGTTTATTAGAGAGAGAGAGAGAGAGAGAGAGAGAGAAGAGAGAGAGAGAGAGAGAGAGCGAGCTCGGTGCATGACAAAGATTTTATAAAATTACATCTTCACATGAAACAGGAACATTTATACTACTGATATTACATTCGGTGATTTTGTTCTCTATTTCCAGTTTTCTGATATTTTCGGGCATCTTAAATCCTTTTCCCAGATGGGATTTAAATCCTTGCCAAAGCTGAATTACGTCATCGATAACCCACCGAGCTACAAAGAAAGATAAGAATTTATTTCAAATTCGGCTGGATTACTGCTAGATCTAGTAGACTAAATCTGTCTTCTCCACGGGAAAATAATGCTCAACCTATACATCCAAATCTTTTCATATTATGTTCACTTATCTTAGCTAGATTGACTTCGGCTGTGGTAAACAATGTATACAAATTTGACGCATAAAAATAAGTATGGTCTTTGAATGCATACTATTATCCTTTTTGTCAGAACTCTATTTGAGTTTCAGTAGAGAAAGTGATATTTGCTATTCCCTATTTAGGATTTGAAGATTTTGAAAGGGAAACCAATAAAAAAAATAAAGAAAATTGGCTGCTAATATAACAGTTTCTATCAAAATATACAATGAACGTGACCAGTAGGTTCTAAATGATTTAATACACACCGTTGCGTATATATAACAATAACGGACAATAACAGGTGATTTCACATATAAATTTTGTATATAATGTACAACTGCTTGATCGTAAGTGCCCATGAAAGCATCACTACACATCTCTCTCTCTCTCTCTCTCTCAGATAGAAAAAATAGGAATCAAGGGGGAACCGCAATATATGGGAAAGACAAAAAACAAAGAAAAATATATGAGAAATATAGTAACTCAGAATGTGAACTAATAGTGGTAGAATTTGAATCTGAAATATTAATGAACATAGTAATATATAGACCCCCTAATACTAAAGAGTTTGACATAATAATAGAAAAATTGGATGATATATGTAGAAATCAAAAGGACTGGACTATTCTCCTATCTGGAGACTTTAACTTTTCTTTCGTAGACTGGAAAGAACGAATTGTGGTTGTATTTATACATATAAAAAAGAGAGTAATAGTAGTGCAGAAGATAGGAGGCAATTCGAAAAGCTATTAGATATGCTACTAGAATACAACATTTAACAAATAAATCACCTGCCAACAAGAAAGGAAAATAGTTTAGACCTAGTATTTGTGAACGAGGTGAATTATGTTAAAGAAATAATAGTTTATAATGCGAGTATTTCAGACCATAATGTCATAGAATTAACAGTTCATTCTAAAGCAAGTGAAAACAAAGATAAGCAAGAAATGAAAAAGTGGGAAGGATATGGAAAATACAACTTCTACAGTAAAAATATAAAATGGTCAGAAATAAATGAAGAATTAAACAAAGATTGGGATAACATTTTCGTAAGTGATGACATAAGGGTAAATACGGAGATATTATATAAAATATTAGAGAAAATAGTGGATAAATATATACCGAAGAAGAAAAGTAAACATCAGTCATGCATACCAAGAGACACAAGCATCTTGGTCCAGAAAATCAGAAAGTGGAAAAAAGGTCTTGCAAAAGAAAAAAATGCATGGAAAGTTATAGAACTAAAAAGTAAGATAGAAAATGCAGAACAAACGATTATACAATCAAAAGAAAATGAAAAACGGGACTTGGAAGAAAAAACCCTAGTAAATATCTAGCAAAACCCCAAACTATTATACTCGTACACGAAAAAGATGAATAAAAGAAGAATAGAAATAGGCCCTCTAAGAATTGAAGGGAAATTAAAGAATGAAAAAAAGGAAATATGCAACATATTGGCAGAACGATATAAGAGAGAATTCACCCCTAGAATTGATAAAGAAGATAATGATATAGAAGTAAGGGACGAAAATAGTGAATATTTAGCTGACATATTACTGAAGCTGATATTGTGCAGGCTATTAATGAAATTAAAAATGGAGCTGCAGCAGGTCCTGATGGTGTCCCTGCTATTTTGTTAAAGAAAGTAGTTCATTCTATCGCAAAGCCCCTTGCAATATTATTAAGACAAAGTGTAGATACAGGCAAGATTTATGATGAGCACAAATTAGCATATTTTACCCCTACTTTCAAAAGTGGATCAAGACTAGAGGCAAAATTATAGGCCTGTGAGTCTAACATCACATATTATGAAAGCGTATGAAAGGGTAATGAAGAAAAATATTATGAAACATTTAATAAAAAATAATTTGTTTAATATAGGACAACTGGTTTTGTACCCGGAAAAAGTACACAAACCCAACTGTTATTCCACCATGCGAACATATACAAAAATATGAAAAGAGGAAACGAATCAGATGTGTTTATCTAGACTTTGCAAAAGCTTTTGACAAGGTAGACCATAATATATTAGCGAAGAAAATTAGAAAACATAATTTAGTGGATAAAGTAGGAAGATGGTTAAAAGAATTTTTACACAACAGAAAACAGATAGTTATTGCAAACGATTGGAAATCGGAGGAAGCTAAGGTAATATCCGGTGTGCCACAAGGTACGGTGTTAGTTGCATTACTGTTTGTTATTATGATTGCAGACATAGACAGTAAAGTTAAGGACTTGGTA
The DNA here is from genome assembly GCF_015104395.2 of Macrobrachium nipponense. Lineage (NCBI taxonomy): Eukaryota > Metazoa > Arthropoda > Malacostraca > Decapoda > Palaemonidae > Macrobrachium > Macrobrachium nipponense. The sequence goes on along the minus strand of NC_087202.1, from coordinate 67,901,975 downwards.
GTGAGTAGTTTTGCCGACGACAAAATAATACGTAGAGAAATTACTTGTGATTAAGAAAGGAACGCGCTACAAAGAGACCTTAACAAAGTATATGATTGGGCAGAGGTAAATGGGATGGTATTTAACTCTGATAAATCTGAATCAATAAATTATGGAGACAGAAGGAAAGTTATATGTATATAGGGGACCTAATAATGAGACAATCACAAATAAGGAAGCAGTTAAAGACCTTGGTGTGATAATGAATAGGAACATGTTATGCAATGATCAAATAGCAATTCTATTGGCAAAATGTAAAGCAAAAATGGAAATGTTGTTACGGCACTTCAAAACAAGAAAAGCTGAACACATGATTATGCTTTATAAAACATATGTTCGTAGTCCACTTGAA
>NC_087202.1:67894084-67896584 GCF_015104395.2 Macrobrachium nipponense | reverse complement strand
TTCAACTAAAAACAATCATCGAAAAGAGTTAAAACAACAAAGAGAGAGAGAGAGAGAGAGAGAGAGAGAGAGAGAGAGAGAGAGAGAGAGAGAGTTACTGACCTTTCCAGCATCAATAGCAATAACACGCTCCAATAAGCTAAGAGCAAATCCGAGGGGAAACTCGAGCTGGCTTCGGCATACGCATATTGGTGTTATGATCATCTTTCCCCCAAATTTCATACGTTAAGTTTAAAGACGCGTCCCCGAGGAACTCACAGATTCATTCAATCCTACTACAGGGGAAAACTGCTATTCGCTTCCAAGAATGGAGATTGATGGCGCGTGTATTTCTTACTTGACAAGATTTCATTACACGATGACATGGGACCTGGAGATGCAAATTTTACGAGTCAAGAGGAAGAAGCAAAAAATCAAATTGTTGGTTGTGGAGAAGATATCATAGAAGCGGCGTTTTACGAGATCACGGATCCCCATATCATAAGCGCGTCGCGTTTTTCACAAAAACGAGTTTTTTTTTCTTTTTTTTTCTTTTTTTTTTCTTTACATCAAAAGAGCAGCTGGTATTTGTAACCTAAGCGCGTTAGCCAGACTATAACGTCTATTGCCCCCTGGTCACTGCGCGGTCCAGTGCTACCAGCGCTTGAAAAATCTTTCAAGATCTTGAAAATTGAACTCAAAGCTTTAAAGCTTGAAATGAAAATGTGTAAATCTCCGAATTCTTGAAAATTATTTACAGAAAGTCCTGAAACAGACGATTAGGAAAAACTGAAAGCAGGTTTCGGTCAGACTACTCAGTGTTCTTTTCACAACTTTCTTGTCAAATATGCGAGAAATTTCGTTTAGAAGAAGACAGTGTCGTTGTTTTGTTGCATAATATGGGGCCAAAGGAAACAACAAGTACTGAAAACTGAAAGTACTGAACAATTCTTCTCTAATGTCAGAGCATATCAGCTTGATGACTTACAGGTAGAAGAGGGCCTTTATTTGGGAAAAGGAGGTAGTGCATCCCATGCTTCCTCAGGAAGTACCTGAAATTTGGCATAAATTACGGAATATATGAGAAGGGAATGGTCATTCTAAGTTTAGTTTCTTGTCTGACTTCATGTGTGGCCTCCTTGTATTGCCACACTCTTCAGCCTGTGTTGAAAATATTTTCCCAGCTAAATCTGGTGAAACTAAACAAACACCGCTCTTTTGATGGCATGTTTTATCGAGCTTTTTGACCATGGATTCAATTCTGAATCCGCTCTTTCGTAACACGCCCCATAGAAGAAGGTGTTTCTAAGACATAAACTCAGATACTTTGTTTTTATTTTTTCAGTAAAACAATGCAAATTAATTATCATTAGAGATGAAAGTCAAAGTATTATAGCATTCATACTTGTTTCATACGTTTGGACAGATTTCTACATGTGCAGTGGCGGTCTGTGGGATAAGAAAAGGAGTCATGTGAAGGTGAGATGTACCTTGAAGATAGCGGCAGTTGGAGATATTGGAGAGAACCTTCAGAGACTGTTGAAAGGTAATTGAAATTCTTTGTAAGATTAAAAAGAAAAAAAATTATGTTTGGTTTTGAAGGTAAACAAAGCCCATTAAGACATACCAATAAATATGATTCATATATATATATATATATATATATATATATATATATATATATATATATATATATATATATATATATATATATATTTGTAAACAAAGAAGTAGAAGAGGAGATCTAATGACGGGAGTGTACTCCCATCTTTCCATAAATAGAATGAGATATCCTTACCAAGTCTGAATAAAAAAAAAGTGGAGGCTTTTGATATTAATTATAAATCTCTCTCCATAAAGAAAGTAATAATTGAACAACACTTAGAAGGTATCACCAACTAGATTTGCAAACGGAGATGAATAAGATGAAGTGGCTAATATCAACTATCTATCTAGTATTAACTATCTATCTATCTATTATCTATCTATCTATCTATCTATCTATCTATCTATCTATCACTTCAAACTCTCCTCGTAACCTGTTTTCTATTTCCTTCTGTTCCCTCAGTTCCCACCAAAGCGTCACTCACTCGGACCCCGGGGTTTTATCTCACGAAGTTCCCGGAAAGTTAGATAGTTTATTTTGCCGTCTTTCACTCTGGCTGTTCCTTTCAAGTTGCAATCTCCTCCTTCCATTAGTCTTTCAGTGCGATCTCAACAACGAGGCAACTTCAAAAACATGTTTTTGTTGGTGGGGCGAAGTTCGTCGACGACCTATATCACTAGCTTAAAAAAGAAGACGCATTTTAGCATACAAAAAATTAAAGCTTTAAAATGTGCTTATAACTACACATCATTCTGTTTTTAAACACTAGTGTCTGTTTGTAACTCCAACAACCTGCAAATTTATAATTTTTTCCCACCATTCCATTAACAATCTCTGTGAGAGTTCCTCGATGGCTCCACAAACTCAATCAATTTTCACTAACCACTAACAACAGAGAATTCGTTTACATTATAT
>NC_087202.1:67884084-67889084 GCF_015104395.2 Macrobrachium nipponense | reverse complement strand
TCTCATTGCCATAGATAAATGAAAGTGTGCAAATACTTTGCTTCTAAGTTTCTTCACAACTTTCTTCACTAAATACTAATAATAATAATAACAATAATATCCGAATATGATAAAATCCTCCTGAAATCTCTAATGAATCTCACACATTTAGAGAAATAAAAGACTAATGGTAAGTCAGATAAATAACTTTTTGACAATGCATACGCTAGTACATCTTTAAAAAGATGTCTAATTGGAAACGTTATATATATCTTTCTATGCCAACACTCTAAAGCCTGCGTTTCTCACGCCGCAAGCGCCAGGTCGTCGCCGGCTTCAGACAATATGTCACCAAATGCCGTCATTCTCAAGAAGATGCACATAGCAACCCACAAGTGGCGCCAACAGAAAGCACACAGGATTTTCATCTATATAGGAGCTATAAAGGCTAATATCAAATAATTGTACATGATTGGTCCTTTACTTACTGTGTAAGTTTCCAGACTGCTGATTGTCCAGCAATTCATAAAAATACCGCTGTAGTTCATTAATAAAGTGTCATTTCAAGATCATACCTCTTTTCCCAATCAACTCCTGCGATACCATCGCCAAGTTTAAAACTTCCAACCTTCACACTGAGTAACACCTACAATTGGTTCTGTCGTACAGTCATCATCGACAAAGGCAGATTACGTTCTCGCTGTCCTTCTGGATCACCTCTTCCCATAGCTAACAGAGTGGCTGAACACTAAGGGCACTAACGTCCCTCAGCACGAAGACCTGAAGAGGGTCTTACTAGACAGATTCACGCCATCCCCAGCCGCTTGAGTACAACAGATCTTGGATGGAGCACAGCAACCCTTAAGTAACCAACGCCCATATCCCACCGTTCTGGAAAGGAGAGCCCTCGCCCGTCTTCCTCATGCAGCAGACAGCTCTCCCAAATCAATTGACACCCACAAGGCCCTCTGGCTCCAGCGCCTGCCAATGTCAGTAAGGGCAGCACTCACTGGCTTTGAAGACACAGCTGACAATACCCTTGCTGTCTTAGCAGACAATCTGACAGATCCATATGCTGCTACAATCCGATGCCATGCCCAAACCTTTGCCGCCCATCAAGGAATGTGCAACTCTTCAGATGACCTTACTAACGCCACAGAGGCCACCATGTCCGTCAAACCCTCGCAAACTTCCAGGACAAACCTTCACCATCCACCCCACCTTCAGAAACCCAAGGGCGCTGACCACATGCAGCAGCAATCACCGCCATATCAGCTTTGCCAATACCACAGCACATTTAGCCCTGCCACCAAGAACTACCTCCTAGGATGCCCATGACCAAAAAACACATGAAACTACTACCGTCCTTTGCAGTAGCCATAGCAGGTGCTTATCCCTCAATCAGGGGCCATTCTAATGTAGCTTAATCTAACTCTAATCCTGACTCATCCAATCCTACTTGTTCTATCAGCCCCTATATCTTGTACAGGGTGTTTCAAAATTAGAGACCTCCCTCTACAGCATAAACTAAAATTGATATGTACAAAAACAAAAGTAATTAAGAACAAGTATTTATTTAAGTTTCTCTCTGAGTACTAATATTTTGTGTGGCCTCCATCTGCCTGTACCACAGCCTGCATTCTTGAGGGGTATGATTTCACACTCCATTTCCCTGAGCACTTCGGTCATCTCTCTTCGCAGGTCATCGAGGCTTGGTATACCATCATTGTTCACTTTGCGCGCTTCAACACAACCCTTTTAGATACTACCAATGTTTTCACACACATTAAGGTCAGGGGAGCTACCTGGAAATTCACTTTACGAGAAGAAATCGATACCACTGTTTCAAAGCAGCTCCTGTGTCTGAAAAGCCTTAAAACATGGTGCATTACCATGCACAAATGTTACTTCATCAACAGCTAACACATTTTCAGGATTTTTGAGGAAAGGAAATACTCCACCAATAAGCACAGTTTCTCTGAAGTATTCACCATTTCCATGACTGTCCTTTTTCTTTGATGATCCACATTAACCATTTGGCTGTGAAACAGAAAAATTCCCAAACATTCAGGAAATCTTACAAGTGCCAATTTACATAAAGACTTTCTTGGTCTACCCACTGCCTTAGCTATGATGTCTTTTGACTACTGAGAAAGGACTTCAGGCCTTCTAAGATTCTCACTCTTTTCGCGATGACAGTCATATGGATTTTTGTTCCAGTTTCTTTTAACATAGGATTCATCTCTTTTAATGTATTTAGCTATCCAGGATGTGCCAGCATCCCTGGCCTCTCTGAAGGTTAGAGCCCGGATTCGGTCAATGCATCTGAATTCCTCCGAGTCGTTAGCCATGGCTGTATTTAACTCCGTCACTCAGTCTGAAAATACTAGAAATGTAAAATGAAAAATAGCTTAATAGAAACTTAAGATAGTGTGCTTGGAGATAGGCTATAGCAGAAAACTTCATAACTTTCCATTTGTTTTGTATATCCTAGATTCCACCACAAGTGGTCGCTTTTCGGTCAACACGGGGGCTTGCCGTTCCCCTCTGCCTGTATCCATTCAACCAACCAAACAACCACAGCCATTCAATGTCTGACTCACGGCTGCCAATGGCTCTCTCATCCTTACCTTCAGTCAGAAGCAACTAACCCTTAACCTCGGTGACGGAAAGTACACTGGCTGGTTTTGATTGCGGATGTCTCAACACCTCTCCTCGAGAAGGATTTCCTGGCAAACCACCAACTGCTCATGGACATCGCTGACAGGTGCCTCATCGATGGCACTGATCTGTCCATGATGTCCATCGCTGCAGCCAGGCCATGTAGTACATTATGGTTCGATTTGTTTTTCGTAATTTGTACCACGCATTTTTACCGTACCGTAACTTTGTACAGTACCTAAAAATTCATACCGTACCGTACTAGTACAATATTTTATCGTACCATAATTTTGTACTGTTTCCGTACCTACTTTTTTTTACATTGCAGTTCATATAGACATAACATGGCACTTTTACTACTACTACTACTACTGCTACCATTAGCACTGCCACTTCAAGAAGATTGGTGTTATGTAATACATTAATGATATAATACAATTTTATTTTGCTAAGGTTACAAAAGGAAAATGTTCAGTTATACAGTATTAGGCATTCATAGTTTTATGTGTTGCAACGTAATAGCATTACAGCGTCAACAATATCCTCTTTTAGACCTAGTCTTAAATCATTAAGAATATAGCGCAACCCAGAGAATGTGCGCTCTACGCTCGCTTGAGTAACCGGCACAGCAACTGCTACTTCAGCAAGATTTTTTAGTGCACTTTCTTGTTGATAATGCCACCACTGGAAAATACACTCATTTTTACTGATACGTGAAGCTTTGGCGAACATTTTGATATGCTCAGCCACTTCACTCTCTTTGCTTGCGGTATCAGTTGCTCTGCTTACATCACTGACTCGGAGTAATTGCTCTACAATATCTACTGACCCAAGTGCTGAGTCACCTTCACCATCACTATCGCCGCTCGTGAATGAATCGTCTTTTGCCAGCATTGAGACTGACGATATAGTACTAGTAGAAGAAATAGTTTTAATTTTTTTCCAGAGTCCAAGAAGATGTATTTGACTAAGTTCCTTCTGTTCTTCGGTGAGAAGAACATTATATCTTCTGTCAAGATACACAGCAGATAGGAAAGAGGGTTCCTCAGCAGAGAATCTTGCCGTTTTTCCATGGCTTGAAGGAGAAGTGGTGCTGTGACTGCAGTGCTTCTTTCCAAAACAACTTTGCACTTAACCCACTGAGCAAGGAATTCTCCACCTGTGAGATTTTTCATTTGTAGTGCACATGTAGCCTCACGGAGTGGTTTCAGATCTTCTGTTATGTCACTTATTTTCTCCCAATCTTCATCTAAAATAAGTAAAGATTCATTAGCTAGGCCAATTTGGTTCAAGAATAACTTTTTTTCAAGGACACTGTCCAACATATCATACGTTGAGCCCCATCTTGTTTCACAGTCTAGTTTTGGAAGTGATATGGAGCTGTTCTTGAATATTAAGCGCATATTTTGTGTATGCGTCTTGTTCACCACTTTCCGCACCCTACATAAGATATGTTTTACACTGTCTGTTTTCAGAACATCATGCACAAAGAGTTGCATGGCGTGTAAAGCGCACCTTACTGATGTAACACTTTTAGCTGCAAAGTGCATGTCATTTACTAAGTCATCTAACTTATTTTCAGCAGCTTCCAATACTTGTTCATCATCATTTTCTTCATTGTCACTCAAAATTTCTTCACTGTTTCCTTCCTTCACCTTCAGTTTTCCTACTTTGATTACGTTTGATCTGTTATCTGTGGTTAACGAGTAAATTTGTTTTTCTTGTATTCCAATCTTATTCAAACAAGCTAGCAAAACTGATTTGATCTCTTCAGCTGTTGCCCTTTGTGTCATTTCCTTTACGGAGGCTGTCACTACCTTCAACTTGCCATTGATATCAGACTGCACGTTCACCCCAAGGAAATGACGCCCACATCGGGTGCAGAGATCTAACTTCACACAAACCAAGCGCTTATCGAACTCAGTCCTCAACTCAAGTCTTTTTTTCTCTGTGGCTTCAAGATTCAGAGACCGAACAGCTCTTTGACTTAATGACACGCCAAGCTTGTTTGCAATGGGACCCATAAGCTTTGACATGGTTGTTTTCTCAAAAACAGATAATGGCAATCCGTTGACAGTAACTGCTTCAACGACAAGTCCCTGCATCTCTTGCTTACTCATTGTGTATTCTATCACTTCCGTTTTCTTTCTTTTTGCACACGAATCTTCGCTAATCGTACTGACAAAATAATTAGATATATTTTCTCTCTCCCGTTTCCTAGACGCATTGTTTTTGGCATTGTCCAGGAGTTTCTTGTATTCCTCCGCATATCGTCTTTTAAGGTGATCACATAACGGCTTTGAGTGAAGTTCTGCGCCGGGCTTCGGTGTGTATGAGTAACCACATCCAGACACAAGGCA
>NC_087202.1:67871584-67876584 GCF_015104395.2 Macrobrachium nipponense | reverse complement strand
TTTTTTTTTTTTTCAAAGTTTGGCGGCTCGGCTGCTCACCGGTCATGGACGCTGGAATCGCACGTATTATCTTTTCACAGGCAGTTATGCAAATAGCAGTGAATCTCTCTAAAAGGGGATAATCTGTCTACAAGGGAATACAAAAAAGGAAAACGTCCCGGCTCTCTAGCTCTCTCTGGAAAAAGAATGCTGTAAAGCGTGCTAATAGAGGATTGTTGTTACGGTGTTGATTCAGAGTGCATGAATTTCCTTTTATAGGAGAATAATGACCCAGTGCAAATTGCCTTTATAAGGAGAGAGAGAGAGAGAGAGAGAGAGTGGGTAGCAGGAGGCAATTGCAAGGTTAGGGAACATTAATGACTGAAAATGTAGATTTTCTCTCTTTTTGTGTATTGAAGACCTTATTCTTTGTAATATTGTATTCCTGTTAAATTATCATCCATCTTTATAATTCATGTTATATGTGCGACATGACAGCGTATGTAAGTGCGAACAAAATACGAATAAAGAAGACTCAAGTCCATACTTTGAAAGATGGTATGTCAAGGAAATGAGAGAAATATACAAACTAAAATAACACGTCATTCCTATGAAATCGCGAAAAAAATGGAGAACTTCGAGCGGTTATGGTATTCCCAAAATACAACAAAGAGATAGAAAATCATGATAAAAAAACAACAGAAAATTCGTTGCAAAATCTAACGGCTCGCTTAGCAATCGCTCATGGATGCCCTTACCGGGAATTATTAAAAATTTTTCGAGGCAGTTATGCAATTAGCAACGAATTTCGCTCTAAAAAGAGATAATCCGTCTATAAGAAAATAAAATAAAGAACAATGCCCGGGATCTCGCGCTCTCACTAACATAACAGAAATCCTCAAAATGTCTGCAAAAAGAAAGTTGCCAAGCGTGTTAACAAAGGATCTTTGTTACGGTGCTGATTCAAAGCGCATCCTCGAAGAGATAATGATCCATGCAAATTGTCTGAGAGAGAGAGAGAGAGAGAGAGAGAGAGAGAGAGAGAGAGAGAGAGAGATTAAAAAGTGCTTGATAAAACAGAAGACAACCGTGACCAGAGGAAGAGCTATATAATGTTTGTTATTTTTGTGAACGAGGAACAAAAAAAAAAATGAAAAGAAACACACACATACACAAATGAGACTTGACTGTGTAAACAGATAAACTCTCTCTCTCTCTCTCTCTCTCTCTCTCTCTCTCTCTCTCTCTCTCTCTCATCTCTCTCTCTCTCTCTCTCTCTCTCTCTCTCTCTCAAATATACAGTCCATAGTATGTAACTGTAAACAAAAACATAATCAGGCACAGATATGTAAACGGATTCAGGCATGATTGTGATCTACATACTTCAAGATTATCGCATTACAAGTGAAGCCTATTCATTTCAGTGAAATCTCATAAACTATTAAGTGAGACTTGTAAATAATATCCAACTTTCTAAGTGTCGAAATGATTATCTGGAACTACCGATATAATCTACTGGTTTCTTATCTGAACACACAAGTACAAATACTCAAACTCTCACACACTCTTCATCTTTGTATTATTGTTTTATTCGTAGCCTTAAAACGATGTTATCTGAACCAATCATGCAGGGAGAAAATGAACTTTCATAAATATGAAAACAGCATTCAGTGACGCCAACTGAATATAATATAATGAAGAAAATTTCGCCTGCATTGCAACGAATGGAAACAACTTTGAACATTGAGGTAGCCTTTGGGAGGGGTGGCGTTTTGTGTCCGATTCCGACAAAGAAGTAAAAGCAGAATTTGCCATTAGACAAGAAGGCGGAAGAGGAGGAGAAAGCGGCGAAGAGGCGGTGGTTACATAATCTTATATGAAGGTTCTGTGTCCTAAATGAAATGCTCACTATATCAGTTAGTGAATCCATTCGGACATAAAAAAAAAGTAAACGAGAGTACAAACAATGGCGGAGTCAATGGTACCTAGTTAAATGTGAAACTCACCAAGAAATGGATAGAAGTCTAAGTACATAATTCTGAATAAAACAACAATATCGAGTGTAAATACGATGATAACTTCTTAACATCACTGTAAAAAGTCCTGAATTAGTAAATGAAGGTAAATGCGACCAAACACATAAAAGAGGGAGTTCATACGGTATAATACAAACGTATCCTATAACTATAGAACTGAGTCTTTTTTAAACTATATCTTTTTAACTAGTTTTACTAAGCCTCAGGACAACGTAAAATAGTGTGAAACTTATTGAACATCATTGAATGCTGAAAAAAGCGGATGTTGACTAACATGTATTGGATTATCAAATATCCAAAGACAAAACAAATAAATAAATGAATAAAATTGAGAAGTGGGGACCAGAAGCATTCCACTACATCTCTTCATCACTAGTTACTTATACAAAAACCAAAAAAAAAAAAATATTAAACGTTTTGATATGAGCATGATATACTAATAAATAAACCTAGATATTCAGCTATCAGAATATCTAGATAACCTTTTCTTGTTCACCTTTCTTAGTAATTATCAAATTACTTTGGTTAATTCTTAGTAATTATCAAATTACTTTGGTTAATTCTTAGTAATTATCAAATTACTTAGGCTAATTTTCCTTTGTTGCTTCATTCCGATGGAGCAGCCAGAGATACATAGTCTCCTGAATTGCTTTCGTGAGTCACGAAGTTACTCAAACTTAGATCATAATTAGCGACTTATTATAAGGTCTTGGAACATAGTGAAAGAGTCTCCCCTTAAGAGAAATAATAAGTAACTGCCAGCGATACTTTTAGTTATTTTATTTTTATATATATGTATATATATATATATATATATATATTATATATATATAAATATATATATATATATATATATATATATATTATATATATATGATATATGTATGTAGTGTATGCAAACAACGATAATCTCAAGACAAACCAGCTCTGTACGTAAATTATTGAAATAAAATCGCAAATTTAGAAAAATAAAAGAATTCTTCAAATAATTTTCGCGAGTTTAAAATTTATATATATTATATCAGTAATAGCTAGTATATATATAATAATATATATATATTATATAATATATATCTATATAGTCAAATTTATACTATACATACAATACTACATACATACATACATACATATATATGGTGCTACATCGATGCTCTTATTGACAACAGTCAAAAACATTCTGAGACTCCATAACGCGCTGGAAACTGCACGCTAAATCTACGTTCATGTCGGCGCAACAGGTGACTATGACAACCATGCATTTGATAAATGTTACGAACTGCGAGGAAAGTTCCTGAGAGGACTTCATATCGACTCACGGTGACAACATATATCGGGGATTGAAATGCTGGTCTTCCAATGTCAACAAAAATACTTCTATGCAAAACACGTATGCAATTAACTCATAAACTAAGGAATAGGATAAGTGTATTTGGAACAACACAATACCATACAGACTCTCTTACCTTCCCAAAATACTACAATTTACTCATTGTTTAATTTTCTAAATATCCAAAAGCTCTCAGAAACAAACCTCTGCAAAGAGAAAGCGTATTTTCGAATTAAATCAAAAGTTCCCATAAACATTCCTCCTCGACGAGAAAACGCATCTCGAATACAATTGTTCTCAAAAGGGAAATGAATACTGCATTTTAGTAACTGAATCACCTCGTTCCAGTGAGCACCTTTTACTCTTACTTCAGTGGAACTAGTATGTATCCGCAGTTATGATTGCTATGGGCACCAGGGGAATTATTATTATTATTATTATTTTTTTTTTTTTTTTTTTTTTTTTTTTTTGCTCATCACAGTCCTCCAATTCGACTGGGTGGTATTTATGGTGTGGGGTTCCGGGTTGCATCCTGCCTCCTAGGAGTCCATCACTTTTCTTACTATGTGCGCCGTTTCTAGGATCACACTTCTGCATGAGTCCTGGAGCTACTTCAGCCTCTAGTTTTTCTAGATTCCTTTTCAGGGATCTTGGGATCGTGCCTAGTGCTCCTATGATTATGGGTACGATTTCCACTGGCATATCCCATATCCTTCTTATTTCTGTTTTCAGATCTTGATACTTATCCATTTTTTCCCTCTCTTTCTCTTCAACCCTGGTGTCCCAGGTATTGCAACATCAATGAGTGATACTTTCTTCTTGACTTTGTCAATCAACGTCACGTCTGGTCTATTTGCACGTATCACCCTATCCGTTCTGATACCATAGTCCCAGAGGATCTTTGCCTGATCGTTTTCTATCACTCCCTCAGGTTGGTGCTCGTACCACTTATTACTGCAAGGTAGCTGATGTTTCTTGCACATGCTCTAGTGGAGGGCTTTTGCCACTGAATCATGCCTCTTTTTGTACTGGTTCTGTGCAAGTGCCGGGCATTCACTTGCTATGTGGTTTATGGTTTCATTTTTCGTATTGCACTCCCTACATATGGGAGAGATGTTATTTCCGTCTATCGTTCTTTGAACATATCTGGTTCTTAGGGGCTGATCTTGTGCCGCTGTTATCATTCCTTCAGTTTCCTTCTATAGCTCTCCCCTCCGTAGCCATTGCCATGTGTCATCGCTGGCTAGTTCTTTAGTCTGTCTCATGTATTGTCCGTGCATTGGTTTGTTGTGCCAGTCCTCTGTTTTGTCTGTCATTCTCCCGTCTCTGTATATATCTGGGTCTTCGTCTACTTTTATTAGTCCTTCCCATGCATTCTTTAGCCACTCGTCTTCACTGGTTTTATTGCCCCAGTGCTCCGTTCTCGATGTTTACGCAGTCCTCTATACTTAGTAGTCCTCTCCCTCCTTCCTTTCGTGTTATGTATAGTCTGTCCGTATTTGCTCTTGGGTGTAGTGCTTTGTGTATTGTCATATGTTTCCTGGTTTTCTGACCTATGCTGCGGAGTTCTGCCTTCGTCCATTCCACTATTCCTGTGCTGTATCTGATTACTGGCACTGCCCATGTGATTATGGCTTTTATCATATTTCCGGCGTAGA
>NC_087202.1:67849084-67864084 GCF_015104395.2 Macrobrachium nipponense | reverse complement strand
AGTGTTGCCAGACGCACAATCATGACTAACTTTAACCTTAAGTAAAAAAAACTACTGAGGCTAGAGGGCTGCAGTTTGGTATGTTCAATGATTGGGGTGTGGATGATAAACATGCCATTTTACAAGCTTCTATCTGTAATAGTTTTTACGATCCGAGGGCAGACAGAAAAAGTTCAGACGGATAGACAAATGGCCATCTCAACAGTTTTCTCTTATAGAAAACTGAAAATCAGATTCGAGAAATAAAGAGAGTGAACTCAAGTAAAAAAAGGAACGCTATTCCGAAAATCCAATTGTGTACTCAATACAGAAATAGAGTTACTAGGATCAACAGGTAGTACTTGAACCGCCTATGAAATCTGAGGAGGAGGCACCATCGAGTTATTCTTCAAGAGACACAACTGATTTTTTTTTCTTATTACTCATATGGTTACCTAAACTAGAAGGAAATAAAAGAAAATCGAGATAAAATCTCACAGAGAGATGATGACTGAAGTAGGGAGTAAAATCTGAGAGAGAGAGAGAGAGAGAGAGAGAGAGAGAGAGAGAGAGAGAGAGAGAGAGAGAGAGAGAGAATCTGACTCTTAAAGCATCATCATTACTATTTTGAGCCAAGTGGTCTATGTTCCTAATTTTGGACTCTCTTGAAAATTCCTCTGCTTTAATTCAACCCTTCTCAGTGAGAGAGAGAGAGAGAGAGAGAGAGAGAGAGAGAGAGAGAGAGAGAGAGAGAGAGAGCTCAGACGGCATACCTCCATAAACAATTTAGAGAAGATTTTGGTGAGTCCCGGGAGAGGGGACTGAAGCCAAGAAACCCCGATACAGCTGTATCCAATACCAACGAAAATAGGATTTACATTTTATTTATTTCAAATCTCTTCACACAAAACGCGAGCGCACAACTCCCAACCCACAGAGAGTCTCGACTGGTCCCCTTTATTTCATGGCGAGAGAAAGAAGGCATTTCTAACAATCTTCAGATCCCAGATATACCCAGAACTTTGTTAAGTCGTCACTCAGCGACACTTTTGAGACTTGAGAATTAAAACTGCCACCGATTACACCACTCTAAAAACCTGGCTCGTCTTAACACCTGTTTGACAGAAGATAGATAATGACGCCTGTCTCCCATCATCGCTTAGTACTAAATATTTATAGGTAGTATGTGGATATCAAAACGTCAAACGTAGGGTGGTCCTCATACCTGGATGGTTTTGATGTCTGCCATTCCTTAATATGCAGTCGACAATATTAGTTAAGCTATCTCAACTCTTGCCACTTAATGTAAGAATTAATCACTTGGTTATCATCTCCTTATCGGAATTTCATGATCAAACGATTTTACGTGGCAATGAACTATCTGTTTTATAGATATAAATCATATGTGCTGAAGAATTCGTACCATGACTAAAAAAAAAATACAATAAATAAAATTATGCAATTACGAATGTTTCACCTCTGGCGTGGTGTCATTCGCAAAATGAAGATTCTAATAATCATTTAATTTCAATTTCAAAATGTCCCTAAAGCTTGAGAATTTTCTTCCGTATATAGGAAAAAAATAAACTTTCCACAACTATCAGATTCAGTATAAGTACTCATAAAAAAGGAGGAAATTACCTTTCTGCCGATGTTCGCCGGTTTGGTGGTAATTATGAGTATATATACGATTATATACATGTATTATTTAAAAATTCAAATTAAACAATTACTAAATATCACCGAATGGTTTCCTAATTACCGTACTGCATCAAAACTATGGAATTATAGCGTGTTTGTTTTGAGAGAGAGAGAGAGAGAGAAGAATAAGATAGAGGAGGGAGGAGAGGAGAGGAGAGAGAGAGAGAGAGAGAGAGAGAGAGAGCTGAAATGTTATCATGATTGAAACAAATACTCTTTTCAATGTTTCATAATTCTCCTATGGATAACAAACTAGGAAAATAAATTGATTTTCACGCATGTACAAAGTCTCGTAAAATATGATGGGAGAAGAATAAGCAAATCATGAATAAAATAACGAAGTGAACACAGAACAACAAGAAACAGATGGAAATGCCAACTATTGAAAATCTGATCCCGCTGCAATTGCGTATAAAAATGCCGAAGGGTCAGTTTTCAATAATAAAAAAAAAACTAAAATGACAATTATGAAGTAGTTCAAGTGTCTCTTTTCCACAGAAGAAATTAGAAAATGGAAAGCTTGAAAGAAATGGGAATGAATAATGAGACGGAAAATAAAACAGAAGAAAAATGGTCAAAAACATAAAAGAATGGTACCCCGGCACCCTGATGTCCATTTGTCGTCGTTTCGTGATCTATATAAGACTCGTCACATCTCAGGGGATATGAGATCAACTTCATGGAAGAGGACTCAACATTTTCCCGAGAGAGAGAGAGAGAGAGAGAGAGAGAGAGAGAGAGAGAGAGAGAGAGAAGAAACTGCCTATATTATGAGACAAGAAAATTTTACGAAACTACAAGAATAAAAAAATATATCAGGGTACTATGGAGGATGAAGCTCCCAAGCAACCTGTTTTCAATCTTAGCAACAACAACGATATAGACAAAAGAATGGCACACGGCTTTTAAAGCAACTCGTACGCTACGTATAATTCCCGGTCTCTCTTGGGAAGAGCACGCGCAACATCATACGTCGAATCGACAACTAAAGTTTCAGACCAGAGTAACAGGTACCTGTATGGATAATATAACTATAAAGGTTCCACTTATTAAGCTTAAAAAAAGAAATGACCTTCGGAGACAAGAATGGAAACGATACCAAATACTTCATCATTAGAATTTAACATTGTCAATATAAGAATGCAAAGTGTGATTTCACATGCTCAGAGTATTATTATTATTATTATTATTATTATTATTATTATTATTATTATTATTATTATTATTATTATTATTATTATTATTATTATTATTATTATTATTATTATTATTATTATTATTATTATTATTATTAAGTAGTTCAACAAAACCCTGACTCCAGTGCTAAAAGTAAATGTACTTAAATTTATTTAATTTCATTGTCAATGAGTAGACTCAAGATGCATATGTGTGAGATATGAAATTATCAGATTGATAGTCTTGATATCTTGTCTTCTTACATTCATCTATCTTAAAGAAAAATTATCAACAATTGGGAATATAATTTTACGCAAGATCAATAAACTTTTAACTTTCTGAATAGAAATCGGGAAAGTAGTCAAAACCCAGATTTTTTTTCGTGACGATACGAATGTGAAATAAAATTAATTTCAGAAATTTCAGGTTTCCATTGAGTCCCATTTCCTTCACCAAATATTAATTTATGTCAATTATTAAAGTTACCCTACTTGCTTTTCACAAGTTATTATTGTAAAGTAAAGCTTATATTCAAATATTACTGAAATTTTGCTGCCTGTTCTATTTTACCTTTCATTAACCTTATTTGATTCTCTCCTCCATTATTGTTTACCACAAAGTTCGTTCATATCAGAGTCAACCTTATCCCGTTTTCTTTAAATTACGTTTTATTCATCACATTCATTCCCACTATACAATATATTTATAGTCAAACTTATTTCTTATTAATTGAATGCCGAATAGAAGTTTACATTATTTCCTCTCTCTCTCTCTCTCTCTCTCTCTCTCTCTCTCTCTCTCTCTCTCTCTTCCTTTTTAGTTAAACAAAAATAGCTGAAAATAAAGGAAATGTGTTTCAGCTGTGAGAAACACGGTCGTCATTTACTGAGCAACTGAAACGAGACGGTGGAAGTGATGGTAAACTGTCATATCTACGGCGGCCCCCCCAAACCCCACCCCCTACAATTATTTAAGCCATCAAGGGCCAATGGAAGAGCAACCCAATACTTTTTTTTTTCTTGAACAATACAAAAACAAGGAAAAGACAGGAGGAAGGCTGGGGCATTGCTTTGGTGAAAGACAGAAAGATTTTAAAGTTCGGGAAAAAAGACGAAAAGAGAGAGTTCTAAAGTCAAGTCTGGGAGGTAGCGATAAAGCAGTCAATGATTCATGTAATCCTAAAACGATCGCACATTTCCCTAGATATTGAGGAACCATCCATCGACTTCCGTACTAATGGAATTATGTTCTAACATTGCCATATTATTCTAGTTCCCGATCTTCGTTCCTCTCCCCTCTTTCCCATTAACTGCCGGTCAAACGAGGCCATTTGCCATTGACAGAAATGTAAAGCTTAATAACTGAATTCAAAACGATAATAAGGTTTGAAGTTAGAAAACTGCGCTGGAAAACGGCCATTAAGCTAATCCTTTCAATTATTTAGAGGATAGGGAGTTGATCATGAATCCCAGCTATAATATTACTGGAACACAATTCGTTGCGGCCTTGGAAGAAAATAAAAACTCGAATAGATGAGTGATAATTCCGGTAATAACGAGGAATAGAGGTAAATTTTATGAGCGAGAGGAAGTGATGGGCTTGTGTCGTAATTTTTGCTGAATACTGAAATGGATAAAGATTTCTCTTCCGACGCTTACTTCGGACAAGAGGAAGCAGACAATCGGATTTTCCTCTATATTACAAAACGCAATTTGTATCGATATATTTGTGTGTCTAACAATGACGGCCTTGGGCAATGAACTCGACGTTTTGCCTGGCCGCTATCCATCGAGGGTCTTCACATCAAGATGCAGAATGAAAGTACCTACCGTCCCTAGGATCGGGCCTTCCCTCCCTTCTCTTACATTACCCTCATTTTGGACGTTATGGGTAATGATACACAAGGCAGCGTGATGTCAATATTAATTTTCACACTACAGAAAACAAAACCAAGCTTGCGGTTATTTTCTGTGCAGAACCATTTTCAATTTACGAAGAAAGTTCTCTCCCTTTCCTAGAAAATGCACTCCTTCATGTGCCATAAAGAAAGGCCTTTTCCTAACGGGACTTTATTTCTAGATGATGAATGAAACCAAATTATGACATTAATGAACCTCATTCCCTTTGGGGATTAGTGGGTGTCAAACTTTCATTCATTACTAGCAAGGAGGAACTCCATTTTCTAACAAGATGAAAACTTTGTTTCTATCATGCAGGGCGGTAGATGAAATTCAAGATGGACGAAAGGAATCTAATGTATGCTACAATTACACAATAAAACACGTAATTAGATGGATGCCATTTTTCATCCATATAAAGAATAAAGAAATGTATTCGTACATACTGAGGGAATGGATTAATCAAGTTGGTTTTCTGTTTCCTACCTACAGGAGTAAAAAAACAAAATTATCATATTAATGAAGACTTCTTGGAACGATAATAGTAGAGTTAGGTACCAGTAAATAAGTGAAACTGGATCTTCGACTTTTTTACATTCGAGCTATGCCACCACAGAGGAAAATATACCTACAAACACTTACTGGAGAGTGGGTGGGTGGGTGGTGAGAGGGTGGGGGGGCGGGAGGGGTTGCAATTATGGTGCTAGAAGTATCCAGAACCTGAGAATCATGTCAGTAATACCATGCTAATTATATAACTATATATTCCAGTTAGCAAATATTGTTTCCTTTCCCTACCTACTGAGAACGATACCGAATCGATATTCCACAAGTTAGTGAATAGTTTTATATTTTAACAGGTGACAGGCGCCAATATAGTCTATAAACAACGGTAAAAAAGAACTGCAAAGAAAACACACTACATCTACTTTCAGCAACTAAGACAAAAGTCAAGGAAATGAAGTTCTATAAGTATTCCGACAAAAATATTTCCTTCATTTCTTTGTCATAAAAATGACACACTACTGTCATTTTTTTTTTTTAGCTGTGGTCTTAGCAAAACCAAAACTTGTAACTGTAATACTGCCGAGAATTCGATGCAGATACAGAAAATTTTAGTTTTGTTAAAAAAAATAGTTCCATTGTCACTACATTTTGCGCTATTTTTGTATGGGTAATGGAAAGAACGGGTACTGGAAATGGCAACTGTGCTTATAAGATGTCTCGGTTGCAAATGGGCTGGAAACCTAAACACTGCCGGACAAAGTATGAGTTTACAGAAAATATCTAGAGAAAATACAGAGACAAAAGCAGGTATATCAGTTTAGCAATGAATCAAGGATTGCATATGCCTACGTATATTATGCCTTACCATGTAACCAACCTACACTGACTCTTATCAAATGATGGTAAATACAACAGTAGACTCATAAAAAAAATTAATAAGTAAATAAAATAAAATAAAATATTCAGGCATTTGAGGTTTTGTTCAGAATTGATACCAAGTCATACCGCCAAGTCTGAAATGAGAACCCAAAACAAGGAAGTAAAAATTATTCAAAATCTTAAAAAAGACGTGGAATGCTGCATGACTTCCAAACAGACATCTCACCGAATAGTGACTTTCTGCTTTTACAAAAACCGAGATAATATTTCGGGTAAGAGATATGTTACATAATACACTTTTCTATATTTGGAATAAGAAGTGTGCGAAAATGCGTGAAATAGGAGTAAATGAAACTGCGTAATAAACTTGACATAACGTGCACCCTCCAACGAAAAACTACATAATATTTTGCAAGATATAAAAGACAAATAGAGGAGACCCGTGCTTGGCCTAAAGATACCAGAGGGTTTCGAGTGAAGAGGAATAGGATTTAAGAGCAATAAAGATGAGGAAGGTGAGAGGGGAAAAAACATAACCCCTTAGGTGGAAGATGGTGAGAGAGGGTGCTTCAAGCAATATGGAGGAGGCGGCTGAAAATGAAGACTTTTTCAAAGAAAATTATAAATGACTTTAGTTTAAAAAATATGAGGAAATCAATTAAAACGTTTTTGGAAAATAAATATGAAGGTTTTGGATAATGAAAGCCCAAATTCCAGAAACGAATGAAACGAAGGAAAGTAATTGCTTTTTAACCTATAAAGATGACGATCAAGATAAAATTAGAAACAGATCCATTACCATTTTAAAATATTTAAAAACCATATATAAAAGAAATAAAACGATGCATTTGAAAGCGGGAATTCTACCCTCGACATCCTCCTCTCGTCTCGAGAAATCCTTGAAGGACCTTCAGATTCCATTTTCCTTTCCTCTTCCTTCTTCCTCCATCTACGTTTTCAGTTTCCTTTCAGTTACCTCAAGGCTTTTCATTTATGCTGGGTCCTTCTTGCTCGGAACTAGTCAAGTAAAATCTTGAATTTTACTCAATCAGAGCCTTATATCAGAATCCTTAAGCTTATTGAGAACTCCCACTAACTTTTCATTACTTTCCTTCTTTTACTGTTGATGAAAGACTTCCGCAAAATTGTTTTTTCAACCGATTTATTATTTACTTGCTTCTTTTCAAATAGGGCACTATAAGCCGCTCCAATGTTTCAGTATACAGTTGAAGAATGTATCCTGATGTATACAGATGTAATATCCATAAAATTTCTCTCTCTCTCTCGTCTCTCTCTCACTCTCAAACTCTACTCTCCCCTCCACACACTACACACACACACACACACACACACACACACACACACACACACATAAAAATAGATGCAAAACAAAAGCACACGTCCAACATATCAGAGAGTACAGACACGGGATCTCCGCAACTATTCCTGTCGTTCAACAGTATTTATTCACTTCCCATACCAAAGACTTTCATCAGAACAAATTTTCGCGAATGGACGGACAGGGAAAAGGGGTTGTTTAAGTTAAAAGTCTACGAAAAAGGCTGATAAAATGTCAGTCATCCAGAATCCTAATCATTTCGTCTAATCAGAATTGTACATATAAAATGGAACATATTGTCAGGAGGAAAAGGTTAGAATTACTTTCGACACTGGATTTAAAATAATTTACTTGGCCATGGAAGACAATGAGAGTTAATCAAGAGCTCTCTCACAAATTGACAAATGAATCTTTTGATTGTTGCAATGACAAATAAGGGAGAAATCGGAAACATCAGAAAACGGAATGATAAGGGGGGAAAAGTAAAAAAAGAATTAGATTAGAGGAGAAAAATAACCTTGTGATAAGTATAATAAAAAAATATGTGGTGACAAGAGTGAGATGTCGATGAGATATGAGATGATTAAAAAAGCACGGACAGAGTATGAAAAGTACTATAAAGAAGTGAGGCCATGAAACGTTTGTAACCAGACGAATGAGCCGAAGAGGGAGAGAAAATACTAACTTGAAATGTTGCGGAGTCCCAGAGTCATTTTGTTGTTGGAACCGGCTACGTAAAAGATTAAATAGAATATTTCTCCGGCGACAACAGTAACAATTTCGCTTCAAAGTTGATTTTCCGCCAGATGGAGTGAAACAGTGTTAAGTCAGTGACTGCTAGTTACGTACAACCACCAGCTGTAGTTCCACCACGTGGAAATTTGGGTAAAAAATGCGGAAATCTGATGACAATAACTTTTAACAATGAACCATAGGAAATAAAAACAAAGTAAAATGGATAAATGAATAAAAACAAATAATGCTTAAAGAAGTTCGTAGAGCCTCTGCAGCGGCTGCTTCCTAAAGAAGAGAGACTCAAGGAATTATTGCAAGGTCTCCTCAGTAAAACTGGAAAGGAAAAAGGGACCGCGAAATTCCATGAAGACTATCTATGGAGCTTTTAATTTCTTCGTCACCTGTCGACTTTTAGTATAATATATTATCTAAAGGTACGAAATAACTTGTTAAAGATATCCGGAAACCTTTCAAAATTCAATACAAAACTTTGTCACTAAATAACAGTCAAAGATAATTCTAGACTTCAACCTTTTCTTTCTGAACAACAGAAGGAGCTACAATAATAATATAATAATAATAATAATAATAATAATAATAATAATAATAATAATAATAATATAATAATAATAATAATAATAATAAGATGGATGCCGGGTACCAACTCAAGAAAAGAGGCAACAGAATTAACCATCTGATGTTCATGGACGACATCAAACTGTATGGTAAGAGCATCAAGGAAATAGATACCCTAATCCAGACTGTAAGGATTGTATCTGGGGACATCAGGATGGAGTTTGGAATAGAAAAATGCGCCTTAGTCAACATACAAAAGGGCAAAGTAACAAGAACTAAGGGGATAAAGCTACCGATAGGAGCAACATCAAACACATAGATGAGACGGGATACAAATACCTGGGAATAATGGAAAGGGGGGGGGGGTTATAAAAAACAAAGAGATGAAGGACAGGATCAGGAAAGAATATATGCAGAGACTCAAGGCGATACTCAAGTCAGAACTCAACGCCGGAAATATGATAAAAGCCATAAACACATGGGCAGTGCCAGTAATCAGATACAGCGCAGGAATAGTGGAATGGACGAAGGCAGAACTCTGCAGCATAGATCAGAAAACCAGGAAACATATGACAATACACAAAGCACTACACCCAAGAGCAAATACGGACAGACTATACTAACACGAAAGGAAGGAGGGAGAGGACTACTAAGTATAGAGGACTGCGTCAACATCGAGAAACAGAGCACTGGGGCAATATCTGAAAACCAGTGAAGACGAGTGGCTAAAGAGTGCATGGGAAGAAGGACTAATAAAAGCGACAAACAGAACAGAGGACTGGCACAACAAACCAATGCACGGACAATACATGAGACAGACTAAAGAACTAGCCAGCGATGACACGTGGCAATGGCTACAGAGGGGAAGGCTAAAGAAGGAAACTGAAGGAATGATAACATCGGCACAAAATCAGGCCCTAAGAACCAGATATGTTCAAAGAACGATAGACGGAAATAACATCTCTCCCATATGTAGGAAGTGCAATACTAAAAATTAAACCATAAACCACATAGCTAGCGAATGTCCGGCACTTGCACAGAACCAGTACAAAAAGAGGCATGATTCAGTGGCAAAAGCCCTCCACTGGAGCCTGTGCAAGAAACATCAGCTACCTTGCAGTAATAAGTGGTACGAGCACCAACCTGAGGGAGTGATAGAAAACGATCAAGTAAAGATCCTGTGGGACTATGGTATCAGAACAGATAGGGTGATACGTGCAAATAGACCAGACGTGACATTGATTGAAAAAAAAATCAAGAAGTATCAAGATCTGAAAATAGAAATAAGAAAGATATGGGATATGCCAGTGGAAATTGTACCATAATCATAGGAACACTAGTTACGATCCCAAGATCCCTGAAAAGGAATCTAGAGAAACTAGAGGCTGAAGTAGCTCCAGGACTCATGCAGAAGAGTGTGATCCTAGAAACGGCGTGCACATAGTAAGAAAAGTGATGGACTCATAAGGAGGCAGGATGTAACCCGGAACCTCACCCTATAAATACCACCCAGTCGAATGGCAGAACTGTGATAGAGCAAAAAAATAAAATAAATAAATAATAAAATAAAAAACACTAATAATAATAATCAGGCAAAGATCCTCTGGGAGTATGGTATTAGAACAGATAGGGTGATACGTGCTAATAGACCAGACGTGACGCAGATTGAAAAAATCAAGAAAAAAGTATCACTCATCGATGTCGCAATACCATGGGACACCAGAGTTGAAGAGAAATAGAGGGAAAAAATGGATAAGTATCAAGACCTGAAAATAGAAATAAGAAGGATATGGGATATGCCAGTGGAAATTGTACCCATAATCATAGGAACATTAGGCACGATCCTAAGATCCCTGAAAAGGATTCTAGAAAAACTAGAGGCTAATGTAGCTCCAGGACTCATGCAGAAGAGTGTGATCCAAGAAACGGCGCACATAGTAAGAAAAGTGATGGACTCCTAAGGAGGCAGGATGCAACCCGGAACCCCACACTATAAATACCACCCAGTCGAATTAGAGGACTGGGATAGAGCAAAACAAATTAATAAATTAATAAAAAAAAAATAATAATAATAATAGTAATAGGTAATAATAATAATGCAGGAGACAAAAAGAATCTTTCTGAGACGTTGATCCAATATGTTTAACATTAAGGATTTTTTTTAAGCTTGCAAGGGCTTTAGTAAATAAAAAATTTATTTGTTTCATTTGTCAGGACGTGATTGCCTGCTAGCCATTTCCATTGACTCCAATTCCTATCTGGTCGGAGACGTGCCAAGTTATAACTTCTTGAAAATAAAAACAAAAATAAAACTATTGAAGTAATAATGGAATCTCTCTCTCTCTCTCTCTCTCTCTCTCTCTCTCTCTCCTCTCTCTCTCTCTCTCTCTGCCGTAATTGAGATTCAATCTTTGTTTCAAATAATTCTTCGTTTCATTTTATTATTATTTTTTTTTTTCCTTTTTGCGAGGGGTTAAATCTAGGCATACCTCAAAATCTATAGGAAATGTAAACAATTATAATTATAATTTCAGAGAAAAAAACATGAACTTTCAAATTATTTGAAAAATTGCAGACTGCAAACAGTAATGTAATATTAAATTCAGGGACATCAAATAGTATTTTACCAATACTTTTGTCATTTCCACCTCTTACTAAAGAAATCTGGGCAAATAAGTCTTTTTTATTTTTTATGTTAACAGAAATTGTTAACATCAGTTTATTCTTCATGATCACCTTTAAATAATAAGAATAATAAAGATATGGCACAAACAATAAACTAACTACAGAAATCACGAAATAACGAATCAGAAGAGAAAGTAAAATAATAAATGCGAAGGACTTGCGTGAAAAAAATTTGGATTTGAAAGCAACTTTCGCAATTCGCTTGAGTGCTGAGGCCACGGAAGATCAAATGAATTCCATGAAGCAGGAAGGCGAGGGTATAAGAAAGAAGACTGGTTCTTGGTCTTACGTCTAAATACGCTGAAAAAAAACACACACATGCACAAGAGATTGTATGTGCTCGTTATATAACTAGTATTTCAATTTTCCTGGTGGCGGTGGGTGGGTTTCGCAAGAATATCTCAAAATCATTATGATGGATCTAAATAAAATTTTCTGCGGTGGATGGACTATAGGCCACGGAAAAGCCTGATAGTTTTAAAGGGACTCAAAGTTCGGATGCAGATTCGGGGTAAGTTTTACGAATGCTGGCAGATATGTGCATTCCTTGGAGCACCAATTGTTTTGGTTAAGTATGGGGAAAATGACACAGGCCTACAGAGGTCTATACTTAGCTTGATCTGAAGAGTAAAAAACAGCATTATCAAACTACTTTGCTTTATTAAACATTCCACTAGAAAAAGAGGAAGATATATTTTTCAACTTAAGAAGAAGAAAAAAAACGTTAATAATAAGGATTATTTAGGGACGCACATCCTTTTCAAGCAAAATGCGACGTAGAGCAAAAACTAAATGAGCGTTTGCAAGCTACCAAATAGCGGGCTCTTGACCGAGCAGAGTTGAATAGATCAAATCACAGCTGGCAGATGGGCAGGGAGAATATTAATACATATAATTCAAAAGATTTAATGCACTAGTTCAATAACAATATCAGTGAAACATACATATTATATGTTTACTCACTGTGGGTATTAACATTTTCCTCATATACCGAAATATTCATTGGCAGCGTAAAGAACATCTTTGTTTCCCATTTTATTTCGACTATTTCATAGTCTCCCTTTGGAGAATATGAACCATGCCATATCTTATTTAAAATCCACTCACAATAAAAATAACCTGCTTCTTTAATTAAAGCTACGCATATCTAAGGGGTCCTCAGCAACAAAAGGCAGATATTTCTAGGACCCTTAGACGAAATCGGACAAAAGCCAGATCTAACTTCAAGGGAAGGTGGGCGAGAATGTTAAAGATTTCGTGAAAATCGAATCATTGGGAGAAGAGAGGCATAAAAAAAGTTTGCGTTTAATAGAAGGAAGTCATCAGGATACTGGTAATAGAAAAAGGAGGGCATGGCTTTCTGAATTCTTAAAACCCGCGCAAAAGGAAATGTGGTGTTACTACGAAAAGAAATGTATATAACCTAAAATAAGAGCAAACAGACAGACAAAAAACATTAATATAATAGTTTTATGGGCCACTAACTCACTTCTCACTATCAATATTAAACAGAGTATTCCCCAACTGGTTTTCCATATTAGATTTAAACTCACAATATAGAGAAAGAAATTTGGAAAGGGAAATTTGAGTAAACTTTCACTCTCTGGCTGGTAGAGAATATCATTATTTCCATTAATATGGAAGACTTTTGGATTTTCATCTCAATGTATAATATTTTGAGGCTCAAACGAAATCAACGACAATTTTCTGTCTATCTATACTTAAATAACAGGTCATTAAGAGAAATAAATTTCTAATGTGTTTATGCAATAATGTGAAAGAGAGAAATATAAATAACAAATTCCTTAACGTCCTCGCATCACACAACCCGTCCAAAATGGAATGAGCGCGGCCCCGGGCAATTTATAATCTGAAAGCCTAAAGATCATACAATTTGCATTTTCCACCTAAATATTTCGAGTCAACAGTCCGATGGGAAGAAATTTAGGCAATTAAGGAAGGGGGGACTGCATAAAAAAGCAGCATTTGTCATTAAATCTAACTTTCCGAGCTTTATAATAATTTCCAAATCTCCTTCTCTAATTTCACTAGTTTGAGTATACGGGATATGGAGATGAATGGGAGACAAGACAGGGAATTATCTTATATGTTCTGGCAATGACAGACTGTTTGAGAGCCATAATTTCACGGTAACTGGATTTTACTTACGTAAGACCAGTCACCTCGGCAAAAATAGAATTAGGGAAAATTAATCGGCTATATATAATTCAACCACTAGCCTTTAATTAACTGCTCCTCCCCGTTTCCAGAGAGCTTGCGGGCACTATTATCTCCTTCCTCGTCTTTATTTGTACATGAAATACTTTTTTATAGCATTATGGAATAGAAAACAGATGTATGAATACATACATCGTCAAAGATGTTAACTTAACTATCAACAGAGCGTTCAGAAAAACCATGTCGCCATCAAGTTAAGTGTAAGCAAAATGGTATTCGAACAGAAAAGACGTTCTTGCATTGAGCCAAAAACGATTTCACATAATAAAAACGAGAGTATCAAATGTCAGATCCCCGTAAAAATGAAAATAAGTCGAACATAATTCCGATCAAAATATTTTGTCCGTCACCCCCAGTCTTCAGCCTCAAGGGTCACAGGGACAGTTAGTAGAAATAAAAGGGGAAAAAACAAGATAGGGAAAACATCCCCATGCCAGGAACAAGATTACTGCCTCCTGCTAACCAACGAGTATAAGCCAATTTTCGCATATGTACACAGGCCTATATGTATTCGAGATGAACGCTATATAAGTAAAAAAAAAAAAAAAACATGCGAGTTGTGACGGCTCTCTGGGGGCGGGAAAGGGATAGTTAACGCCCAGTGATTGAAGTATATAGCCGCTTGACTTTCTCTAATTCTATTTTGGTCTTACGTAAGTAAACCAGTTCCGTCTAATTATGATTCTCAAAACAATCTCACTCACAGGATACACTGAATAATTCCCTAACATGTCTTCCATCCATCTCCATATCCCATATACTCAAACTTCATCGTAGTGGAAAAAATTAGGGGATTAAAATTTTTGGGATTAATATAAAGATTGGAAATTTAAATTTAATGAGAAATGCCGCTTGTTTATGCAGTTCCCCTTCCCTGTTTGCCTAAATTTGTGTCGAAAACCGAAAACGAAATCGAGACATAGGTAAAATTGGCAAGAAACTTTAAATACCACAAGGGCAGTTTTGTCAATTGTTAGTTAACACAACGATGACACTAGACTAGAGGAAAGAGTAAGAGAGCGCAATGAAGCCTCGTATTTTTTATACTCGTGTCAAAAGTCTTCAATACCTCACTCGAGGAATTAACAAATTAGAGACTGCATGACAACAAAAGGAAACGGTAAACGTTTATGTTAAATAATGATTTTATGATAAACGTAGTAACATGGTGTAATTGCAAAAAAGACAGTAATGTATTACTGACATGTAGGTATTTAGATACGGAAAAACTTTGAGAAACAGTTGTAAAAATGAAGGACAGGTTTTTTTGGTTTGAGAAATGCCTCG
>NC_087202.1:67826584-67844084 GCF_015104395.2 Macrobrachium nipponense | reverse complement strand
TCATTGTTGGGTACTCTCTCGGGCCATTAAATGTTAGTCTTTAATAATTCCCCCCACCTGTATTCCTGAAGCTTACAATTAATGACATATTTTGCCCCAGCTTCAGTGTTTTACGCAGCCAATTCTTCAGACATTCAGAAATGTAATACACAACATAATAAAGTAACAAAAACAAACTCCTTGACGTCTCAAGGCCATGAATTATATAGCAAAATATTTCTTTCGAAATAGCCAAAAATATTTCTTTCAAAATTGCCAAGTGATATTGTAAAGCCAAAAACAATTCGGGAATCCCAATAAAAGAAAACCCACAAAAAATAAAAGGTGATTCGCGCATTTTTAGTCACTAAGTCCAGAGTAGAACATTGCTTCATTCGGCAGGATTATCATCACGTGGATGGCCCGGCAACTCGGGATGTCGATGGGTACCAGTGACTGCCACGGAGCAGCAAATATACATTAGAGTGCCAAACGGTATTGGGACGTTTGTTGCCTTCCATAGAAGACCAGCCAAAGAGCCTATCCATTTTTTATGTTATCAAAGACGAAATAAGTCATTACACCAATCAATCAAACTCGTTCACTCTTGCAATTATCGTATTCACAAGACAAGAGAATGACACTTTCTTCCATTTTACTCCCGCTTTAAGTTACTGCTTTAAAATTCGTTCAATCATTTTCTTAGTTCATCTATCTACAGCAAGTTTAGAAATTTTATTTTTCGCTCCCAAATCGCCATTCTCTTCAGCAGTTGCATGAATATTTCAGCAGTGCATTGTACATTCTTACGTGATGCTTTACCTTAAAGTGTACCTTCTTTTCTTAAAGCTAAACTCCTAATTCTCGCAAGTGCATCAGTGTAACGCAAATTATGACTTCAGACACCGCAGCTATGAAGCCAAATGCAAAACTCAAAAATCTTATGAGGATAAAGTATTCAGGAAATAATAACAACGCTAGCCTTATGATTTTAGAACTAAGAGGGACATTATTTAATTTTTTCTTTTCACTTCTGCTGATGTAACTATTATTACTGATCCTA
Organism: Macrobrachium nipponense; assembly: GCF_015104395.2. Lineage (NCBI taxonomy): Eukaryota > Metazoa > Arthropoda > Malacostraca > Decapoda > Palaemonidae > Macrobrachium > Macrobrachium nipponense. Next base: position 67,843,042 of record NC_087202.1, on the reverse strand, counting down.
CCAATAGCTCCTTTTCAGAATGGTCTTATTTACATGAAACACTGTTATGAAATCAAGACATAAAGGACACATAATATATATTTTTTCACCTCCGTAATATCAGTGCAAAAGTTATGAGCACAATAATGTTAGCCATGAATGGTCATGAAACCAGTTATCAAGTGGTTTGGTTCTGCTTCCTCGGATAAAAGTCTCTCGTGGACATGAAACTGCTACTGCGAATAGGGCGGGCAAACGATGGATACCTAATAAACAATCAAACGTACTAAATTGTGTTTATGAAGGTGAAACCCAGAACTGGTAATATTATAGCTTTTAAAGAATTTCTCCCAGTGATGTCGCTGCTTCACAGGATACAACGGGAAATAAAACTTTAAGAAAATACAATAATCGGAAGAAACATAACGTTGTAAAAGCGATACCACAAGACAACAACGAGAGTACAATGACCAATTGTGACCACAGACTGACAATATTGCATTTTCTATTCTGGAGATGAGTCCTACGAAACTGTTAAAAATTAACTCGAATAAATAATATCGAGCGATTTGAATAGGCGATGAAGATAAGTAGGTTTTGACCTTTAGGATACTAACGAAGTCTTCCCTTTTTAAGCGATGCTCCCTATCTTTATTATATCGAAGAAAAAAATGAGTAGACTGAATCGCTATGAGCAATGGCTCCTTCGTAATTACTGACGCAGGCTCATGTTTGGTAACATCCTACCAAGCCATCGTTCAGTCAGAGCAATTGCAAACTGCCTATCTATTTATCTATCTTGTGTGTGAGCGTGTGTGTAAATTCTACGTAAGACATGAATACATACTTTATTATTAATAGCAAATACAAATATACTTATTACAAGAAGGATAGAAATGGCGAATTTGTTTCTGTGAAGCCGCCGAATTTAGATGAAAAATTTTTTTGTAAAAGAGAATAAAGAACTCGCGTTGCAATCGCCCTTTATCATCTGTGTAGAGAAGGGAGAAGTATCAGGAAATTTCATTCTTTGAGGAAACACCTCGCACAGATATCAAATCACATTTCACAAACGCAAAGGCAGCAACTCAGCGAACTCTATCTATTTAGATATCTATCAACAAAAATCTCCTCAGTAGCGATAACGATTCACGGTTTGCATATAAATGAAGTCACTACAAGTAACAGAAAAGATTCATTAGTGTTGCTAGCAGAAATATTCAATTAATGAAAATCTATATTTCAAAAAACGGAGCAACGGAGCTACAAAATTGCTATGAAATGATGATTTTATTTCACATTCGAATTAACAATCTCTAGCATTGTTATTTCAAGTAACAAAGTGACTAATTAACTGTATGCAATCAAAAGATAAATATTTACGGTTCCAAATAATAATGAAATGCTTAACAATACATCTATGTTTTCCAAAATTATAAACACCCAATCACTCTTAAAAACTATCCATTTAATTTGGTGATTAATGTCGGTAATCTATAAAAAGTTATGAGTTTCTCATTTGTTTTAATTTTAACGATACGCATGTGTATTTATATATGTTTCTCTGTGTGACAGCTATTGTCAACGGGTAATCGATTTTATGGATAGAATTTCCTCCGTCCAGTCGGTGGCCAGCATCTGTTATCCTAGCCTCTATTCAAGTATACAAAAGGAAGGTGGCTAGCGGTTGCGATTTACATTCCAGCTATCTCTTTACTATTCCCGCCATTTATAGGTAAACAAGTTTTTTCATAATTCACAAACGCCGAGTAAAATATTTTTCACTTGATATCCTACATTCCTAGGCTTCTGAAACGCTCATTATAAACCACTCAGCTGCGTACGGATATACTCCAAACTTGGTGAAAAATACAAATGTTTCCAGTCTTAAAAACGGCAGAAAAATACCAAGAACTTGGAGGCCATGTACTTTTAATATTTCTATCCTACCGAAATGGGAAAGGCTTTATGATGTGCTTAAAATACTACTTTATTTCCGTTTGAAGTATCACAAAAATATCTGCATCTCGTCAGAAAATAACTATTCCTAAACCATTTCCAGTTAAATGAATGAATAGTATTATGGATTTTCTACCCAAACAACGAAAAGAAAAGATTTAAAAGACATAATGCTGGCAGGTAAAGGTACTGTACCTAAACGTAAAAGGCTACTGTGAATATAGGAATAACTTTCTCAAAAAACGCTTCTAAAACAAATCAGCTCCTGGAAACTTCAGCTCCATGACTTTTGCGAGAAAATGTTTTACCAAGGCAGTCGTCAAACAAAAAATTCACTACTGAGGAGAAATGGTCGGTGAATTCTACATTTAGTCATTTTTCTAACTGTCTTGTTAATCTGAGCAGTCTCATCACAGTTAATGAAGATGAATGCCATACTTCAATTATCATTTTCCAATTTTATTTTCTTCTTTTAATTTTCTTCATATTTCTTAAAGGCAGGTGAGTCATGGTTAAACGCATCAGAGCCACCGCACAAGAAAGTGGTGAGTATCTGTTTTGACAAATCTTGGGGCAATAGTTATTAAACACGTCTGATGTTGCCATAAGCAACATTTCTTGTAAGTTATGGCAAATGAAACTCTTCAAGCTATTAAGAATCTTCTCTAAATGCATTATTACTGATTGGTATGATGGAGAGAGAGAGAGAGAGAGAGAGAGAGAGAGAGAGAGAGAGAGAGAGAGAGAGAATGATTAGTGCCTATGCCAAACATATTGTTCATAAGTTCCTAAAATGTGTTGTATTCTAGAGAGAGAGAGAGAGAGAGAGAGAGAGAGAGAGAGAGAGAGTCAGTCCAACACAATATTGTACATTTTACCCATTTCCTACAAAAGCGAGAATTTATGAACTGACGGAGTTTGCGAAACTCCAACATGATATTTTTAAGGTAAATGTTTAGCGCATAAATGGAAACCGGTAAGTGCTTTAGTACTTAATGAAGAATTGAAGAATGGGTGAGTAAATGTAGGTTACATTACCATATAAATATGAAGTGAACTCTTTAGGAAAATATAACCGCAACTTGTGTCTGAAAAGACCATTTAAGCGAATCCAAGCCAAGTCTTTTATCTGCATGAAAAATGGCAAGAAATGCACCGAGGTGTCTTCAACGTAATCGAGTTTGCTATACAGTGTATAATAATGCTGTATGACACTCTCAGCTACGGCGCAAGAAACTCTCAGCCGGCCGTAGTGGCCTGTGTTGTTTGGTGCCATGGGGTATTCAATCTTACCATATGAGGGAGATTTGCCCACCAGAAAATTCAAATTCCTTGACCTTGCGAATAGAGTAGCTACCTCCAGAAGGTGCCACAGATAGAGGACTCTTTATGAGGGTCTAATAAGGAAGGATTGGTAACTGCCATGGCAATGGCGGGTAAATTGTAGTTTGGGCAACGCATATATCTCGTGGACATGTGACCTTTCTGGCCACAGTCTCTGGGAAACTTGTTACATAAGTCCTTTCTTCGCACTAGACGATGAGGCTGAGATGGAGCTACAGGTTGCGAATCTGTGGAGTAACCATGGCATGCAATACCATCTAGCACCGGGGAGGTGCCTTCTATGATGGATGCTAGAAGTGGGGAGGTTAATAATTCCTCCCCAGAATCACCCTTCGGAATGAATCAAGGGTTGATTGGTGGTTCTGCTACTTCTGAGGCAAAGGAGGCGGATGTTGAAGGGGTAGGAGGATTGCTGGATGTAAGAGTTTTTTCTGGATTTGGCACGGAAATAGGGTTAGGGACAAGAATAGGAGTCAATAGTGCCAGAATCCAAAGCTGGGAAGAGCTCAGCAGCCAAATGGAACAAAGCCCTCTCTACACAGGTCAGACGGAGACACTGATTCAGGGCAAAACACTGGTTTATTTGATGGATTTGACAGAGTTGCAGTCATTTGCTATTTGCTCTCTCTCAGGATGGGGCTTATCGAGCCTGCAGTCTAAGTCTAATCTATCTGACGATGGGACTGGTGTCCATGGAAGGTAATCCTTCAGAAGATTACGGCCTAGGATGATGTAATGTTCGTGAATTCTCTCCACCACTCCAAGTGGCATTGTTTTACTATTTCACCCGTTTCACATAGGGGGCGTTCTCGCCTTTGGGAGGGTTGTGGGAACTATATAGGTGACGCCATTTGCCCATTCAAATGTTGTTTCTTTGTCCTTCTGATTTTGATGCCCTTTGGCAACTCATCTCGCACAATGAGGGAGACTTTGACTTTTATATCGGCCATGGGTTCTTGCCCGCTAATAAGGATAGAGAGACTTATTTTGAGGGAGAGCAACATGGTGGAACCTCCAGCTTAGGACGTTCTGTAGCCACATGAATAATCATATATGTACCTAATGGGACACAGCCTGGGATACCAGGAATGCCCATGCACACTACACAGAGTGCTGAACCTTCGCATCCATCTTCTACCGGGAGCCCAGACCTTGGGCCGGAGCTCAGAGGCAGGGGAAGGCATTGCCTTTGGGCTGTGTAGTATAGACACAGTTGTATACAAAATGATAGGGCCGTGACAGGAATAACATGGAAGGGAGATGGCACTCTGCCTTGGCAAGGGGTGACGTTGCAGTGAAGTGGGGCAGTAGATGGCACCATTAGTTTATGGGAGTGCCCCTTTTGGGGAGATGGCAGCAGCGCTAATTATAGGTTCGTTATGGAGAACTAGTGAATGGCACCTTGTAATGCTAGGTTTGTTCTTGGGATTCTAGTGTGAGGTTAGGTTTTTTTGTTCAAGAGAGTGGTTTTTTGGTGGTACTTTGTAGTGCGAGCTAACTCCTGGGAGTCGAGCATTAGGGTTTAAGTGTGTTCAAAGAACAGCTTGTGTCTTGCACACGGACGAGTCAGGCCACCTGTGTTGCATGACTTTCATCAGGGTGAAAAATAAAGCGAACAAGACTCTTTACTGATCCTCCCAAAGGGGAGAAAGGATAAAAAAAAATTGAGAAGGTAGGGAGAACTGTGGTATGGAAAAGGCAGGAAGCTGGTATTGATGATGATGAAGGGCATGAGAAAGCGAATGGAAGGCGTAGAAACCGGTAACAGTTAATCGCATATCCAGTGGATGGTCATGGAGCTAGGCAGACTAACATCCACGTATAAACAGCAGAGCAATTAAGAGCCTCACTGATCGGCAGCCGATGTCCTATAATCGCAGTAACGGCGTTTCCAGACCTTACTGTATTTCGAGGAAATTGATCCAAGCGTTAGCCTCGCATTCTGAGCGCCCAACTTCCATCAGGTGGGGAAGATTACAGGCAAGATAGCTGGAATTTGGGTCGTCTTCATGAGCTATTTATACTCGTACAATTAACGTTGCAGACTGCATCACGAACATGGCCTGCATCTGCTCTAGACACGAATTCGCAAAAATTAAGACAATACTCTTTTTTTCATTAACAAAGAGACATTGTGTTTTATAACAAATACCACTGAGAAATTACCAGTAAAACTTGACCATGACCATACTATTATACAATATCTTTTGTCGTTTATTGTCTCCCAATAACCATATCCACTTTGCTTTACTATTCTCTCTGCGTATTTTTCAACAGAAATTGACGAACGAGGATCGGAAAAAACTCTCCGACGGTACGAAGATACCCGCAAGAAACCTACTGCTGCCACTAAGGCAATTCCTTAAAAAAAATGGGTAAGAGAAAACAATGCGATAAAAGTATATATATATATATATATATATATCTATATATATATATATATATATATATATATATATATACATATATATATTATATATATATATATATATATATATATATGTCATATATATATCTATATATATATATATATATATATAGATAGATATATAGATATAGATATAGATATAGATATAGATATATATATATAGATATATATATATATATATATATATATATATATCTATATCTATATCTATATCTATCTATATCTATATCTATATCTATATAATATATATAATATATATAGATCTATATCTATATCTATATCTATATCTATATATATATATATTATATATATATATATATATATATATATATATATATATATATATATATATATATATATATATAGTTTATATAAATTCGATTGATGAGACCCCATCCATTGCCATTTCAACATTTAAACATCTTGGGCCCCATAAATAATGGCAAATATTCTAAACAAAACTACAGGGCTACATAATGTTTACCTTCAACGTATATTGTGCGTCGCTCACGAAAGACACTCCAATGGCAAAGCATAGCTAGGCAAAATCAAGAAAAATGTTACAGCTGTTGACGCTAGCCCTCGACACAACCAGTCCATCGAGAGGATGAAATCTAAAGCTCATCAAATTTTGCTCACGAAGGAAAGTACGATATTTGCGAAGCCATCTCTTCCCTCATCGGCTCCCAAAATAAATCCATTTCTCATCCTCTTGATTCAGCCTCCATAGGTTTTTTGTTGAGAACAAAAACGCCGAAGAAGATGAAGAAGATATAGAAATGTCAACAACTCAGCCCTTATTCTTAATAGGGTTGTAATGTCAACAACTCAGCCCTTATTCTTAATAGGGCTGTACTACGTAGGTTATTCAGTTGACTTCCACCATTGCCTTAGATTTTTACATATTATGAATATAGTTTACCTATGTAAACGATCTTTATGGTGATGAACCTGTCTTCAGATGTTATATATTATTCTCTTTTATTATGCATTTGCCGCTTTGTTTATACATGCTGGTACTCTATTATACGGAAATAATAAATGGTCTATTGCCAAAAAATGGGGGATTTTACGTTAGTACACAGAATATAGTTTCCAAATTCTTTCTACAATTCCTCTACGAATATCTACATAATCTGAGTGTTCCTTAACGACATTTATCAAATTTTAATCGCTCACTTGGAAAATGGAAAGCAATCAGTAGCCTCGCCCACTAAATGGAGGTCTAAGTTAAAATAAGCATGCAAATCAAACCAATCAGCAAAGTACTAAGCTTGGCTGGGAAGTCAGATGTGGGAAGCAAAAACATAATCATAGCGTTTTCAAATTTGTAAAAATAAGCACATTAATAATATAACTGAAAAAATTGTTATATACAAATAAACCTAGCAGCCAGGGGAATTCTAAACAAATAAAATATCGCTCCATAATGACAACCGCATCAACACCAGGGGACATATTTGGAGTACTTTTCCAGAGCAGGGTTTTACAAATAAATTGTTATTCACTCATCAGTTTCACGATTGAAAGAGAAAAATAAAGGGTTTCACTAAATTTTGATGGATATTTCGGTCTTCGCATTTTTTCAAGAAGGAACAAAACACACACACAAAACAGCGTCTGTGGTTTTCAAAAGTTACTATCCAGTAGTCTAAAAAAATTTATTATGAATTTTTTTTTTTCATTTAATATTATTAAACCTCTCCGGCATTTCCATTTATACAATATTGGTATCGGAATCCTTCAGGCTTGCATACGGATACAAGAAAATGGATATATATTTCATAACTGAAATCTCTCTCTCTCTCTCTCTCTCTCTCTCTCTCTCTCTCTCTCTCTCTCTCTCTCTCTCTCTCTCTCTCTCTCTCTCTCCAAAGTAGGCATTTTGTCTGTGTACAGGTCGCGAATATTCCTTGATATAAATTAACATACCAACATAATTTAAACGGATTATAATTATTTTACGGAATTGGGAACTTGAGAAAAGACGGGGTAAGGAGAAAGGCATAAATACTAAGTTATTTCTTGTTGAGGAAATATATATTCTGAAAATTTCCATTGTACAGCTATCAAGCAGCATGCAATAAGTAAAATGTGTCATACTCTGAAATTTATTTCATTTATAAGTAGAAACAATGATGTGCCATTTTTAGTTAAGAAGAAAATTTTTGATGCTGCTATTATGTCAACTATATTATATTCATGTGAGTCATGGCTGAATGGTGATATTAAACCCATCGAAAAGCAATATAAATGGTGTATTAAACAACTTTTGGGGGTCAGAAAAACTACTAATAAGACGTATGTATGGTAGAACTGGGACTTCCGCCCGATGGAGGGCAGTTAATCAAACTCGAGGGCAAAGAAGATTCTTCAAAAAGATGTGGCTTGAAAGGAATAATAAATGGATGCTGGACCCTTTAATTCACGCCATGCGAATAGTGATGAACTATAATGACTCTGTTTCGAGGTATATACGAAACCTTATCTCTGATAATACTGATGATATTGAGGAAGGAAAATGTGAACTGCAATTAAAGGTCAGAAACTCCAATTCCAATAGGATTGTGTTCTATAAAACTGTTAACCCAGATTTAGTCGTTCATGACATTTATACAAACCAATTAAGACTTAATGAAATAGAACGTGTATCATGGACAAGAATGCGGTTGAGTGCTCATTCATTGGCAGTTGAGACAGGTCGGTGGAACAGAAGAGGTAGGGGCCGTCTGCGATGGATGAGAGGTTGTGTTCATGCGGTGAGGTCCAGACAGAGACTCATGTCAATTGAAAATTGTCCACTTTCGTTTACAGATCAGGCAGACGTATAACGTTACCACAGCTTTAGACTTGCTAGTAACCAGAACCGATTATGATGTAGTATGTAAAATTGTACATAAGCTTCTTTCCTTGTATTGAATGTAACACGTTTTTATAATGTGTAAAATATAATTACAGGAACTTGTTGAAGGCTTATGGTTAAATTGGTTTTGTTTTAGTACAATATAGTGTAATAGAAATTAATTTAGTTTGTATAAAAGATTGTACAAAATCTACTGTACTTAATTTTGTAATTTGGACCAAATACTCTTTTGTAAAAATAAAATTCATATTATTTTTGTATTGTGGTCAATAAAAATATCTACTATCTATCTATCTATCTACTATATATACATATAAATTTTTAGAGTGTACTGTGTGGTCACCTTTAGAAATCAGACCCTACTTTTCCCCCTACGTCAAAAAATGTAAAGATGTGCCAATACAAGTCCTTGGTAAAACCTTATTAATATCAAATAAACACAACAAGTAAAGTATCGACAACTTAATCCCATTTAATAAATTTTACTTCGTGTTAGTAGCTTGTCCAGGCTCAGCCCATCAATCTATAACACAATTCCCCCTCCCGTTTGGCCAAAAAAGTTTATAAAATAAAACTTTTGCTTTATTTTACTATACTGATTATTCGCGTACCGATCAACTGTCAATTAAGTTATACTCACTATGCATTTGTCTCCCCAGCTCCAGACTACAGATTCCCGTGCAACTTCGGTTCTGAAAAAAGAACAATGTATATCTATAACCTTCAATAAAGGTAAGGTACTCAAATGCGGTGGGCAACATTCTAGTTGATAATTATATATATATATATATATATATATATATATATATATATATATATATATATATATATATATATATATATATATATATATATATACTTTACTTGTTAAAATCTTTTTTCTCATTTTGAAACATGATGAAAATTGAAAGAAACATAGGGAAATAGAGGAATTGATTTTTGTAGAACATACAGTAAAGCAAAACAGTGTTGTTGTGACATTGGGGTGACCCATAAGATATTCTGGCTTATCTTTGATCCCAATTATGCCTTAAGGAAGTCCTGAAGACGAAAACATGCAAATTTCATTTTCTTGATATATTGCCTGTCATACACTCGTCACGGTCATAGTTGTCACACATCCAAATTAGGACAAGTCTTGAGCAAATAACGACCTATGATTTGAGGAAGGTGTAAAACTCAAGGGATCATCACCCCCTTTCTGCCATTGTGCTCAGTCCCCAGTCTAATTGCACAAGTCATTGGAAAGATTCAGCCTCCGAGTGACGTTAAAATTCACACTCTCAAACGTGTGGTACATATGACCTGACATCTCACCCTGTCCTTGTTTGTCGCTGTGTTTTGCACTTGCTTCTCTGTCCATCGAACCAACCCTCTCAAATTCAATTAGCACCTCTTTGTACTCCTCCTTTCATACCCGGCTTTGCCGGCATTTCAATGACCATTTAAGGTACCTGCTAGGATTAGCGGAAGAGATTAAAGGACCGACGGAGATCAAGGCAGTTTTGACAGTTGTCAGACAGATCATATCCAGCGACTCCTGAAACCAGGTATAAATATGGGCTGGAACGCCCCATCAAAGCACACTTTGCCCTGGCCAGTTTTTCATGGCAGTACGCCCAATGAAGCGGTATCACACCCGAGTCTGACAACGCAGCAACCCACTCTAGTATGCTGAAGTCTTGATGATGATCTATTGCTAGTTCCTCTTCTACTCCACTGTCTGGAATCCGGACTTTGTCTTGACATCCCACTTGGAAGCTGTCCCCCATGAAATACCTGAGCATTGCCTGGTGAGGAGCGCTCTTCCATTTGTTCCCTGGTGAAACATGGCGCCCTGGCTCAAATCTATACATGTCTGGTCTACGGACAAAGGTAATTGAATTGGAAGTAGATTTGACGGCCTTCACCTACTATTCCTTGCACTTATTACTTGTTCCAAGCTTTCCTCATTTTCCCATTCTCCTATTAGGATGAACAATCGTGATATTTGTTCATTCATTTTAGAAGTGTTACTATACCTATGTTGATCATGCTAACTGTAATTTTGTTGAATTAACTTTCCATTTAATATTTGATATATGTAGTGTGTTGCATAGGATTCAATTAGTATTGATCAGTCACATAAGGTTGTCTGCTGTTAGTATTGTGCTACAATGTTACCTGCTTTACAGATTCGCGCAGACTTCCACAACTGTGTGATGTCTTCTGTAGTTCAACAGTGCCATTCAACTTTTACTGCAGTGCCATTATTTGTGTTGTGTTTACTATCATCATTAAGAGTTCGATCCATGTATCCATGCACCTTGTTTAATCACTAGATTTAGTGTTTCTCTTGCAACCCAGTGGTATATTTGTTCTTGATATTGTTCGTTTGTATGGTGTTTTTACGTTGCATGGAACCAGTGATTATTCAGCAACAAGACCAACAGCTTTACGTGACTTCCGAACCATGTCGAGAGAGAACTTCTACCACCAGAAATACACATCTCTAACCCCTCACTGGAATACCCGAGAATCGAACTCTCGGCCACCGAGGTTACGGGTCAAGACCATACCAACCGCGCCAGTTCTTGATATTGCGCGTAATAGTCAGTAGTGATTCAGTACCAAGAGCCAGTGAAAGCTCCTGTAAATTTTAGTTTTCTGATTACCTTATAGAAATATACTTGTATGTGGACATATTACCTTTACTTCAATCCCTTTTTTTTAAAGTAATTTTGGAGATTCTTCTAAGGAACTTTCTTTTAATTTTTCTGATTACTACTGGCCGGCCACCCTTAGTCAGTTGTCGTTTCCAAAAGGCATTTATAGAGCAGAGCCAACTCCCCTCAGATTTTTCACAAAGCAAAATCATGCAGCCCCCTGCCGGTGAATAAATAATATATATATATATATATATATATCTTATATATATATATTATATATATATATATATATATAGTATATATAGTATATATATATATATATATATATATATATATATATATATATATATATATATATATATATATATATATATATATATATCTATAGTATTATATATATATATTATATATATATATATATATATATATATATATATATTTATGATATATATATATAATACTATATATATATATATATATATATATAAATATATATATATATATATATATATATATATATATATATATATATATATATATATATATATATATATATACATATTATACATACATATCATATCTATAGATATATATATATATATATATATATATATATATTATATATATATATATACTATATCATATATATTATATATACTACATAGTATGTGATCTATATCTATATATAATATATATCTATTATATATATAATATATATATATATATATATATATATATATATATAATACATTGATATGGAATTTATTTTTCGGAAAATATTTAAAAAGACAACAATCATAAATTCCGCAATCAAGTTATCATAACTGCAGATATTTTTCTGATCACTCAACAGGAATAGGAATAAATACATATATTCTGGAATATCCATATAGGAAATGTAACATTCCACAGACGTCAAATTCTCGACTGAAAACAAAATGTGAATAATGACCTTCCACAATTCATTCCGTATGAAAATATTCAAGAAAAAAAACTACGTTTCCTGATTTATTTCTAATTCTTTGCAGTTCAGTGATAGGGAGGGAAAAGCCAAAATCGGGTTACTGTTAAAAAAACAGTCATTTCTGTTTGCATGCAGATCTAGTAAACACTCGTTCACTTAAAAGCATTTTCTCGTTTGGTATTTACGCGATTTTTTTTGTATTCTTTACATAACTTTGCAATTACCCCGAACTTAAAAGACGACACTTGGGATGTGTTGGCTTGCAAGTATCAAAGAGAGAGAGAGAGAGAGAGAGAGAGAGAGAGAGAGAGAGAGAGAGAGAGAGAGAGAGAGAGAACACAGCACCTTCCAAGGTATAATAAAAACAAATACCACTACGAAATGCATTAATGAAGAAACCTAAACTTCCACTGAAATATTCCAGAAAACACTGGAATCTTCGTATCTGAAAATTGATGTCCACTTCCATTCTAACATTTGCTTAAAAGATTTCGAATAGTTTCAACACCAATATATAGCCAAGTGAATATCTGGAACCCTAAGAGCCATTCTTAAAACATTTGATCACACCCCCCCTTTTCAGAGTTGAGGCTCTTTTGAGCTATTGAACTCTCTCTCTCTCTCTCTCTCTCTCTCTCTCTCTCTCATCCTCCGCTCTTCTCTCGTCTCTCTCTCTCTCTCTTCTCTTAGCTGTAAATTGATGGGCTGTCTAGCATCTGCCATTTCATCACATCTCAACCGTGAATCAAATGAGGAAGGGTAGAAATCCGCGAAGGATGAGACATTCTTCTAGTGTATCCGATATTCAAACTAATTGTATATATTTTCAAATGGGATATAATTTCAAAGCCAAGAATTTATCCAGCAATTACCACATTTAAGTGTTTTATATGGTTATAGGAAAGAGCTGAACAAATGAGAGGGAAAAGTGAGTACATGACATAATTAATGTAACATACTGTGCATATATATATATATATATATATATATATATTATATATAAAATATATATATATGTGTGTGTGTGTGTGTGTGTGTGTGTGTGTGTATGATTATAGATATATATATATATTATATATATATATATATATATATATATATATATATATATATATATATATATACATATCATATATACATAGATAAACAACAGATAGAAGTCTTGAGAATACCTTCAAGCACTACATAGAAATGAAGTCATATACTCACATGTGACATCTCAATGACAACTTCCAGTTTTAAACAATTTAGACTGAAACTAAGATAGGATCTCGACTGATTCAGATAAGTCGATTAACCTTTGCAAATAGATTAGGAAAGTTATATTACACTATTTTCTCTGTTCATTTGTTCTCAGGTAGGTTCCTAGATGTTAGGTGCTAAAGTCAAGATTCTTGTGCAAAGTTACTACTCGTCCATGATAACCACCAGACGATTAATCTAATAAAAACAAATTGGTTGTGAGTATACCGGTGCTGAGATCGTGTTATAATGGCAAAAATATGAACTTGTCATTATCATTGGATGAATTCTGGGAGGAAGGAGACTAATATATCCTTTAAAATCATCAGCGATCATTTTCTAAAAATAATTAAAAATAAATGAAAAATTGTCTGGTAAGAATTCTCCAGGAAATTTTATAGAGCAAGGTAGCCGGGACATCCCATCTCAGCGTCACTACCATCACTATCCAATTCTTTAGAATATTTGTAACGTTCCTTGGGCGAAAAGCTGTTTCAGTGAAGTGCGACAGCACGAAGTGAAAACGGTAACCAATAGCTGCGATCCACAAGACATTTTCTGCTAAGTCACCAATGGCTAATAAGACGTGGAAATATCATGAATGTTCATTTACTATGAGATTCAGGGCCTCTGTAACACGGTTTTTTCGCAATAACTTTTTATCTATGCATTTCATAAATATAACGCTTATTCAGAATACACATTATATCTACACAAAATAATTTTTTGACTGTATTCTGCATTACGTAGGTGAATAAACTGTACTTACAATGTAAAAGTGACTTTTTATGAAGACGGGCCAACTTACTCAGAGAAAAGGTTTCGAACGCACTCGTTACGTAACTTATGACAGCATTTCTTCCCTCTTTCTCGATGGATGATTGGCTACACGTAACAAAGGCTATAACCTCTGGCAACAATGACAAACAAATTTAAATACAACCAAAGCAGCACACCTTTATGAACTCTGAACCTCTCCAGTGATAACTGTCATAATGAACAAACCAACAAAATATGTTAATAAATACAAAAATACTTCGATTATTAGTCTAACTCCCAAAATAAGTTTCCTAAGAAATTACAGTCTGCTTTGTAGGTCACAATCAGATTGACAAGATGTAAGGAATAGATGGTAATTTTCAAAAACATAGTAGACAAACTTGATTTGATAACTGCTATATCCAATGTCATGCAATTTTTATTTATTGGCTATCTACCTATTTACTGAAAAAAAATAGCCGGTACCGTATTTTGGCTTTAAACCTTCACCAATAATTATCGTCAGAATGATAACTTCATGAGGCTCCACCCACTTTGGCCTCGTTATAATTCAGGATAACACTGAAGGCTATCATGGGCATTGTTGGATTAGAAAATTTAACTTCTGGCTATGAAAACTCATTTCTCGAGTAGTTGTACGAAGTGCTAAATGATCCTCAAGGATCCCAGCAGTTGGCTTAAACGTTTAATTCATGTATATTACTGCTATACTGTTGCGGCACTACTGCTACAGTAGTATTACTACGCTAGCACAGATACCCCACCCACATCTATGTATCGTTCCGCCATTCATAAAGTCTTTGGGTTTCAGAGCCGATGGAACAAGGTGAATGGGTTTCTGTCTAGTGGATGGGCGGCGCAACATTTCGTCAAAAGGTGTTTACTTTGCTTACGTAATGAATGTTTTTCGACTCTTGGCGCGTAATCATTGGCCATGGCGTCGGCTAGACAATTTTTACTCTATAAAAATTAAAACAATAGGGTTTAGGTTATTGATAATGCTGACAAAATTTGTGTGTGGTTGTAAAATATACATATGTCAACTTTCAGCTACATCCGATGCTTTGACAAGGAGCAAAGTCCAAAAAACCGTGTTACAGAGGCCCTGGATCTCATAGTAGTTCACCAAAAAACTGAAATGATTACGATAATTATTATATCTCCCTGGAGATCTAAGAACTAATTTTGCTCATGGCCGAGGAATAAAACCCAACAGCAGATATCATAGAAAATCTGCAACATTCTGCATAACGTGTCTACAATGACGATTATATTCAAAGTCAGTAGGTAACTGTAAAGACCAAATCTACAATTCTAACTTAACGGTTAAAAAAAAATGAAAACATTAAGCGACCTCATTACCATCTACGATGCTTGTTACGACTCCCGGGCTCAGGCATTTAATCAGCTCAAAGACTTCTTTTTTGCAAAATGATGTACTGCAATGGCCAATAAAACCGTATCTTTTCATAACGTAATTAGTGAATTTCAAATTTCATTATCACGCTAACTCGTTTGTCACACCGAGTTTAATTCCCAGAGCTACCTGCTTAAAAAGAGATTGAAGACAAAAGATGGGTGAAATGAGAGGGAGGGGGGAAGGTTAATAACACGAAAGGAAAAAAGACGATATTGTTGCACGGATATGGAAAAGGGTATGAAAAAAATAGAAGGTCTATTTAAAACGCTGTTTCTCATGCGTTGCTAGCGATGGTTATTTAAGAATCCGAGGTTAGAAAACATCGTCTATTATAGCAACACAAAAGTGAGGCATTGCTGCAACATCTCATTCCTGATATCCAGGAGAGCACAAGACGACGTCAGTATCTTAGAAACGTGACATACAAAAAGTTTTTGCGTCGTGACTTTTCATCGGGTTCCAGCGTGTGATGCAATGACGCCTGGCCTTCCTAAACCAACAAAGGCTGTTTCTCATCTCCACCTCAGAGTCACTCAATACCATGAAAAGGCAGATCTGGTAATTCCAGCGTTAATGGTGTATCCAGGCAGAATCTTCCAGAGAGTTATCATCTATTCAGATTCATACCTGTGATCAAACTTATCGTCATACATTTATGAACATAATACACATTTACACGCATAAGTCTATGAACATATGGTGCACGAAGATTATGTATCACAGAATAAAACATTCACATCCAAACCTATACACAAATAAACATCAAGCAACCATACGAAGGCCAGAACGCATATATAATCCACATGTCGCCAATGTGTGTAAATAATAAAA
>NC_087202.1:67819084-67821584 GCF_015104395.2 Macrobrachium nipponense | reverse complement strand
AAAGAACGTCGTCACTTCGAAAAATGTATTTTATTCTTGGAAATATATACCTTCGAAAAGGCTGCTGAATTTCATGCGGGGATGCAGAATAGGCATTCTTTGTTCCATGTACTAGCAAACTTACACATCGTAGGGGTGCAGAAGTGAAAAATTTATATGTACTATTCGATCAGCAATATTAAAACAAGAGTGATTTTTATACATATCTACTACAGAACCTCTTTGTACACAATATTATCAGTTTGTCCACAACTTAATTTCAAGTTGGCAGAGTCAGTTGCTCTACTCATTGCCACATACAGTTGGCCATGCGTGAACATGGGTGACGGCAGAAACACGTCAACACGATCTAAAGTCTGGCCCTGCGACTTGTTTGCAGTAAATGAGAAGGCCAGGTTGATGGGAAACTGCCTGCGCCGTATCTGGAACGGAAACTGGTTGTCCGAAGGTATCAGAGGAATCCGGGGGATGAACAGACGTTTGCAGGTGTGAGGGCCCGTTGCTATCACTGCTTCGATAACGTGGGAGTTTAGCTCCATAACGGTGTACCTCGTTCCGTTGCAATGTCCATTGGCAGGATCGAAATTCCGAAGCAACATTACCGGGTAGTACTTCTTTAACGTTGATTTGTGCACTGGCAGTCCCGATGGATTTAAGTTATTTAAAAAATCTTGCGGATATTGATGATAATTTTCATCTTCTATTGTGTCCGAGCTGAAATATTCGCGACTTTCTCCGGGGAAGTTGTTGATCATGTGCTCGTTGACACTATTGACGACTTTATTAGTTGAAGCTATTACAGCTCGTGAACATAGTCACGATTGGTCCGCATAACTCTCACTCAATCCATCAAAGACAAACTTGCAAATATCAGAAACAGAAGAGGATTCTAGCACAAATTCAGGGCGAGCTTCAATCGTATTTCTCGGAGGCTCAATGTACGAACAGTTCCTTGATCCTATGTCTCTGAGATAGGACGCAAAGGTGACATCGGATGAATTGCGAACTCTCATGTTGAGTGATAGTTTCAGTTCTGTTACTGACTTCCAGATGTATGATGTCTTCAAGGTTGCGTTGACTATCTGTGCTCGACTTCCGCGTTTCACAACGGGAAGAATTTGCTTCCAATCACCAACAAACAGAACGCAGATTCCTCCAAACAACTCTTGATTCTTCCTAATGTTACGCAATGATCGATCCAAACATTCAAAAAACAGTTTGTCACCTTGGCTGACTTCATCAGTTATGATCAAGTCTGTCATCCTGAAGAGCTGTGCACTCTCATGTTGGTCAGACACTTGGCAAGTGGATTCAGGAGTGATGTTGATGGGAATCTTGAAGCGAGAGTGAAGCGTTCGACCATTGTGGAGTATGGTAGCTGCAATGCCAGAAAGAGAAGAGGCGAATACGACTTTCTTCTCCGAGCGAAGAAAATCTATTATGGCATTTATCAGGTATGTCTTCCCAGTTCCACCGCTTGCACTCAGGGCGAAAATCTTGTGCTCAGAGTTTCCATTGAAAATCGCATTTACTACCGTATCATATACGTGTCTTTGTTCAATGTTCAAGGTATCATGAACCTCTATGCTTGATCTTCTCAGACTGTCAGTATCATAGTCCATTTCTTCAGCTATGAATCTTGACATTACTTCGTGAGATACACCAAATTCGTAAAGTAACTAAGTCTACGGCAACAACCAGCCTCGTTTCACGACCAGAAACAGCTCCGTTTCAGGGAAACCCCATTACAAACCATCTTAGGGGTCCCCACCATAACCCTACCAAGTTTCATGCCCATCTGACCAGCCGTTTGGCCGTGATATAATGACAGACAGGCAGACAGACATTACACCCATTATAGTATGATATGTTTATTATAAATAAATAACTTACTTTGTCCAGTCCAAAGTAATTATCCTTATTCTGGATATGATGACAATACAATGATATATACGTAGTATGTTAAAAAAAAGGCAACGGTTAATTCTCAATTCACGTCATAAAAAAATTATCCAACAGGAGACGCTAAAGCTAATGAAATAAACAAAAAAGTAATCAGACTTACGACACCAGCAGTAATGGACGTTTTTAATATCAAACCAAATTTAGTTCTCAGTGCTGCTGTGTTTCATTGAATCTACAGTAGCTAACGTAGAAGTAATCACAAAAACATCCAGTTATTCCTGATACTAAGATTAGGAAATTGTGTTGGTGATGAAAATATGACCTTAAGTTATATAAAGAAATAACTAAACAAATTCGCCATTCAAATTCGACGAGGTTGCAAAAGGAGTCTGGTGCAGATGCAAGACTGAGCATAACACCAGACGCATGATACTTCACAGAATGCATCAAGTTTCAGAAACGAAGCGTGAATACGAGGAGCTTCAAGGAACATAACTGAAACTTTATTAATCATTTACCCAAAGCAGTGGCGTAACCAGCATTAGTGGCGCGTGGGGCGGACTTTTCCGCGTTGTAAGGCACTCAAGTTGTGAAA
>NC_087202.1:67794084-67814084 GCF_015104395.2 Macrobrachium nipponense | reverse complement strand
CGTCGATTTAAGACGTTTAAATGAGAAGACGATCCCTGACCGCTACCCAGTCGCGTGCATACCAGATCTTTTTGTTGAAATTGGGGGACATAATATTTATAGCTCAATTGATTTGGCACAGGGTTTCTTACAGGTCCCTCTTAGTGAGAGTAGCAAGGAATATACCGCTTTTTCAGTGCCCAAGGGACACTATGAATTTACGCGAATGCCTTTCGGTTTATCGGGCAGTCCGATGACCTTTACCAGGTTGGTGAACGCATTTTTGCATGGGTTATTGGGCAAAAATTTTTTTGTGTATATGGATGACATCCTAGTCGCAACGGACATGATCCCGCAACACCTGGAAGTGCTTACAGAAGTACTTAGGAGGCTTAGATTAGCGGGGTTGAAAATTAAGCTAGCCAAGTGCTCGTTCTTGAAAAAGCAGATCACATATCTAGGCCACGTCATATCTAAGGAAGGGTTTAGAGTAAATGACGATAAAGTCAAAGCAATAGCGAATTCTCGTACCCCCATATCAAAGAAAGAGATTAAGTCATTCCTGGGTATGGCCGGTTTCTTCAGGAGGTTTGTGAAAGGGTTCTCTAATATAGTAGCTCCCCTAACTGATGTGTTGTGGGAAGACGTTCAATTTCAATGGAAGGAACCCCAGGCGGAGAGTTTTCAAAAGCTCAAGGACGCGCTAATGAATCCCCCTGTTTTGAAGTTTCCAGATTTTAGTGAACCTTTTACATTAGTGACTGATGCAAGCCAGGAAGGTATAGGTGCTTGCCTTATGCAAAAGTTTGAAGGGAAACTTCATCCTATAGCTTTTTATAGCAGGAAGTTCAGGACAAAAGGCAGCAACGAGAAGTCCATGACCACCATAGATAAAGAAGCTTTTGCAATAGTGTCGAGCTTAGTTTATTTTAAAATGTTACTGATGGGGAATAAAGTAGAAGTTCTTACAGACCACAAACCATTACTAGATCCTTTTTATAAACCCGATTTGTCGCCAAAAAGAGCTCGATGGTTTTTAACTATCAGAGATTTTCATGTGAAGCTCAAATATATAGAGGGCAAATTTAACGTTGTTGCTGATGCTCTCAGCAGGAGATTTCACGACACGGAAGGTTTCCTAGTCGCGCAAGTCACTAGCGAGGCCATACAATGGGATATACCTCTCATAGAGCAAAGGCAAGATGAAGACGAGATTTTAGCAGATACAAAAGCGTTTCTAAGAGGGGAATTAGTCAGGAAACATTATAAGTTGTCTTTTTCGGGTTTGGAGTTAGAAGGTAATCTATTGGTTAGGAAAATTAAATATAAGTTGAGAACCAGTGAAAGGAGATATGACACAGATCGTAATTCTGAAGGTCCTAATTCTAGTGGTTTTGGATATAGTTCATTGCAGGTTCAGTATTCCACACTTGGGAATAAAAAAAGTGTATGATGAGGTTCGTGCTAAATACATTTGGAAAAACATGGGTAAAGATGTGGAAAATTTCGTAAGGAATTGTACGGTGTGCAACGCATGTAAGTCTGCAAGGACAACTTCATGCAAATTAGGATCGTATCCTATACCGAGTAGACCTTTTCAGAGAATACATATGGATATCTTGGGGAATTTTTGTGAGTCTAGATATGCGAACAAGTACTTGTTAGTGATAATAGATGAACTTACAAGGATAGTTGAAATTTTCCCACTTAAGCATAAAACAGCCGAAGAAGTAGCCATAGCGTTTTTCAATGGTATCATTTGCAGATATGGCTCACCCGAAAATCTATTAACCGACAATGGGAGGGAATTTGTGAACAAAACCTTGGAATGTTCAGCTGAAGTCATGGGGATACAGAAAGTAACAATTATTCCATACAGACCTGAGGCTAATGGGTTGTGCGAATGAGCAAACAGGAAAGTGCTTGATGCTCTCAGGAAAACTATAGGTGGTAATGATAAGAATAGGGACAGATATGTTAATGTTGTTAGACATAGTATCATCACTATGGTTAGTGATTCAATTAAAATGTCCCCATTTGAAGCTTTGTTTGGTTGCCAGCACGAGGCACATTTGATTTGCTAACTATGCCTCATCATGGGGAGGATACGGTCGAGGCATTGGTATCCACAGCGAGAGAGAGACACACTTGTCTCAGCCGTAATCTCGAATCCACAACCAGAGATATGGTACAGAAGAGTAATAGTAAATCATATGATCCCAAGATCAATGTCGGTATTTTTAAAACAAGGTATTTTTAAAACTTAACGTGAGAAATGAGCTAAATTAGAAATTAGGCCCGAAGTTCGAAGGTCCTTTCAAAGTCATCGAAGAGAAAATTGGAAACAGATTTGTAGTCTTAGAGGAAAAAACAGGTCGGTCGAGGTTAACACATATCCCGAATTGAAAAGAATTGGTTGTGGTGATTAGTATATTGTTGCGCAATTGCATTTTTTTTATTTTTTTTTCTTGCTGTCTGGTTTTTGCAATCTGGTGGCGGAATGCTTTTACGGTTTTTTTTTCTCTCTTTTATTTCCTTCTACTGTTTTTTTTCTTATTATGCGCAAATCTGCGGCGTTTTGGCGTAAGATTTCGGGGTTAATATTTTACGTGGGAAGTGGTTGAAATATGGCAAATTGTTGTTTTAGCTGAGAAACGTGTGTGTATGATATATGGGGCTGAATTTTTGGGGTTACACGAGCCGGATAGATGACATTGGGGTTTTATATAATTCGGGTAATGTCGTGGGAATTTATGATTTAAGGACAAGTTTTTGGAGGGGGGATGATTTTTTTGGTGTGGGGTTATTAATGAAATGGAGGAAATATTTTTATCACTGGAGTGGTGGTGTTTATTAAGATGGTGATTTATATATATATAATATATATATATATGTATATATATATATATATATATATATATATATATATATTAATATATTAATATAATTATTATATATATATATGTATATATATATATATATATAATATATAATATCTAATTTATATAATATATATATATTTAAATAATATATAATAAATAAATATAAGGAGATGGTATTAATCCTTGGGGGTGACTTTCCTTTTTTTTTTTTGGTGGTATATAATTATGGTATTGTGAGTTTATTGTAGTTTTTATCCCGAATAGGTGATAATTTTCTATATAATTGGGCAGTATCGTTTGGGAGAATTATGTCTTTGAGATAACTTTGGAGCACCTTGGTCATATCCTGGAGATAGTTCTGTGGAATGTGTTGATGTAGTTTCAGTATAGGACATTTTTTTGAGAATCATGAGTTTCTGGCGCTGCGAGTCTGACTATGCTGCAGTTCGAAGCACCTGAAGTGTTCACAGGTGGATTTTTTTGCTAATGTTGCTGTAATGAATCCAGTTGCAGATTTTTCCCTTTGGAGTTGATTACTCGGGGATTTGCACTATTCTTGTAGATGTTGATTATAGCATTCCATGAAAATGTATCATGTAAGGGGATTCTTATCCGGTCATTTCTGGTCGATGGGATTGTTGCGGTAGTAAATTCCGTAACGGTACACATTCCGTTTTGGGAAAGATATTGAATTATATATGTTTCTTTTTCTCTTATGTGCGCTGTGTAATGGGGGAAAGTTCACTTATTATTGTTGTTATTATCTTATTTTTTTCCTTTTTTTTCTTTTCTTACGAGAGATGTTGTAATGGGTGTTAAGCTCTGAATAGCATTTTTATTTTAGATAGGAGATATAATTTGTTAGGGTATATGAGTTAGATAGAAGGGGTGTTCGACATTATATTTTTTGGAGGCTAGTTATATAAACCATAAAAGGGGTTTTTACTGTTAGACTTTATGGGTTCTCTTTTGATAGTGTGTTTGTCATATATGGGATTATTTGTGAGGATTCAGTAGGTAAAGACTATATTTTGTTTATCGAGGAATTTTTAATATTTAACTAGTAGATTGAGTATACTAATTAATCACAGATTTGTGGGGTAAAGCAAGACTTTAGTTATTTTATGACCATGTAGACCTTTTAAATACAGACACACAATGACTTTAGAGAATTCCCAACTCTATGTGATGATGGCGATGGATACGACTTCATTCTACAGTAACAGAGGTCGAGTCAAGTCTACACACGAATGGCGTTTCTATGGACTACCTTTGCAAAGGATGAGATGTCTTCGATATATCGTCTCAGGATACGTTCTGGGATAAATCAGGAGTCTACAGTCTTCGATGAGGCGGGTGCGAGTAGCACTTGCATAGAAGTCACGGGATATTTCCTTGATAACGGGGTGGCGACCACGTTTCCTTCAGTAGAAAACGTCGAATCTACAGTTTCACGACTAGAGGGTGTTGGATACACTCACGTGGGTTGCAGATGCTGAATAAGGGCGCATGCTGAGTTGTTCCGAGTTGGTTTACGCACTCGACCTGGGTCTACAACAATTCGCTCGTCCTACAGGGATCCCAGCTGTTTGATGGTTCCTGCAGGGTTCTCTCAGATTTCTTCATGGTACTTACATAGTCAGCATGTCTACAACTCGTCCACAAAAGTGTTTCATAAACACTTACATGGAAACCATGAGGCGGTTCGAATTCCGCCTACAGTGGAGACCATTATATTCCCGCCGCTGGAGGATAGTGACGAAGATGAATTCTTCCACGAGCGTTACACTATACCAATATTAATTATCATGTTAGGTGCTATACTGATCACAATTTGTGCGCTACGAGTTCTTAAACTTTTGTGTATTCGACGAAGCACAAGGGCTCCAGCAATGGAGGTGGCCCCAAGTCATGTGGTAAATTGATACATTGTGCATTAGTTGCTGATGTGGCGTGCGACAGGAGTGCACAGAGGACAAAGGTGGCCGAGCCATCTTACAAGTGTGTAATGTTAAGTGAAATCACTTATCATGTCTTGCTTGGAGAGAAGCTGAGCTGTAAGGGCAGCTTACTTGAGCGAAGGAATTTGAGTACGCAAGCAGTTTAACCAAGAGATCACTCGCCCTGTCAAGCATGTACATTCGTTTGTATGGATGTTACAGGCCTAATAATCCAAGGCACTTGCGAAAGCCACATTCTTTTCGGTGAACACAAAGAGGTCAGGTGGTACACGCCGAGTGTCGGGAGAGAAAGCCCCATCGTAAAGGTATGACACATATTTTGTAATACTTAGATAACCATTACCTTTGAAAAGAGAGAGAAGTGTGAAATAATCTCTTTACGTGAATACTTTGAAAAGAGTGATGTGTGAAGTGTATCTTTTATCCATTATTATCTTTATTACAGATGGGTCCTATTCCATGGCTAATTTAGAGACGGGATTCTCTAGCCTGACTAATATAATGAACTTATTGACATTTTGGGTCTGGGAGTGAATTTTTAGTCAGGAGGGTAGAATGTTAACTTACTGGTTTCTTTATGGGCAGATTTGGGTTTTCTGTCATTATGACTTGTTAATCATTTTGTTCTATTTTATATTCAACTGCTTTGGGCAATAAATAGTATATTTTTATACTTACGAGATCTTTATAGCCTAACGACATGGTTGCAGACAGAGGGCACCATTGACAGCAGGTATGGGGTTTCCAAGTTGTGTAGTTTAATGAAATGGGGGGTTTGTAAGATATATATATATATATATATATATATATATATATATATATATATATATATATATATATATATATATATATATGATATATACATGATAGTCAACTAACACAATAATTAGATAGCTGGGGTGCCAAAGCAATGGGGTATCGATAATTAAATCGCTTGAAGGTTTGATTAATGTGGGTGGACATAGAGGCAGCAGATGGAAGATATAACGGTATTTTCGGCCTTTTGTAAACGTGGAGAAAGGGCACATTAACACTCGATAAATTAGAACAGCATATAACTGTACAAAGGAAAATTGCCGAAGGATGAAGATGGGTGATGTCAATCTATGATCGATCAATTTACTAATTAACAATGGTGATTTATATGACAGTGAATCAACTGGTCGAGCATATGAAAAAGAACAGAATGGAAATGAGAATAAGAAAAAAGAATGGATCGAAGAACCTTCTAGCCAGACTTTACCTTAACTGCTGAGTGGCGATACGTAAATTCACATCAATAGAGCCTTGGTCAATGGGACTTCTAATTCTACACACATGGAGATTGTTTATAAGGAGGCCTCCGGTCGGCAACAAGGAACTTGGGGAAGCCGAGATCTGCTTACTTCCCTTTCCAGTGTTAGCTCTGTGCCGCTGTCCTTTGATCTCTGTACTGGCCTTTTATAACCTCTCCAACCTGCTGGATTCAGTGCATCGAGCAGGTCAGGTGAGAGAGTTCACGGGTCGTGGAGGCCGTTAAAACTTTTTTTTTTTTTTTTTTTTTTTTTTTTTTTGCACCCCAGAGACAAGGGATTATCTGACATTGAAGATCTTCGGCCAGCAGCTCAAAGAGGAAAATTTAGGGTGACGATTCAGCAAAGGCGTAGGAGTAGTATAAGGGAAGGGTAACTTGGACCCTGACGAATCTCTTGTCTTTTCAAGATGGAAAACACGGGAGGCAGCAGGAAGCTCGTTTCCTTGGGCTCTAACTGACTTTACAAAGGGAAAAGATTGGCGAGGAGAGAAGTATTTTTAAATACTGCTACCAATATATATATATATATATATATATATATATCTATATATATATATATCTATATAGATATATATATATATATATATATTACACACATATATATATATGACTGGTAAAAATGTTCTGTAACAACAGAGTTCCATCTAATAAAAGGAGCCCATAAAAACACCAAAATAGAGAAAAAGTACTATATTTCAGAGACTGCTGTCTCCCTCTTCAGGTAGATGAATGAGAAAAGTTCACAGAAAAGGTGGTATTTATACCAAGAGGTCCATCCACAAACAAGCCATTTTAAGTCACCCCCCGCTGATAATCTTCCTCTAATCTTCTTAAGGGTTGGTTGAATGAAGACGTTGTCGATCGTGTCCGAAATCCATCCTCCTTTTGAGATGTTCATTACCTGCCTCTCTTTTATTAAGGCCGATTCCATCATTTGACTCTTGTACCGGCAGTTGCTGCTATAAATTACACGTGACAAATTCCAGTTTATTCTATGGTTATGTTCATTTATATGGTTGAAAACATAGCCGAGTTCTGTTGTCCATACCTAACTGACCGTTTGTGCTGTATTAATCTTCTGGGGAAGGGATTTACCTGTAAATCCGATGTAAGATTGGTCACAGTCCTGGCATGGGATTTCGTATACCCCAGAGTCCTTTGGAGATGTCTTTTGTTGGACGTTAATCAGGGATTTGGCTAAGGTGTTTGGGTAAGTAAATACAAAAGGGTTCGATTTTCCGAGGGGGTTGGTTATTCTCTTAATCGTGTCCAGGTGGGGAATTATTATTTTATTGTTGGGTGTATCTCTGGTCTTGTCTTTAGGGGGTCGGTAGAAAATTACGTTAGCTTTGTGAATTGCTTTCTCAATTATATGGTCAGGATATTTTAAAGACGAAGTTGCTTGCGAATTAGTTCAAATTCTTTTTCCAGGAATTCTGGGGAACAATTCGCAAGGCTCTTAAGAACAAGTTACTAGCTACACCTATTTTGATAGAAATGTCATGATAGCTAAAGTAGTGAATGTATGAAAGTGAGAACGTTGGTTTTCTGTATATGGTAAATTTGTATTCTGTCGTATCTCTGATTATTAAAACATCAAGAAAAGGAATTTTGTTGTCTGTTTCCCATTCAACTTTAAATTTGATGCGGGGCAGCTAATGGTTTTGTTTAATTTCGAGAGGAATTCATTGAAATTGCCCCACCTATTATCCCAAAATGTTAGGATATCATCCACGTATCTCATCCACAGCATGTTTTTGGGTTTTATTGCATTTATTACTGTAGTTTCAAAGTATTCCATGTACAGATTGGCTAGAACAGGACTTAAAGGACTACCCATACTACACCCGAATTTTTGCTTGTAGAATGATTCCCCGAATGAAAATACGTTATTAGATGCACATAATTCAACTAGCTTTATTATTTTGTCAAGCGCCAATGGGGAAATGATCTGAATAGGGGGATCATTTTCCCTTAAAAACTGAAGAACTCCTGTACTGGTACTTTAGTGAACAAGGAATCTACATCAAGGCTTAAAAGTTTTATGTTGTGAAGTGGTATATGTGCTTCTCTGAATTTGTGACAAAAATCTTCCGAATGTTTAATGTGACTGGGAGAAAAAGTGCCTAAAAAGGGGAAAGGAGGCCAGCTAACCATTTAGAAATTTTGTAATTGAAAGCACCGGCACATGAAACGATGGGTCTGAATGGAAGATTGTCTTTGTGAGTTTTGGGAAGGCCATAAAAATAGGGTAATTTAGGATTAATTACTTTAAATTTCTCTAATAGTTCAATACTCTTTTTGTCTTTGCCAATTAATCTTACTTTCCGAAAAAATTCTGTGGGAACGTTTTGGAGGGGATTTTTCGTCAGTTTTTCGTATGTGTTTGTGTCGCTAAGGAGCTGGTTGATTTTGTCAAGGTAGAAGTCTTTGTCCATTATTACGATTTTGCCGTCTTTGTCGGATCTACTTATTATAACATCTAACTTTTTTAGCGAGTGGATGGCTATCATGAATCTGCGGGGAACAGGATATTTCTTATGTAAGTCAGTTAAAGCATTTAGTAACACTCCTTTTAAACATATCTCTTCACGGTTGTAGTTTTTGTCAGATTCCACTGTATGTATGTATATATATATACATACATACAGTGGAATCTCAGTTTACGTACATAATCCATTCCAGAACCTCCCATGAAAACCGAAATGTACGAAAATCTAAATCACTTATGAAATGAATAAATAAACATTTAGCATCACTCTTACCTTTATGGAAAACACTTGTTAGCATATGGAAGATGGAGAGGAGGGGAGAGGGCAGAGATGTTATTCTTTGGAAGGGGAATCTCCCTCCAGAGGGACTTCAGGTATCAAGGACCTATCTGGGGTTACTTCTCTTTGTTTTTTACATGCACTATCTGAGGTTACTTCCCCACTTCATTTTTTACTGGCACTAAGAACAGCTTGAGAGTTACTGGACAGGAACAGCTTGTGAGTTATTGGACCCCTGCCACACAACAAAACTGTCCAGAGAGTTTTTTTTGTTTCTGGCATTTCTTTAAAATTTGCTTAAAATTAAACATGATATTATCATTAAACATGGAGACATGGATTACAATTTCTTTATTGGGATGATAATTCTCCACAAAATTTTTTCATATCATTCCAACTAACAATTATGTTCTTAATTCCTTAAGTAGGCTCATTATGTAAGCCTATTCGTTTTCTTAATTTTTCAAACCAGCATCTACTAGCCTTAAATTCACTAATAGCAGCTCTTGTGGTAGGCATTTTGTCAGAGATCGCCATGCAACTTACTTCAACACTTTGCTACGAGTTCTTTCTCAAATTCTATAGAGTTTCTTAATTTTTTTACACAAATGCTAGAGCACTTGGAATTTTTTTTGGTCCTATGATAGCTTATCTAGCAGTTGCACTCGAATAAAAAAGCACAAAAAGTACAAAAACGACGAACGCAAAAGCAGAATGGGGCACGAAAGACGAAGGGATGCTTTGTTTTCGTGCTTGAAACTGGGCACGGTCACGTGCTGGGCCCCGGATGGAGCATTTCCGAGCGTACGAAAACCGAGGAGGCGTACGATAACAAAGACAAAATTTCGTAGAAAAAAAAAAAATCTAAGAAAACCGAAACGTACGAAAAATCAAGCCATTCGGTATTTTACCCTATTTAACACATAATCACAATTTCCAAAGAAAAGTAATACTGAAGATGCACAAGCAAATATACACTAATTAAAGTTAAAAAACGCTTTCTGGGTAATTTGTTAGGTAAATGACAGTAAAGTATATAATAGAAATTCAAACTGAGGGGTGAAGTAAACAGAATTAACCATGCCTAATTCTATAAAAGTGTAAAAAAAAAAAGAATGTGTGCCAGAACGGTTCTATTACATGATTAAATATTCCCTACCCCTTACCTAGTGGATATATAAAAGTGCAAAATAAATATGAATCGCCACAAATGATCTTCAGTTACAAATGGTAAAGGTTGCGTAAGGAGCAAGGGTTCCCAGACGACAAAAGCTCCAAGGAAACGAAAAATTTCATTAAATAGGCTTAACGTTTAGGCCGAAAAAATCTTAAAACTTCAGTAAGTACTCTCATTAACCATTCCCAATCGCGCCAAGGGTGGAAAGATCGACGTCATTAGCTTAAACCTAATGTGCTGACCGAAAAAACAATGCATTAAAAGCGGCAAAAAAGACCATGTATCAAAATCAAAAAGAACTTTACAACAATAAAAATTTGCTTGTACTGCCTTATAATAGTAATATGAAAGATATCTAACATCTCATGAAGAATTTTGGTGTTAATATAGTTTTTAAAAACAATAAAACAATGAAACAGGTAGTTATTAAGAACTCCCCCGACAATGCTAAAGGATGTGTATATAAAATCCCGTGTAAGTCTTGTGACAACTTTTACATTGGTCAAACGGGGAAAGCACTGGAAAAAAGAATAGAACAACATAAACAACGTGTGAGATATGCACAGGGAAATAGTGGTATATTTGTACATGTTAGTGAGAACAATCATGCTATTAACTGGGAAGGGGCAAAAAAGCTGGTGTGTTCTAATAATGCATTGGAAAGGAATATCATTGAATCTAGTTTTATAAAAGAAAGTTACAACAATAATATGAACATCAGTCAAGGAATTTAAACAGTTTACAAAGAAATTTGTAAACTGTTTAAATTTTAAGGTTGGCTGTAGAGATATATGAAAAATAGGATTATTATATTTTGTAACACAGTAAAGGGGGCAGAGTGTAATGATGAGATGTTCAACCCCGCCTCCCTGACACCTAGCCTAATGATTTTTGAAAGCCACTCCTACCTTGACACCTGCCTGTGGTGGATCTGCCGTCTCAAACGGTTGTGTGTATGTTCGTCAGTACTGTCTTTGTAGTATATATACTCGTGAATTCTAATACTATGTATCAGTCCTTTGTCAATGGCTTGAAAATAAAGCCGAAACCGGTCAGGACCTACACCCTGTCTCTTATTTTTCACCTGTGGATATGTGTGATAAATGAATCACGCGCTAAAGTGATTATAATCATATATATATATATATATATATATATATAGATATATCTATATATATATATATATATATATATATATATATATATACTAGCAGCGGTACTTGTCCTTCGAACGTGCCATCGAAACGTAGTACAATCACTTCTGTATGTCAGGCACCACCAACCAACGGCAGGCGCATACATGTTGCGGCAGGTTGCTTGGGAATGACTTTCATTGCGAGGCCACCCTTAAATGGCCCTTGATAAAAATCATCCTATAGCTAAACTCTGATATTGATGTTAAATGCGTTTATA
Organism: Macrobrachium nipponense; assembly: GCF_015104395.2. Taxonomy (NCBI): domain Eukaryota; kingdom Metazoa; phylum Arthropoda; class Malacostraca; order Decapoda; family Palaemonidae; genus Macrobrachium; species Macrobrachium nipponense. The sequence continues at coordinate 67,802,607 of NC_087202.1, read as the reverse complement.
GTCCATTTACGTTAACTCATGGTACCAAATTTGAATGCAGTAGGCCCATCTTTGACCCTTTGGGTCATAATTCTCAAAGGGAGCTGCACCCCCCTCCCTTGTTATCAAGGTCAGGTTAGGAAGGCTACGACCCCCTTCTCCCCTGGTCGGTAAGTCAAAAGGACGTAGGCCTCCTGCCCCCTAATATTGTGGGAAACCTTTGGGCCCGCATTTCCAGGGGGCTGCCCTCCGTTACTACTGAGGGTGCCTTATGGCCCCCATATCGTGTGAAACCTGGTTGTACCCATAGAAAATCTTCTATGTAGAGGTCAACAGTGAAAGTTATAAAAAATGAGGGGGTATGTAAAAGAGGAGTAATGACCCCCTTAAAAACAGCCCCCGGATTTCTGATTTTGACTACAACCTTCCTGGCGAGGGATGGGGTTGGGAAGAAAATGGTAAAAATTTTGTATCCCTAGCTGTAAACTCCAAAAGTTGTAAAACATGAGGGGGCATGAAAAAGTGGGGTTATGATCCATAGAAATGACCCTCGAATTTTGGATTTTTACTCAAACCTTCCTGGGTGGGGTGGGGAGTCTATGGTAAAACTTTGGTAGCCCTAGCTGTCAACTCCAAAAGTTGTAAAAAATGAGGGGGTATGAAAAAGAGGGGTTATGGCCCCCTTAAAAACAACCCCCGAATATCCAATTTTGACTAAAACTTCTCTTGGGGGGAGGAGAATTAATGATAAAACTTTGGCAGTCCTATCTCTCATAGTCTGGGCGTGCATAGCATACAAACAAACAGACACCCAGAAAAATAAAGACATATATATATATATATATATATATATATATATATATATATATATATATATATATATATATATATATATATATATATATATATATATATATATATATATATATATATATATATATATATATATATATATATATATATATATATATATCGAGCTACAATGTCCTTTAATATCTAATTCGCTCTACCTCGGAATATATATATTTTCATATATGCTTAACCGAAGGGGAATTTTTTTCTCGATAATAGATTTGCCTGGACCAGGGCGCGAACCTATGGATCCTTTCAAACCCAGGAACGTCAGTGAAGCTTTATCTACTACACCACCGCGAGTGGTGTAGTAGATAAAGCTTCACTGACGTTCCTGGGTTTGAAAGGATCCATAGGTTCGCGCCCTGGTCCAGGCAAATCTATTATCGAGAAAAAATTCCCCTTCGGTTAAGCATATATGAAAATATATTAATTCCGAGGTAGAGCGAATTAGATATTAAAGGACATTGTAGCTCGATATATGTATATGAATCACGGAAATGTGATATGACTTTTATATATATATATATATATATATATATATATATATATATATATATATATATATATATATATATATATATATATATATATACATATACAAATATATAATATACGTATATATATATATATATATATATATATATATATATATACATATACATATACATATACATATACTATATCTAATATATATATATATATATATATATATATATATATATATATATATATATATATATATATATATATATATATATATATATATACAACGAAAACTTTTAGATCCAAAGTACCATAGGAATTAACAGGACAGACTTAATGTCCTGACTGGTTTTATAAATTAATTAAAAAGTCTTCAACAAAGTCGTTAGCAATATATCCCATAATACAAAACTTTAAACTAAACACTTCAATCTGGAATTCAGTAAGCCACAAAAGCTATTCACATAGAACTATGGTACTTCAAGAAATAGCATAAGCGTGCTTAATTCCCTAAAAGAATATCTCAATGAAGAACAATATTAAATTTGCAAGGATACCCTAAACTTTGACATCAATTCGAGAAGCATTTAAAGAAACGATATCACTTCCATTTCGCCAAACATCCTACTAACAAAGGAAAATCTTTAACATTTCCCGATATGCGTGACTCATATATCTAAACATTATTGTCTTGCTCTGACATGATAATAGATCGTCGCCATGCCATTATTATTATTATTATTTATTTTATTTTTTTTTTATTTTTTTTTTTTTTTTTTGCTCTATCACAGTCCTCCAATTCGACTGGGTGGTATTTATAGTGTGGGGTTCCGGGTTGCATCCTGCCTCCTAGGAGTCCATCACTTTTCTTACTATGTGTGCCGTTTCTAGGATCACACTCTTCTGCATGAGACCTGGAGCTACTTCAGCCTCTAGTTTTTCTAGATTCCTTTTCAGGGATCTTGGGATCGTGCCTAGTGCTCCTATGATTATGGGTACGATTTCCACTGGCATATCCCATATCCTTCTTATTTCTATTTTCAGATCTTGATACTTATCAATTTTTTCCCTCTCTTTCTCTTCAACTCTGGTGTCCCATGGTATTGCGACATCAATGAGTGATACTTTCTTCTGACTTTGTCAGTCAACGTCACGTCTGGTCTATTTGCACGTATCACCCTATCCGTTCTGATACCATAGTCCCAGAGGATCTTTGCCTGATCGTTTCTATCACTCCCTCAGGTTGGTGCTCGTACCACTTATTACTGCAAGGTAGCTGATGTTTCTTGCACAGGCTCCAGTGGAGGGCTTTTGCCACTGAATCATGCCTCTTTTTTGTACTGGTTCTGTGCAAGTGCCGGGCATTCACTTGCTATGTGGTTTATGGTTTCATTTTTCGTATTGCACTTCCTACATATGGGAGAGATGTTATTTCCGTCTATCGTACTTTGAACATATCTGATCTTGTGCCGCTGTTATCATTCCTTCAGTTTCCTTCTTTAGCTCTCCCCTCTGTAGCCATTGCCAACAATTGTCATCGCTGGCTAGTTCTTTAGTCTGTCTCATGTATTGTCCGTGCATTGGTTTGTTGTGCCAGTCCTGTGTTCTTTCTATCTTTCTCCTGTCTCTGTATATTTTCTGGGTCTTCGTCTACTTTTATTAGTCCTTCTTGCCCATGCACTCTTTAGGCCACTCGTCTTCACTGGTTTTCAGATATTGCCCCAGTGCTCTGTTTTCAATGTTGACGCAGTCCTCTATACTTAGTAGTCCTCTCCCTCCTTCCTTTCGTGTTATGTATAGTCTGTCCGTATTTGCTCTTGGGTGTAGTGCTTTGTGTATTGTCATTTGTTTCCTGGTTTTCCCTGATCTATGCTGCGGAGTTCTGCCTTCGTCCATTCCACTCTTCCTGCGCTGTATCTGATTACTGGCACTGCCCATGTGTTTTATGGCTTTTAATCATATTTCCGCCGTTGAGTTTTGACTTGAGTATCGCCTTGAGTCTCTGCATATATTCTTTCCCTGATCGTGTCCTTCATCTCTTGGTGTTTTATATCTCCTCCTTTCATTATTCCCAGGTATTTGTATCCTGTCTCATCTATGTGTTTGATGTTGCTCCCATCTGGTAGCTTTATCCCTTCAGTTCTCGTTACTTTGCCTTTTGTATGTTGACTAAGGCGCATTTTTCTATTCCAAACTCCATTCTGATGTCCCCAGATACAATCCTTACAGTCTGGATTAGGGTATCTATTTCCTTGATGCTCTTACCATACAGCTTGATGTCGTCCATGAACATCAGATGGTTGATTTTGTTGCCTCTTTTCTTGAGTTGGTACCCGGCATCCATCTTCTGTAGTACTTTTGTCATGGGAATCATGGCTACTACGAAGAGTAGTGGGGACAGTGAGTCGCCCTGGAAGATCCCTCTCCTGATATTAACCTCTGCTAGTCTTATTCCAGAGCTTGTAAGTATTGTATTCCAGTTGCGCATTGTATTTTTGAGGAAGCTGATGGTGTTTTCCTCTGCCCCATATATTTTCAGGCATTCTATTAGCCATGTGTGTGGTATCATGTCGAAGGCTTTCTTATAGTCTATCCATGCCATGCTTAGGTTGGTTTTCCTTCTCCTACTGTTCTTCATTACCATTTTGTCTATCAGGAGCTGTCTTTTGTGCCCCTACACTTCCTTCTGCAGCCTTTCTGTTGGTAGGGGATGGTGTTTGTCTCCTCTAGGTAGTTGTATAGCCTTTCACTGATGATACCTGTTAGTAACTTCCACATTATTGGTAGGCAGGTGATAGGCCTGTAGTTACTGGCTATATTTCCCTTACTCTTGTCTTTTTGTACTAAGGATGTTCTTCCTGTGGTCATCCATTTGGGTGCTTGGTGATTTGAGATACAATGCTGGAGTTGTTCTTCTATTCGTGGGTGTAGGGCCTTGAAGTTTTTGAGCCAGTATCCATGGACTTCATCGGGACCTGGGGTTTTCCAGTTTGGCATTTTCTTTAGTTTGGTGTCTGACTGTGTCTGTCGTGATGTCTGTGAATCTTTGTTTTATTCTCCCTGTTTCTTCTTCCTTGACTTCCTGGAGCCATGTTGCATGTTTGTTGTGTGATACCGGATTGCTCCATATGTTTTCCCAGAGTCTCTTACTTGGTTCGGCTTGTCTTCCCCTCTTAGTTGGCTGTTTGTTGTGTGATACCGGATTGCTCCATATGTTTTCCCAGAGTCTCTTACTTGGTTCGGCTTGTCTTCCCCTCTTAGTTGGCTGTATAGTCTTTTCTGGTTGGTTCCGAATAGTTTGTTCTGTTGGTATCCCTTATTCCTGTTCATGTACCGTTGGATCTTGTGTGCTTTGGCCTTAAGCCTCTGTTTTACATCTTCTATTGTGTTGTTTAGTCCCCTGTTCGAATCCCCATCAGTTCTGCTACTAATCTTGCTCCTGCATATGTCACGTTATTTGTTTCTGTGATACTGGTGGTGTGTATTAGGCCCATTATTTCATTGACCTCACTTGTTTTCTCCCTTAATTTCTTGGTGTTGTAGGCTTTCATGGAGGGGATCTTTGTTCTCTCTGTATCTGTCTCCATCCATTGTCTAATCTTTTCTACCCATTCCGTCCTCTCTGTTACTTCGTCGGTGTTTCTTCGTGTGTCGTTGTTTGATACTTCATCCTCCCTGTCGTCTTCTGTGGCATCGTCTCTCAGTTCGTCTTCGTGTAATTCGTTGTCGTGTGACATTTCCCTTTCCAGTTCTTCTCTTTCTGTTGGGGAGAGCCAGTTCTTTTTCTTTATGTTCCTTACTTGGTCTGCCAGCCTCTGCTCTGTTTGGGGGGTGTTATTCCTCTCATTCCAGATGTTGATCAATCTTCTTCTATATCCTCTCTCCGTCGGGTTGCTTCTGATGTAGCATCTCCATATTTCCTTATTTTCTTCTCTTGTCCATTTCTTCCTTTTTGCCTCTGTAGCTCCAATCTCAGGCTGTTGATTACTTTCGTTGTGGTGATCAGTTGCTGGATGACGACCTCCAAGTACCTGACCGTCTTCCCCTTCAATTGGGTTGAATACCTGGTTGCCGGACGAAGCTCCTCTGTTGCCAGAGGTTCCATTTACGTCGTTGTCGTTTATTCCTTCATTTCTTTCCATCATTGCTGAGGTTTTGTTCTATTTAACCATAGCTGGACCCTACCCCATCAGGGATAGGTACTCATTTACAGCTGAGTAGACTGAGGAAATTATGGTAAAGATCCTTACCCAAGGAATCAACGCCGAGGAGAGCGGTCACCCATCCAACGACTGACCAGCCCCAATGTTGCTTAACTTGACTTAAGTCTATTGAAGACCTAACCAACTCCTCCACGGCGCCATTTTATTATTATTATTATTATTATTATTATTATTATTATTATTATTATTATTATTATTATTATTATTATTATTATTATTATTATTATTATTATTATCTAGTAGTGTTCATTTTTACATTATATATTTATTCATGGCCAAAATTAGTTATACAAAAGTAGTAAAACTGCTATGTATACTAGAGCGTTTTCTTTCTAGGTTACCACAAGTCACGCACAGACTTTATTATACAAACTACGACCATCCATTCTATTCAGATTTCTTGTCATGAAAAATTATATACAAATTCCGTAGATAGATTTAGAAACGCAGAACAAAGTTGTTGCAAAACAGAGCCCCCAAAAGTCCCGAGTATTATTGCCACTCTGATAGGTAAGACTTCACAATAAATATCAGCATGGACAAAATAAATGAGACTTGTCTCATTTCAGAACGCTTGATTTAATATCAGTTTCTGATTTTTCCGACAAACATTCCAATTGCTGGAACACCACCCAGTTCTATAAAGCCTGAACATGAGTCAGTTAGATTTCATCGCCATCAATATACTAGAAATGAGTTACTTGACTTCCACCAAGATGAAAAATAAAGTGAATTAGACTTAATTGGTCCTTCCAAAGGAGAGAAAGGATAAAAGAAGCTAAGAAGGTAGAGAGAAATGTGGTGGGAAAATTGCAGGAAGGAAACACTGATGATGAGGAGGGGCACGAGAAGCGAAGGTGAAGAAACCGGCAAACAGTTGATCGCAGATCCAGTCGACGCTCACGCAGCGATGCTGACTCACGTAGGCTTATGAGCAGCACAGCAATTAAGCGCCTGGCTGATCGCCAGCTGAGTTCTATAATCGCCATAACGACGTTCTCAAACCTTAATACATTTCGAGGAAATCGATCGAGTCATTAGCCTCGCCTCCAGAGCGTCCAACTTCTAACGCGGAAAGGATTCGTTGCATCTCCATGAGCTATTTATACCCGTCCAATTAACGTTGCACACTGCATCACGAATACCTATGGCTTGCATCTGCTGTAGGCTCGAATTTCCAAACATTAAAGATTATACCCCAGTCTAACCGACTACGAGGCCTCCTCAACATTTAAAACACGAACATTTTTTGTCTTTACATACCGATATTCATCATCTTATGTCGGGTTGATTAAATTACTTATACAATGACAATTATCTCCTCATCAGTATCACTCTCGATCAGAGAGCAATAATCTTAACTTTACCGATCAATCTTCTTCATTAGGAGTGATGATAGCCGAGTTAGAAATCCGGGGTCTCTCTCTCTCTCTCTCTCTCTCTCTCTCTCTCTCTCTTCTCTCTTCTCTCTCTGTCTCTGTCTGTTTCTCTCTCTCTTTCTGTCTGTCTGTCTCTCTCTCTCTCTCTCTCTCTCTCTCTCTCTCTCTCTCTCTCTCTCTCTCTAATATCATACCGTAATACATTATGAATGGTTAAACGACAGCATCACACTTAGGTCTCCTTAACACCACCTCCCTTTGCCCTTCTCATTTAACGCCGGAAATTACTGGAAGTCTTTCTTAGAAGCAATTATTATTTCAATTCTTAAAATTCCCATTAGTTAGTCAGCACATTGACCTCGTGTGAATTAACAATTGTACTTAATTATATATATGTACGAAATTTAACTTTCCGGCAACTTTTAAAGAATACTTAAAGGAAGGAGACTGGCCAGCAAACTCTGTAATCAGCACTTACAAAACCCTTTAGAACAGGCAATGTAATACTTCATTTCCATATCTTATAAATAAAAAAGCTATCAATAAAATTGTCTGGGAGAAACACCGTCAGATATCTTACTAATATGAAAGCAATATGGAAATCCTATCCTTGTGTTCCCACCATATCGGCCACCCCCCCCCCCCTTTCAAAGCCCCCATTGTTAAGAATCTTTATAAGTCCATTTAAACGAGGAGCCGATTCAATAAGAAGTGACATCAGGAAGGAAATACAAAAGCCTCAGAGACCCGACGAAGTGTCTCTGGTAAGTCATCATTGGCTAATAAGGCAGATCGAAATATGGTGCCCGATACATTGGTCCACCATAATTAAGTAGATTCTTCCCTTAACGATTCTTGTTGAAGTTATTAGTATCAGTATCATCAGTATTATATCTCCCTCTATGAACTAGCATTAAATGGGATGATTATGTTAGAAATGAAGACATCAGGGTGAGATTGAGGCAAAGGCCAGTCAGTACCAGGTTGAAGAGGGGAAGGCTGAAATGGTTTGGACATGTTGAGAGGATGGACGGGAATAGAGACCCCAGGAGAGCACTGAGAGCAGTACAAATAGGAAGAAGACCGCTGGGCAGACCAAGAACGAGGTGGAATGACATAATTGTCAGGGATCTTAAGGATGAAATCCAAAACTTAGAGGAAGAAAGGGAAATGGTTCGGGATAGAGACAGATGGAGAGGAACTGTATCAGCCTTATGCCACTGGCCAGTGGCGGGAAGATAAAGTAAAGTAAAGTAAGTATGAACTAGCTCCGTTCATGGAGAAGGAATTAACCCTAAATACAAATTTCAAGGGAAGACAAACGTAGCCTTCTACATAATAGTTTGTTCTTTAGAACGACTAAATTCAAGTCAAGAACTTTAAAGACCGTGAGAAAAAATGAAACACAAAAAGCAGCCTCATTACCATCTATTCTGCTTGTTACGACTCCCAGGCCCAGGCATTTAATTAATTCAAAGACTTTTTTTTTCAGGAGAGTGGCGTGCCGCAGTGGCCAATAGAAATTTATCTTTCATAACTTAATGAAAGAATTTTATATTTCTTTATCAAGGTAACTCGTCTGTCACATCGAGTTAATTCCCATG
>NC_087202.1:67786584-67789084 GCF_015104395.2 Macrobrachium nipponense | reverse complement strand
ATAAATATTTCTGTGGTTTACTATTATATAAATATATATATATATATATATATAGATATATATATCTAAATATAAATATTCTTATGTACTATAAAGTGTTTTCCTCTTTTGGAGCTACAGTAACATTGTTCAGCACACCTTTACAAAGACGATTACTTTTCATATCATAACACGCAAAATATAGGAAGAGTTTTCGATTACAAGTATGGAGGCACATCATGCTAATTCGTAAGTTTTTGCTGTCATAACAATGGCAACAATTTAATAAAATGAACGGCATGATGTCGAACAAATTAACAAGAGCGTAAAGTTAATAAAAAATAAAAAAGCAAGATTGCTTATCCTTCCCTACGTACGTCTCCCCTAACGTAATTGTCCTCTTACGTAATTTTTTCTATTCATTTTTTCTGCGCTCAATCTTTTTTCTATTCATTTTTTTTGCACTCAATTTTTTTTCTATTCATTTTTTCCTGCACTAAATTTTTTCTATTCATTTTTTCTGCACACAATTTTACCTTTGCTTTGAAGTTCTTTAGGTCCTCAATCCCCAAGTCCTCCAATGTGCTATTGGGATGAAGGCGTGGAACCTTTAATATTGCTCGCTCGATCGCAACACTGTATCTGCTCCCAGAGGCTTTTACTACTTTCTTGCAAAACGAATATATTTTACTACATATCTATTTCTGGTCGTTCTTTCCTAGCCTCTATAATAAGGCCACTGGAGGTCACGCAATCTTTTCATATATATAAAAGCATATTTTATCGTAAGGAGAAACGGAAATACCTTGGAAAAGGGACAGGGAATCTACAGCATATGTAGTTATTGATAAAACAGATGAACAAATTACGGGGTTCTTTTGAGTCTGTTGGCATTCCATCGCTAGTTATTGATAGAACAGATGAACAAATTACGGGGTTCTTTTGAGTCTGTTGGCATTCCATCAGCTAGTAGAAAGAACGTGTTTACTAAACAGTGGGTCCTCAAAGATTCGGAAGCAAGCAACCCTAGGACAGGTCAGTGTGAATGCTGTTGGACAGCAGGTGTTGATAGATTACAACCCCATAAGTAAGTATATCTTAGTTTTACCTGACCACTGAGCTGATCAACAGCTCTCGTAGGGCTGGCCCGAAGGATTACCTAGCAACGGGACATGCAGCTTATTGTGGGATCCGAACCACATTATATCGAGAAATAAATTTCTATCACCAGAAATCAATTCCTCTGGTTCCGCGTTGGCCGAGCTGAGAATCGAACTTCGGGCCACCGGATTGGTAGTCGAGCGCGTAGTCAAGCGCGAAATCCACTCGGCCAACTAGATGGCATTATATGAATGGAAGCCCCAGCCCGTGCACACACGCCATTTAGAAAAGGCAACAGTAACTGGAGAATATTTATTATTTGATGAAACAATATTGATAATTTCACTCACAATCGCTTCGTGGAAACTCGGTCAAATATAAAAATCCAAAGTTTCGACGCCTTTTTAGGGTAAGTCAGTTTCAAGCCTAAGGTCACAAGTATTTAGCTTGAGAAGCATTAAAAATGAATTGGAAACAACGATTGAAGATTAAATTATTACAGACAAAAATGTCTTGGCCTGAGTCTATAGACAAAGATTAGAAATGAATGAATCATAAAACCTAGCACTGGGCACTTTCGATCATTACAGAACTCAAAACCACGAAAAGAGAGAGTTGGAGTGACTGGAGATCAAGGTGATGAGATCCAGAAAATAAGTGAAATGAAACTAGGAGAAAACGTCACTGTGACACAAACATGACATGGATAGTGGGGTTGGACAGCGAGATTGAAGAAAAGAAGTCGAAATGGATGTAAAGTGAATGGCTGAAATTTTTAAGAGGGTAGCAGATAAGGGCCGAAGGGGCATTGCAAGTACCGTGTAATAATGCCACTGCCATTCAAAAAAATATATTTCATAGATAACTTTCATTCAGGAAATACAGAAAATTCGTTTCAATGTTTCGTACCCAAGGGGGGCCAGGTTAGAGGTAGCGTGTTATGACCAAGGGACGCGGGGCTTGGGGCACAGGCGCTGAGAGAGTAACCAAATTACAGAAAATACAATAATACTTCCTTTATGAGACGAAGATTCTCGAATCTTCAGCTTGAATCAAGCACAGCAGGTTTCTCATTTAATCACATTAGTGTTGAATTGAGAGGACGGTTTGATAATGGCATTGTTCGTGATCATGAAACGTCCATTGGATTATTGGCAATGTGTGTGTGTGAGAGAGAGAGAGAGAGAGAGAGAGAGAGAGAGAGAGAGAGAGAGAGAGAGAGGAATCCCTTCACAAAACTATCTTCGTTGTCATCGTTGCCATCCGCCGTCGATAGAGAACAATTATTCACCTTTTATGACAAGAGCCTGAGGTCTTTATCTTCCTTTGACACTAAAAGATAAATCGTCCCTTCTGGGAGAGAACAGGAGATCAGAAGACTCCCAGACTTGTTTTTTTAGCCCCGCTTGATGGTTACAGG
>NC_087202.1:67741584-67779084 GCF_015104395.2 Macrobrachium nipponense | reverse complement strand
ACAGGAGGAAAACCTCGCAGTTGCACTATGAATCAGTTGTTAGGAGAGTGTGTAAAGCAAGATAGAAGAAAGAGAATATAAACAGAGGTACAGTAAAAGGAACGAAAGAGGTTGCCGCGAGGGCCGAAGACATGCTGCAAAGAACTTTAAATAAGGCCTACAGTGCATTAGGACCAATCAAAGCGCCTGGAGCTGATCCATGACGTAACAAGCCACGCCTTTAAGCTACATAGTGTTCAGTGCCTCTTAATTCCTGCTCACAAAGTCGATATTCACTGCATAAATATTTTCATCGCGAGTTGCTAAATTATATATGCCATTTAGAAAGAGTTACGATAGCACATGGGATGAATCAAACAATATAAAAGATGATAAAATTGATGGTATGATAAAAATGATGGCATATGACCTGTAATTAGCACTACATACTACAGACAGGAGACCAAGAACTTTGCAGCACTTCGACTCCCATCAAGAATCTTTGACTTTGAAAGTGACGATTTTAAAAACATGGAGTATGGAACGTTTTTCAGGCGTTACTGCCTGTTGTTTCAGGCTATAAAAAGGTATTATGTACAGAACTAAAATAATAATTGCATTACGCTTAAAAAGAAATGTGGAGGATACAGTTTTGATGACAAATTTATGCACCCCGTAGGGGGATACTGTCGTCAGTACACCCCATCCTGTGTAATATAGGCATTACTTAAGGTTCTTTGCAGCATCCCTTCGGCGCCTTGCTGCAACCACTTTCTTTCATTTTACTGTTACCTCCGTTCATATTCTCTTTCTTCCATCTTGCTGTCCACCCTCTCCTAACAATTGCTTCATAGTGCAACTGGTTTGAGGTTTTCCCCCCGTAACACCTTTCAAGCCTATTACTGTAAATTTCTGTTTCAGCGCTGAATGACCTTAGTTGCCCAAGTGCTTGACATAATGCCAAAAATCTATATGTAAAAAAAATTATGCACTTAATTTAAGGCATACATTTGGCGATTGAGTGTGAGCTTGAATGACAATAGTTGTATACTCATATACTACCGATATCCCTGGCCTTAATTAATACATGTTGAATATTTGTATGAAATTTTCTCTTGAAAGAGTTGGAAAAAAGTGTTATCCATATTTACTTTAAAGCATATCAAAGTTCTAATAAATTTACTCATTAATAATTCTGCTCTAGTTCAGCTTAGTAAAAAGTCCACTGTAACTCCGTAAATGGTAGTATTCTGTACCCCTATAAATGCTAAAAGTATAACATACTAATGAAATACTCATTTTGATTATTTGCACATAATAAATGACAAGTACGAAAGGTTTACTAAGAATTTTAAATAAATTAAACTATCAGTGTTTTCTTTGTACACAATGAATTTTCAGCAAAAATCACGTAAGAGCTTGCTAAGAATATTCAATCTTGAATTATACTGTTATCACTTTTTATCTAAAATAAAAACTTTTTATTTAAAATAAAAACTTTTTATATATTTGTACACAATGAATAACAAGGACCAATCAGGTAAGGACACCTGCAAGGTTTTATGAAAATGGAATCCACCTCAAAAAGGCAATTTTTTACTACAGCTTATCAAGTAACCTTGAAAAACAGCCGTATTCAGATTAGCTACTGACAGGATGAATTTGTCACGTAACTATATTTGGTTACAGTAGGCTAACTTAGATCACCAAAACAACAATACCGTAGGTTTCTTTAGGTTTCCTTAGGGGCACATTAGCTCTTCAAATAATTTAATGAATGAAGCTGATACTGTGTCCCTGTAAGTAGTAGGGACTATATCAGTCTGATTCCTGTTCATGGCCTAGTAATGACCAGTATATTGTTTTAATACAATGCGCAGTAATGTGCATTACTACGAAATAGCATCTGTCCATAGAAATCCGTAGTGTAAGCCTACTCCCCTATCTCTATTTTCCCCTACAGGCAGGTCAGATACAATCATTTTTACCATTTTGTATATTTTTGATTCGTCCCATGAGTTATCGCCACTCTTTATAGATGGCTTTAAAGATGTATTTTCACACATGTAATTTTTTAGAAATTCGGGATGTGAAAATATTATTCACCAAGAGGGAGAAGCCAAAAACGCTAATATATTTCACGATGTATCCCATTTGAAGAATATATTGTTGTTGAATGAGTGTTGCATTATGTTTAGATATACCTGACTAAAATGTATGTCATACAGACCGTTAACTGAAATTGAGAAGAAAGTATTTCTTCGGTATCGTGATTGGCGGCAGTAATGGACATAGATGGGACTGGGGAGGGAGATTCTTACGCGCTTTGATTGGTCCTAATTTCCCCCATCCCTAAACTCTTCCAGACTTGGGAAATATGCGGGCGGGGCGGAGGGAAAGGGAGGAGGGGGAGGCTGAAGCATGTTTTTCGTTCATTATAATTTCAGTCTGAAACAGAAATTACTGCCAGTTTTGGCTTCATTTTGATTTTCACTCTTCTTCCATTAATTCACTACCGTTTATTCTCGTTAGTCCTCATGGTGCCTTGAATGATTAATAAAAAAATTTAATATCCGTTTAGTAACATGTATAAATTAACATGGAATATATTAAGCGTAATCCTAACAAACTAGTGAATAATGATTTACGATGAGGATAATGATGATTGACGCACGATAATAATCATTAATGGATGAAAAGGAATGAAAAAAGTTGGAAAATGGCGAAAGATTATTTTGCTCACGATAATTTGGGTTCTGGGGCCACAAACGAGGAGGGAGGCCGGCAATGTTGAAAAGACTAAGCTGAAATGCGCATTTATAGTACGCCGAGGTAAGAGAAAAATGCAAGCCCATGGCGACACATGTACAGCGGACATTACAAGCTTTGTCAGTTTTCATTGTATTGGAAAACACATTTTTCAGCTCTGTGCTTTCTGTTCTTGTTCAAGGTAAGACATATCTGTTCCAGCCCGCCTGCCTCTCATCAACAAGAACTTTCGTGAACCGCTCACAGGTATTGCTTATCGTCCTTCACAGGGAGAAATATGATGTTATATTGGTGAGTGAACATCTTGGGGGTAAATTGCCCTGATGCTGAGTGAGATTAAAACAATGCCTGTTCGAAGTAAGTTCATAGGTGTTGTGATTGGGAAAAGTTCTTGAACACACTTTAGAACATGTCTTGATATATGACCGGCGTTGGGGTTCGTTCCCCTCGGCCTTTAATTGTTGCTACTCGCTCAGACAACATTGCATTAGCAATTTGGGTCTCCCAGAGGTGAATGAATGTGTAGAGGTGAAGGCAGCCTTGCACATTCTAATGCCTTTTCCCTTGAAGGTAACAAAGGAGTTCAGTTACACCTCTTCCTGTTTTCTTCAGCCTTAGGTCGCTTCCTCTTGATAGCCTCTCGGTGAATATTTCTTTGGAGGTCGCCTGTCCGCATGCTGCACTCACCACTAACCTTCATGTCTTGAATATCGCATTTATCTCCCCATCCCCACTTTGGAAAAACATTATTCCTGCAGTTGCAAGGGGGACCCTCCTTGGCCTGGAAAAGGTATCTTGGAACCAGACCGCCCTACAAAGATTTTGTAGGACTTGCCACGGTTTTCTCTCTCCTTCTCTCAGCACCATTAGCCGCCCATGTTTCTGAGCTACTAAACCTCGTTTTCTTTTTTCTGTTGTAATGGCTGTTGCTGCTCAGCTTCATAACTGAAGGTTCCACAGATTGGAAAGCACTGTTGGTGATGGCACTTGGTTTCAAAACTGATTGGGGTGTAACGCTTGCTCACATGTATGGGGCTGATGGTGGCACATGTGGATGGATCTTCAAATTCCACATCACTATCAATGTCTTGTGGATACACCTGCGGTGTTGTTTCACTATACTTCTTATAGTATAAATATTGAGACCTATTTCTCCTTCCTTTTACTTTTACCATTTCAACTCTCGTTACTATCACTGCTCCTCTCTTTACTGCCTCGCTCAATAACGACATTATCGCCAAGGTCTATTATCGGAAAACCCTCACAATCATTAGAATCACTATCATCTGAAAACGAAACATTATCCAGAATGACTTTACATTCACCATAGAGGCGACTGACACAAATATTAACGGTGTTGGCATATCCGGGTCCAAAGAAGCTACGTTGCTTGAACTCATTAAAGCAAGAATATCTCTGAGTGACTAATAATTAATAACATCATTAAAACAGATAGGTTATTTTTACGAAGTAGCACTCGGAATCAGCACACGCGAAACAAAAACAAAAGCGCTGATTGGTTGGCCAGCCGGCTAACATGATCCAAAATCATTCAGAATCCTTAAAACGGCTCACTAAAAAAAAAAAAAAAAAAAATGGTGCATAGACTGCATGGTCTACCGCAAGCCGTATAACTTTGTTCTTAATTGTAGAAATTTATTATGACGTTTCTCCCTTAATATGATAAGCTTTTAGGCGAAAACCACTGCGTGTGTGTGTGTGTGACATTTATGTATTTCTATATACATTGACATTTCATGCGCACCCGTTGCTTTATGCAATATGTAGTTCATTCCTCCTTTTGTTCAAGCATTCATTTAAATGTTACGCAATGGAAAATTCCTCTCATTAGATGTAATGTCCGTCGTGTAAAGCATACCTGGAATATTTACGGAAATGAGAAATTTCATTAAGATCGACTCAGTCCTGCTGACAAACAAAAAAGTAATTAACTAACAATCGAATGAAAATCATGTATTTTATTCTTTTTATATGCAAAGTCCAGATGATCGATCATATTTATGTATACATAGTACATACATACATACATATATATATATATATATATATATATATATATATATATATATATATATATATATAAATAAATATATATATATATATATAATATATATATATATATATATATATATATATATATATATATATATATATATATATATATATATACAAGGAAAACGAGACTCTTACTTAACCGATAACAAGCAATAAGCAGAGCCCGGACTGCGTGGATGATTAGGCTTGTGATTGGTCGAAAGAACGGTGGGGGGGGGGGGGGGGGGCGGGGGGGGGGGGGGGGGGGGGGAATGACGCCATTTAGACCAGGAGGCAAAGAAGATTCTCTTGTTTGTGGATCCTCCATTTTTAATTAGTATTTGATTTAATTATCTACAGGAAAGTACGATGGAATTTATTTCGGCGTAGACCAATAGATGTGATATCTGTTTTCATGTTTGGCGATCCAATTTAATATGTTATAATATCCCAGTTTCCCTACCCAAGGGGCCCCCATGCATTTCTTATGCAATGCAGTAAACTACTATACTTTAAATTTTCGATCGTGTAGCCATTTACCAATGAGAGAGAATATAGTTTAAGGATATTGGTCAGGGTATCGTTAGCATTGCAGGGACTTCCTGCAAATTAAGCTAAACCGCTGGCATGCCCAAACTTGCCCAATGTATGGTAGTACATTATAGGAAATAATTCTACAGTCATGAAGATTTCTCATTGCTCGTATCACGAAATGCACGTACCGGGAGCTAATAACTAGAGGGGTTCGTATGTTGGATTGTATTAGATTGAATTGGATGCAGAAAAGAAAATAGTCCAATGGCCAAGCACTGGGACCTACGAGATCAGCGCTGTAAAGGAAATGGACAGTGAGGAGGTCTGAAAGGCTTACAGGAAGAAAACGTCGCAGTTGCATTGTGAGCCATTTATTAGAGAGGGTGGAAAGTCAGATGGAAGAAAGAAAATATGAACGGAGGTACAGCAAAAGGAACGAAAGGGGTTGCAGCTAGGGGCCGAAGGGACTCTTTAGAGAACCCTTAAGCAATGCCTACAGTATACACCGCGTGAGGTGCATTCACAACACTAACCCATGCTTGGTGTGTGCACTTCATTTTAAAATCGAATATGAACATATTTGGTCTACTGTTCCTGGGTACCATCTATACTTACGGATTTGTACTTTTTAAAAATTATTTTTTCTTTTGTGCGCAAATTGACAGCAATCACAGTAAAAAAGTCAAGTTAACCTAGACTGTCAGGATATTGTGCTCCTGATTTCGATAGGTCTAGGTTTGTTTTGGGCCTCTGCTGATATCAGAATCTGAGCACCATTGGATCCTGTCTCTGTTTGCATGGATGGTCACCACCATTCGAAATGCCAAGTCAGTGAGACAAGGTGAACCCGTGACACGTAGTGAGTCATAGCCATGGGCGATGCTTTCATCCACCTTTTTAAGCTTACCGTCTGTTGTTTTCCCCCAGCCCCTACCCTACCAAGTTAGTACCATAATAGCCTTCACAGTTGTACGATCTGGAGCTTTGTGTTGGTTTTGTTTGCTTGTTTGTTTGTATGGTGTTTTTACATTGCATGGAACCAGTGGTTATTCAGCAACGGGAACAACGGCTTTACGTGACTTCCGAACCACGTCGAGAGTGAACTTCTACCACCAGAAATACACATCTCTAACCCCTCAGTGGAATGCCCGAGAATCGAACTCGTGGCCACCGAGATGGCAGGCCAAGACCATACTGTTCACGCCACTGAGGCGCTACTTTGTGTTGGTGAAAATAGAATACTGATGCTGAAAAGTGTATTCTCTGTTGGAAACGCGAACTTTTTGGCATTCCCAGCTTCCTTCCAGTTTTGGCTTTCCTGATCCGTTACCAATGTAGGCCTTGTTCTTTTAACCCCATTCTTTTCGTATTTTTTTTCCACCGCGTCGCCGTTGTATGCCTCCTAAAACTAATTCCTTCGGTGCCTGCTCCATTCGTCGAGGTTTCCCTTCTTCCTCCATTGGTTTGCATAACCAAAACCTACTTTATTAATTAAGGATTCGTTAAGTCTCAAATTAATGCGAGATTTTGGGGTTACCGTCACGTTTACCTATCAGATATGTATACATGACTGCAGACTTTTGGGTTATAGTCCAGTTTTGCAAATGAATATTACTGCCGTGAGTTAATAACACTGGTTTGAAATCGCACTTCCTTGGGAATGGAAATGCAATCAGGTACGGGTTTGTTAACCAAATGAAATTTTTGGTGACACAAAAGTAAGGGAAGTATGCTTGTCATAAACGGATCGGTAGGGCTGTTGCTTTATCATCAATACATGAAGAAAAAAAATTGTCATGGACTTTATTATTCGTTGTTTTTTTTCACTATCACGTAAACACACAGCTCGTTTCCACTGAAAAGAAGTGATTACGCTTGTGCTGCTGGAGTAAAAGGGGCAATATTTCGAATATAAAAACACTGACTTTAGAAAACGTTTTGTTTCCACTAATACCTCCACAGCAATTAAATAAACGTTTTAGAAAGTAAGAAAAAGTATTTAAACATTGGAGGAAGTAAAAAACAAAAGTAAAAAGCGTAGGATAGTACAAATCTATGACCGAAAAAGAATGTTTTTTACTGGCCTTCCAATTGTTAGCGTCCGACCCAGGGCAAATAAGAAACCTCCTGGATATAGCTTAAAGAAGAGGGTGGGTGGGGGGGGGGGGGTGGGGGGTGTTTGAAAAAGGAAGGAAGGTCAGGAGATGCTACGGAAGTGAACAGTTTTTCAAAGACATTTGTAAGGAAGATCGTTTTTTTAGGTAGGAGAGGCAATTTTTCAGAAGTTATATTTTTTCCCCAGTCAGCAAAATTGTTTCATTTTCGTAATCAACCTGATTGTTATTACATTACTTAGCATTTTACTATTTACATTTAGGTTTTCCATTTTTTTTTTTTTTACAAATATGGAACAAGCCCAATACATGAAAAATTAATATTGTAAAATCCAAGTTCCTTTTCATGCGATCCTTGTGTATAATGTTTTGCAGTTATGTTGGCTATGTGAGTCGAGAATCTCTCTTTACCTATTAGTGAAATCCATGAGATCCGTGGGACGTTGAAATCAGGGTTAAATTTACCCACTAACATTTGCTAGGCTTGTGAAAAAAAAAAAAAAAAAAGTTTCGGTAATCTCCTCGTTATTTTTTCTCAAAACCCAAACATAAGTACGTTTTCGATACCCTACCCTACCGCCATCGGTTATTAATCTAGGCAGAGCACAAAAATACGTTGCAAATTCTGTGAATTGGATGTTATTACCTTAATTTGGACAGAATTTCAATACATCTGTTTTATAAGCCGCTCATTTCAGCAACGGATGTTTAGTTTGTGGACGAGAACAGTATTTTAAAGTATCAGTTATCATAAGACCCTATCAGCAAAGATATAATAAAAACTCACTCTCACATGGTTACCCTACATATATTAAAAGAGGAAGATTGTATTTTCAGTGAAAGATCTTGAAACATTTCCTCATCATAAATTAAAATTCCTGTTGCCATTCGAGATCACAAACTGATCCTCATTTGTTGCCCGCTGGTGACTCCGTTCCTTTTAGAAATCCTCCATGTTGGATTTCTTTGTCTGGGTATTGGAATAAACTTCGTGTCTCCTTCCCAGCTGTCATAGACGTCAGGTTTCGTAAGAAAGTAGCTCTCTGCCTTTTATTTTTCTGTCACCAGTCCCAGACATATATGTCTGGGACACGGCAAAACCAAGTTCCTTAAGGAAGTCAGGAAATAGTTGGCTTTTGGATGACCTTATTTTCCGATTTTGTTTCCTGTTTGATTTTATATTATTATTATATTATTATTATTATTATTATTATTATTATTATTATTATTATTATTATTATTATTATTATTATTCACAAGATGAAACCCATTCATATGGAACCTGAAATTCAAGCTTCAAAAGATGTCGTCCATTAGGAGGAAGTGAGATGAAGTAAAGGGAAACAGATCCCGCTTATTAGAAAAGAAATAATAAATTCATGGATTAATAGATAAAAATGTATTAAAATGCCAGGAGAATAGTATCAGAGTAGTAATGCAGTGCATCTTCGCTTAACTCCTGAAGTTTCAATTGCACGGAAGGCTGTTCCACAGTCCAACGCTTGTGAGGAATAAAGGACCACTGGAATTGAAAAGTTCAACAGCGAGGCACAATTACTGCATATTGGTGCTGCTGTTCAGCGAATCTGGTTCTGGTTGCTCTCTGCTCCCGATGGTCCAAGTCATAACTGTTTATAACTCGTACCGTCCTCATAAATTTAGGACTGAAGCTAGGGTGCTGGCAAATTTCATGCGTTTCAACCTATTCATAACTCTAATTCATGATGATACCGCTGCTGACGCATGTTTGAGATGTAGGAGTCTATCTGCATTAATTAATGTATTGGTTAAGCGTCGTGAAATTATCATATGATATCAATTGAGATATGTATGAAAATAATTATTGTTACAAAACTAGTTTTTACATGTGCGTGCAGGAGCTCATTTTTAGTTTAAGGTACTTACGGGCTCAGATGGGAATGCAACCTTGACCATAACTGTTAAATTATACTATATGTATGTGCATAGTGTCGAGACCATACTAAAAGTCAAATAGTAATTTCCTACAGGCTTCGGTGCTGTGTTTCTCAAACTTTTTTTTATAAATATATTTGTACCTTTTACAATGGGTTCAAGGCTCCTCATTCACTTACGAAAAAAGTGTTTTTTATACAAACCCTTTGAGTGATGGTTTCGTCGTTCGTTTTATTATTTTTCACATTGTATCGCGATATAGGTGTGGGAATTTCGTTTGTGGTATGTATTTGGGTGTTGCCTTGCAATTGTTTGACTAACAAGGCACCCCGTCGGTTATTTTCTGACCTGCATAATATCCGCAAGTATCGGTTTGTATACATCACATCTTAGACAAGTATCATGTCTGTGATGATATTTCTTCTAAGTCTCCATCTGTTTCTTGTAGGTAGGTTTGGAGTCGGTAAAACACATAGTGAGATAACAAGTTATATTTAACAAGTTTACATCACAATGTCAACGACAAGAAGCTTTGAATAGGTCTTCCAGCGAAGAGGTGTGATAGAAGTATGATATACAATTCTGTTGCGAAAAGACTAGTCGAGTGACATATTTCGCAATGCTACACAAACACACGACTATACGGATCTAGGTCTGTGACGTAGGCACAGGCTATCATGAGAACGTCAACATGTATTTTGCCAATGGGGCATCGGTTGGCGTTACCTTTTTAAACTGATGATCCAAGTGTATTCAAATGAAGATGTGATACAAAGGAACGTCAAGGCAATGTCAGCTATTCACTAACTGATATTTGGAAAGACTGCAAGATCCTACTGGACTACAGTAGTCATCATATTAACACAACATGTTGCTACACATAGAATGACATAATACATTCTAATTAATATGTAATTATTACATAATGCTCGGTCCGCTATATGAAATCAAACATTAGATTATAGTTATACATAAAGTTTGACTTGCACTTGACTTGTAACAGTGTGATTTATTTATTAAAATATAGATGCAAAGATGTGATAAACATAAAACTCCCATCAAAGTGTTTAAGAAATGATATACAACTGGTTATATGTAAAAATCTGATATAGAAAATACTTATAAGTAAAAAAAATACATGGAGTACACAAATACAGATCCACGTATAAGATATAAGACATATGCATATAATATAATAGTAAATAATAATGACCACATGTGATATATAATGATACAGTTATATAAAGCCAGTCATGAGGATACATATACTACAGAAAATACTAACGTATTACTGATAATTGCATGACATAAAGATTACATGATAAAAAACATTTAGTAATTGAAATTGATGGTACCAAAATGTGATAAGATACAATGATTAGATATTTCTACGTGGCTAGGAACCAATTGGTCACCTAGCGATGGGACCTACAGCTTATTGTGGGACCCGAACCACATATCGAGAAATGGATTTCTATCACCAGAAATAAAGAAATTCCTCTGATCCCGCGTTGGCCGAGTCATGAATCGTACCTCTCGTCCAACGCGGAACTAATGATGTCTCACTGATATTCTCATGTTAGCAAATAAAGTTATAATTGTCCAATGTCACTGGCCTTTTCAGTTTAAAGAAACTTATAGAATTTCATTTTTCCCACTTGGGATAATTAGTCATTTGCCAGATTTCCTTCTCAGAACATTCTTGCTTTTGGGCAACACATGAAAAGTGAGTCTTATCATATCAGTTTTTCACGCCTAGGGTACTAATCCTGGAAGTGTTAATTAGGGAACTTCTGAAGATTTTGTTGGATTTTTTTTCCTTCCAAACAGACACAAGCCTATTTGACGAAACTTGGGTGCCACTTTTCTTTTCAGTCGTTGTAACATTCTTCGAACTCACTCTCTCTCTCTCTCTCTCTCTCTCTCTCTCTCTCTCTCTCTCTCTCTCTCTCTCTCTCCCAAGTTTGACTCCGTAAATGTACCTTTCAAGATATACATGTGCAGGGCGTGATAACTCTTCTTCATCAAAACTGAAAGTAAGGCGCGGTTGAACGAATTTAGTGTCAACCTTGCACATACACACACACACACACACACACCACATACATACACACACACACACACATATATATATATATATATATATATATATATATATATATATATATTCATACATAGTATATTACATATATAAATGTGTGTATATATATAATTATATATATATATATATAATATATATATATATATATATATATATATATATTTTAATAAATATTATCAAGTATAAAAAAGGCCATTTAAAACAAGCTGGTTTAAAGGTATGGACTATATTTCGGTAGACTACTTGATAAAGGGTGGAAGTTAGTCCACCGAAATATAGTCCATGCCTTTAAACCAGAGTGTTTTAATGGGCCTTCTATACATGAGATGCATACACACACACACACACACACACACATATATATATATATATATATATATATATCATATATATATATATATATATATGCGTTCGTGTGTATAACTGAATCACGAGAAAATGGAACGTGATGAATACATAAATAAATACAAATTCTATTTTAGTGGATTCAAAGTGCAGCTGGCTGAAACTGTAAGCGGCAATGCGTTGCAACTCGCCGTAAACACAATCGTTTCATTCATATCCATAACAGTCCTATATGTATATAGTATATAGATATATATGAATATATATATATATATATATATATATATATATATATATATACATATATATATATATATATATATATATATGTATATATACTATATATATATATATTATAGTATATATATATATATATATAGTAATACTATATTGTTACGAAGTGCCAAGTATCTGGTTACCATTCTTCAATTATTACCTCACAAAAAGCCAGACACCTTAACCCTCATAACACGTATTAAACGACTGAATACTCTAAAGGCAACAGTGATCCCTTAACACTTACCGTTATTGCAGAAAATCAGACTAAGTGCATCAAAACAGGTGTGAGGTAAACTTGTAGTGCATCAAAACAGGTGTGAGGTAATCTTGTAAGTAATTAAATTAATCAAAGTGCATCACTCCATCAACAACTTAAAAAGTTTAAGTATTTCCCTGATTGCAGAAGTCTAAGTACTTCCCTGGTTCTAAGTCACTTCAAGTAAATTGAAGGAAAGCAAATCAATTACCACTCTATGATTCTACCTATCATCAATATAATCAAATGCAAATATACTGGTATAAAAATAAAATCACTTATAAAAATTTTAAATACAAAAATTTATTATCAAACTCAAAATTTATAAGTGAAATTCACAATATCAGGGAAAATTACTGTTACTTGAAAACAAAGTAAAGTTTAATTAATTCTTGAATCAAATTAAGTAAAATTAAATCAAAATTAATTTATCACAAAATTCAAGAAAATTAATTCAATTGAAATTCAAAAGTGTTAGGCAATAATTGAAAATTTGAAATTAATTCACAAGTGCTAAACAACAATAAAACTTGAAAAGAATTCTAAGTAAATGCAAATTAATTCACAAATGTTAAATTTAATTAAATGTACAATGATTAAGCAACGAAAATAACTAAGTCAATTAAGTTGTGATTGCAAATGAAAATATAAAATAAAAAGGCACACTTCAATAAGAAAATGAACAAGTGCACAAAAAATGGAACAATCACAAACACAAAAATACGCAATGTGTAAAAGTGTCAATGTTTTCACTCAAAACATTGTAACCAACAGTTTTTACCAAACCTTCATAACCACCTGTTATTAGTTATTAGTTAACCAAACCATCATAACCATTAAATATTAGTTATTAGTTTATCACTGTTCCTAACAATTATTAGCTATTAGTTATTACCTAACCGTTATTAGTTGCAACTAATAAAAATATAACACTTTACCTTGGTTTACCAATTTCTTTCTTTGCTTTGCTGCAGGCTTGATTCACACTTTCACAAAAACCAGGTGCCGTTACAAAATAATGTTTGTTCAGATTACACGAAAATACTATTTAATACTAAATAAACTCTAAGAAATATCAAACATCAAATATGAAATTCCAATTTACGTTACGTTACTTTAAGATCAAAAGTGGTATGCGATGGAGAGAGAGAGAGTGAGAGAGACGTTATCGCCTCACGGTTCTAAGATGTAATGAAATCTTCTTCCTTTATGGAAAGCTGGACAGGGCAGATGACACAAACGTTCTGAGACAAAAATTCTAGAAGCTTCGGAAATCTGACGCAACTTCACATAAAAAATGTGCAATCTGCACGTGGCTTTGATCAAAGACATACACGTACAAGACGATTCTAACTGACATGTACCAGATCGAAACGGAGGTTGAGCGATAATTAAGATTGACATGTTTTGATAGCAACGCAAGACTCGAGCTCGCTTAATCTCGGGGAGATGAAAAGTTACTGAAACAATTATAGCTTCAAACGGACAAAGAAAATCTCTCTCTTTTTACATTCTACGTTATAATATATATATATATATATATATATTATATATATATATATATATATATATATATATATATATATATTCTTTTACAACATGTAATGTGAAATCTGAACACACATTTAAAACATCCTATTCTAAGCTATCTAGGAATCAGAAAAAATGTTACACAATTCTACATAACATTTCGAAGAGGGGAAACATGCATTTCGAAAGTAGCAATATATAATATATATATATATATATATATATATATATATATATATATATATATATATACTGAAAAAAAGCTAAGGCTAGTATTACATAAATACGAAGGTTAAAATGCCTCTATGATATCAAATTAAAGCGAGAGAGAGAGAGAGAGAGAGAGAGGAGAGAGAGAGAGAGAGAGAGAACACGCTATGTGTGGAAAATAAGCAGTAAGAACTGAGATAGGAAAGATGAGAGGGATACTGACGTATCACGACCGTCTGTTTGTTGTTGAGCTCATAATCCTTGAACTAATTAGAGATCATGTTCTTCATCGATAAACCATTTACGTATTCATAACGAGACATTTTATTTTAACTTAACTCTGCTAACACACCACATTACTCATAATGACCCTTAATACTGGAACTACGTCGATGACCATAGTCTTTGCAAAGCTAACTTACATACTCAAAGCCAATGATCGTGCATCACCTTTCTCAACTCATCTTTGTAACAGTGATATCTATTCTTCCATCCCTCGTTCAATGCGGTCAACGAAGGCTAACGAAGTAGTTAAGAAAGGGAAACGGAGAGAATAACTAATATCAAGAACTGGAAGGATATATGATTCAATATATGGTAGATGAAGGGGACTTCTACGATCAAACACAAAGGCGGAATCTGATAAACCCGAAACAACTCTCTTGCATTAATATTATGTCACTGGTCTGAAGTGAATATTAATGAGGAATATGATGAGTTAATCTAAATTATCAAGTATGAAAGGACCTGCACAATCTTGTCTGGGTACAAGTAACAGAAATTAAGAACAATACTGCCTCCTGGAGAGAGAGAGAGAGAGAGAGTGAGTCTGGAAATGAAATGATAAAAGTTTGAAGGAGATGCACAGTTCAAAAGTATTCCGGAGGTCAGTTTCAAGGACCGCTTCCTAATTAAAGGGAAAATTAAGGAACCTCCCAGTGGGGGTCAGCGAGAATTCCAACTCTGCGAAGGTTCAGTGAAAAGCGAACGATAGATGTGCATATTTTACATCACTTGAATACGTAATAATACATCAAACACCGATTTTTCAAACTTTTCATGTAACAGATTTATACGAAAAGCAGATTAAGGCTGGAAAATGTGGCACTATAAATTGCACATAAGAACGCTTCCGAAATGCATTTAAGTGGCATAGAGGAACAAACTTCGTTCTTGCGTCATACTACGACGTAAAAGGTCAAAGTCGTAAGCAACGCTTTTTACTTTGCATCTGAAAGCAAACAACCAAAATTTCGCTCTTCCGAAAGACAAAAATTATTAAAAAGAATGGAATAACGGTTCATCAAAATGATGGTTCGAACACTTACCTCATTTGAGTACCATTAGAGAAAACAAGAAGCCTTTAAAAATTTAAAAGTTAAGTAGGAATAAAATTCTCTAGCTAGGTTATAGACTGTGGATGAGAAAAGATTAAAAAGACCGTGATGAACAGCATCTCGGGACTTGGGGCAAAAAAGAAGTCATATTTTTAAGGAAATATATTCTGACCCAGGTGGCCAACTTTGGCAATTAAAAGTCAAGTTGGTGGGACGCGCGAGGTTTAAGTAAAATAAATCAGAATAACTAAGTACACACACACACACACACACACACACACACACACACATATATATATATATATATATATATATATATATATATATATATATATATATATATATATATATATATATATATATATAAATATATATATATATATATATATATATATATATATATATATATATATATATATATATATATATATATATATATATATATATAATACGTATATATATATATAGAGGTTGGGTGTGTGTTTAATTGTAATAGCCACAATGCCCTCTTAACTTCTTGAATTCTCCGCATTTTTTTGGATACACCTGCTAGCTCAAATCCCTAAAATCCAAGTGCAAAAAATATGAAGAAATTTTTATTTTCCTGGTAGCGGGAAACGAACTAACGATACCATAATCACGACGAGGTCGCGTTGCCAACCTGACCACGTCGGCAACGTGACCTCGTCGTGATTATGGTATCGTAGGTTCGTTTCCCGCTACCGAACATCGATATCAGTTGTTCTCAGATTTTAGAAAGAAACAAGTTCTATTACTAAAAATTCGGAGTAATTAATTCAGCACGTCATTGTTAGCTGCCTGAGTCCGGAGGTCCACACCAGGTTTCCTTTTCCGTTACACACCTTTCAATACTCAGGCGTCGCCTTAGTATTTTCCATATCCTATTCTAATAATTCTCCTACACGGGGTGTATCCTTATGAATATACTGATGTTTCTCACTTGGCAGCAATCTACTGGAACCAGTTTTAAAGTAAATCTCCTTCCTTTTTGCCAACTTTCACCATCTTTATATTCAATATTGAAAACGATTACAGGAAAGTGCAAGGAAATGTCAATGAACTCCGGGGAATTAAAACTTGAGCAAATTCGTGCAAAATTTTCCTAAATTAAATTGCATAGTTTATGTAAGATGCATTAGTAGTCACTTGCTAAATTATTCTGGGAGTACATTAATTAAATGAAATGTTCAATATGAAGCGATAATGCAGAGGCATACACAGTCTATTATTCAGACATACTGAATTTGTTGAATGGTACTTACTCACACAGATATTGGCTCCCGGTGCCACCCAGTGGGAGTTACCTTCTGAAAAGAAAAACAAAGAAAAAGAGTACTCAACTGAAGGTTAAAACAAACATAATCAATCAGCACATACAGGAAAAAATTGAGCTATAAAACATTTTCCCAGTTATTTGATAAAATATTTTTTTTTAGCTTAAGAGATACCAGAAAATAGAACTGGAAAATGTTCTCAGTAAAATTACCTTACGCCTTCGTTTCAACATCTTTTTAAAGAAGCCTCATTATGACGCATAAAGACACAACACTTAAATGATTCAATAATAACTGAAAAGGACAACTTACAGAGATTTTATAGCCACAATATATCTATCTATCTATCTATCTATCTATCTATCTATATATATATATATATATAAATATATATATATATATATATATATATATATATATATATATATATAACTATATATATATATATATATATATATATATATATATATATATATATATATATATATATATATATATATATATATATATATATCTATATATATATATATATATATATATATATATCTATATATATATATATATATATATATATATATATATTATAGATTATATATATATATATATATATTATATATCATCACCACTGCCATCAAACGATACTCCTATTCCATCATCATCATCCATACCAACATCACTATCATTAAAGCAAAACAGTGCCAAGTTGCCTATGTAACTGAAGAGAATCAGCGCTACAGGAGAACCAGAATGAGTTTTCCATATGATTGATGACATAGGATAATATTAACAGTACTTAATTATCAATAAGGATAATGAGGAATATCGTTCGTTAAACAAAAAGGGGGAAGTTAATGAATCGAGAACGACTGCTCTGCATTTAATGTCCCAATTAGGCTCATGTATATCGATAGTTCATTTGGATATTTCATCTAATTGCACGACAGTGCCAGACCCTTGATCAGCTTATGAAAACAGAAATAAAACGGATGGCAAACGTTTGATTTGCAAGATTCAGCTCATATTTTTCATAAAGAGAATGAATTCTAGCTCGGAGAGAGAGAGAGAGAGAGAGAGAGAGAGAGAGAGAGAGAGAGAGAGAGAGAGAATTAAAGTTTAAAAGGATTGCGCAATTAATTAGTAATTGATAAATGACCTTATTTATGTGAAATAAGCCCACAGGGGCTTTTGACTTGAAATTCAAGCTTCCACAGACTATTGTGCTCATCAGAAAGAAAGGACAAGGGAAATTCAGAAAGAAGAGATCTCACTTTTTAAATAAAAAAAAAATAAACTAATAAATCAATAAATAGATAAAAAGTGTATAAAATGCGAGGAGAACAGTAATAGGGAAGTAATGCATTGCATCTTCTCTTGAACGTATGATGGACAGATGGAAAAAAACAGAGTATAGTATTGCAAGATGACTGCGCAACATGAAGCAGTAATAAAACATGGTTACCAACCAGTAGGGAGAAAAATGTCAGCTTACTGGGACGGACCAAACATTAACATTAAACATTAACATCTCGTGAGAGGAGACGATTGGAAAAGTATCCTGAAAACGGAAATGGAGATGAATTAGGAGGAAATAGAACACAAGAATGAATTGATTGAGTGATCATGGACTTTAGGGCATAGCCCAAGCGCTGGGACCTGCAAAGGTCATTCAGCGCTGCAGAACACAAGAATGAAGCTCTCTCTCTCTCTCTCTCTCTCTCTCTCTCTCTCATATTTTTCCTTAAAAGCAACAAATCCCAAAGTCAAACACCAAGTCATAGTAACAGAGTTTATTTTCTGTTAAGAGAGTCCATTCGGGGTACCTGAAATGATTGGCAAATATTGAATGCGAGGGAGTGGAGTGCTGCTGGCATAAAGAATAGTCATCATTATTTTCCAAACGGCGGAAAATCAACAGTGAAGAGAAGAAATACGTAAAATTACGTAACACAGATAGCAAGGAACGCCTTCCTTACTCAAACAAAGTAAAGAATTCTAATAACAATTCCGAAAAGAGAAATTTTTAGGATAACATCTAAGATTTTTATGGAAAAAAATATATGAAATAAAATAGCCCAAGCCCAAAGAAACACACACACACGCACACCAAGTTACAGCCAAAAAAAGGAAGAGCGGAAAAATTGTTTGGATAATACTGGATATAATGTGTATGTAGAGTAGTTACAAGTTTATCTAATAATACAAGTTTTACTATTTGGAATACTAAAGTACTTTACTGATAAATCATGGTACATCATGATTTTTGGTGAAACTTTTAATCTTTTTTTCGGTGGAATAAAAAATCCTGTATTTATACTGAATTGGTGTGCATGAAATATAATGAATGTATTGTGAGGTCGCTAGAATAGTAAAAAAATTAACTTCTTTGAGGTTTTACGAATTTTCTTGTAATCAAGAAATACAACCGAGTCGCTGACTCAAGACTCAAGAGGGACGAGATCTGGCCGTTGGGTTCCGAATTTAATGAAGCAGAATGGAAATTGCTCCGCTAATATCAATACTGGTGTTTCAGAGCATGAATTTGTTTAAACATTTGTATCAAGCAATTTATGCTACGTCCCTGTTTGTCTATAAATACGCTAATAAAATATATTTTTCTGTATTAGCCTTATGCATTCATCCGGCGGACGCTATGCCAATTATATATCTAATATCGCTATTAAGATGTTGGTAGGTGAGATGACTCAACGTTTTCGGCCTTCGAGCTTTCATTTATACTTACATCTATCTATGCATAATTTAGTAACGAAGCGGCTCATTCTGATCCAGGTATGCGATTCCATCACCAACGGATCTCTTCCTTTGAGTAAGAAATTTCAATAGGAATTTAATCCTTTAAAAGTGCGACGTTAAAATATTTTGTAACTTTAACCCATGGGACGTGAGCCGGTGTAGCGCTTTATACGCATTCCCCAGTCATTATTATACGTATGAGTTGCACTCCCCCAACCATTGATATACGTAAAATATGGACTTCCCTTGAAGTATTTGCACTCCCCTAGTCATTATTATACATGTAATTCCGACTCCACTCCCGCACGTTCATGCTATACAGTATTATGTAATCTGCATTTTAATGTTGCTTCCATACATAGGGTTAGGCATAATTATAGACTTGTTTATATATTATATTTAAAGTGCTTGGCATGGCATGGTTTGCCTAGGCTTGGCTTGGCTTGACTTGGCTATTAGAGTTCTCGGCATATCTTGGCTTGGCTTCGCTTGACTTTAAGAGCTCTTGGCTTGGCATGGTTTGACTTTGCTTGGCTTTTAGAGTGCTTGGAGTGACGTGGCTTAGCTTGACTTATCTTTTAAAAAGTCCTTGGCATGGCATGGTTGATCTTGGTTTGGCATTGCTTGTCTTTTAGTGTGTTTGGCTTGGCTTGGCTTTTAGATGTTTGGCATGGCTTGGCTTGGTTTGGCTTGGCTTTTAAAGTGCTTGACATGGAATGGTTTGGCTTTGCTTGGATTTTAGTGTTTGGCATGGCACGGATTGGCTTGGCTTGGATTTGCTTGACTT
The DNA here is from genome assembly GCF_015104395.2 of Macrobrachium nipponense. NCBI lineage: Eukaryota > Metazoa > Arthropoda > Malacostraca > Decapoda > Palaemonidae > Macrobrachium > Macrobrachium nipponense. The sequence goes on along the minus strand of NC_087202.1, from coordinate 67,758,828 downwards.
TTAGAGTGTTTGGCATACCATGGTTCGGCTTTGCTTGGTTTTTAGAGTTATTGGCATATCATGGCTTGGCTTGTCTTGACTTGGCTTTTAGTGCGCTTGGCATGGCATGGCTTGGATTGGCTTGGGTTTTAGCTTTCTTGTCATGGCATGACTTAGCTTGGTTTGGCTTGGATTTTTGAGTGCTTGGCATGGGATGGCTTGGATTAGCTTGGCATTGCTTGGCTTTTAGATGTTTGGCATGGCATGGCATGGCTTTTAGGGTGCTTGGCATGGCATGGTTTGGTTTTGCTTGGCTTTGTTTGGCTTTTAGAGTGTTTAGCATGGCATGGTTTGGCCTGGCTTAGCTTGGCGTTTAGAGTTCTTGGCATATCATGGCTTGACTTGGCTTGACTTTAAGAGTTCTTGGCATATCATGGCTTGGTTTGACTTGGCTTGGCTTGCCTGTTAGAGAGCTTGGCATGGCGTGGCTTGACTTATATTTTGGCGTGCTTGGCATAGTATGGCTTGGCTTGGCTTTGCTTTACTTGCCCTTTAAAGTGCTTGGCATGGCATAAGGCTTTGCTTGTCATTTGGAGTGCTTGGCATGGCATGGTTGGGCTTGGCTTCACTTGGCTTGGGTTTTAGAGTGTTTGGCATGGCAAGGCTTGGCTTGCCTTCTAGAGTGCTTGGCATGACACGGTTTGGCTTGGCTTGGCTTTTAGAGTTCTTGGCATATAGTGGCTTGGCTTGGCTTGGCGTTTAGAGTTCTTGGCATAGCATGACGTGGCTTGGCTTGGCTTGGCTTTTTAGAGTTCTTGGCATAGCATGATGTGGCTTGACTTGGCGTGCTTGGCTTGACTTTTAGAATGATTGGCATGGCATAAATTGGCCTGACTTGGCTTTTAGATTTCTTGACATATCATGGCTTTTAGAGTGCTTAGCATATGATGGCTTGGGTTGGCTTTTGGTGTTGTGGTTTAGCTTGGCTTGACTTTTAGAGTTCTTGGCTTGGCTTGACTTTTAGAGTTTTTGGCATGGTATGGCTTGGCTTGGCTTGGCTTTTAGAGTTCTTTGAGTGACGTGGCTTAGCTTGGCTTATCTTTTAAAAAGCGTGTTTGACATGGCATGGTTGAGCTTGGCTTGGCATTGATTGCCTTTTAGTGTGTTTGGCTTGGCTTGGATTGGCTTTTAAATGTTTGGCTTGGCTTAGCTTGGCTTGGCTTGGCTTTCAAAGTGCTTGGCATGGAATGGTTTGGCTTTGCTTGGACTTTAGAGTGTTTGGCATGGCATGGAGGTTTTGCTTGTCTTTTAGAGTGCTTGGCATGGCATAGCTTGGCTTGGCTTGGCTTTCAGATTTCTTGACATATCATGGCTTTTAGAGTGCTTAGCATATGATGGCTTGGGTTGGCTTTTAGAATGCGTGGCATGGCATGGTTTGGCTTTTCTTGGCTTGGCTTGGATTTTACAGTTCTTGGCATATCATGCCTTGGCTTGGATTGGCTTAGCTTTCAGAATTCTTGTCATGGCATGGCTTGGCTTGGCTTGGCTTGGTTTTTATAGTGCTTGGCATGTCTTGGCTTGGCTTTCAGAATTCTTGGTATGGCATGGCTTGGCTTGGCTTGGCTTTTAGAGTGCTCAGCACAGCCTAGCTTGGCTTGGCTTGGCTTTCATATTTCTTGACATATCATGGTTTGGCTTGCCTTTTAGAGTTCTTGGCATTGCTTGGCTTTTGGTTAGCTTTTAGAGTTGGCTTGGCTTGGCCTGGCTTTTAGAGTGCTTGACATGGCATGGTTTGGCTTGTCTTGTCTTGGCTTGGCTTGGCTTGGCTTTGCTTTTACAGTTTTCGGCATATCATGGCTTGGCTTCGCTTGACTTTTAGAGTTCTTGGCTTGGCTTGGCTTTTAGAGTGCTTGGCATGGTATGGTTTGGCTTTGCTTGGCATTTAGAGTGCTTGGGGTGTTGTGGTTTAGCTTGGCTTGACTTTTAGAGTTCTTGGCTTGGCTTGACTTTTAGAGTTTTTGGCATGGTATGGCTTGGCTTGGCTTTTAGAGTTCTTGGAGTGACGTGGCTTAGCTTGGCTTATCTTTTAAAAAGAGTGTTTGACATGGCATGGTTGAGCTTGGCTTGGCATTGATTGTCTTTTAGTGTGTTTGGCTTGGCTTGGATTGGCTTTTAAATGTTTGGCTTGGCTTAGCTTGGCTTGGCTTGGCTTTCAAAGTGCGTTGGCCATGGAATTGGTTTTGGCTTTGCCTTGGTACTTTAGAGGTGTTTTGGCATTGGCCATGGCGGTTTTTGCTTGTCTTTTAGAGTGCTTGGCATGGCATAGCTTGGCTTGGCTTGGCTTTCAGATTTCTTGACATATCATGGGCTTTTAGAGTTGCTTTAGACAATATGATGGTTGGGTTTGGGTTTTTAGGGGTTTAAATGCGTGGTCATGGCGCATGGTTTGGCCTTTTCTGGTGGCTTGGCTTGGATTTTACAGTTCTTGGCATATCATGCCTTGGCTTGGATTGGCTTAACTTTCAGAATTTTTGTCATGGCATGGCTTGGCTTGGCTTGGCTTGGTTTTTATAGTGCTTGGCATGTCTTGGCTTGGCTTTCAGAATTCTTGGTATGGCATGGCGTTTGGCGTTGGCTTAGGGCTTGGCTTTGGGCTTTTCGGGGCCTTTTAGAGTGCGTTGGCATGGCCAATGGAGGTTTTGCTTGGCTTTTAGAGTGCTTGGCATGGCATAGCTTGGCTTGGCTTGGCTTGGCTTTCAGATTTCTTGACATATCATGGTTTGACTTGGCTTTTAGTGTTCGTTGCATGGCTTGGCTTTTGGTTAGCTATTAGAGTTCTTGGCATGGCTTGCTTGGCTTGGCTTGACTTTTAGAGTGCTTGGCATGGCATGGTTTGGCGTTTCTTGGCTTGGCTTGGCTTGGCTTTTAGTGTGTTTAGCATGGCATAGCTTGGCTTAGCTTGGCATTCAGATTCCTTGACATATGATGGCTTGGCTTGGCTTCTAGAGTTCTTGGCATGGCTTGGCTTTTGGTTGGCTTGACTCGTCTTTGCTTTGCTTGCCTTTTAAAGTGCTTGGCATGGCATGGTTTGGCTTTGCTTGCATTTAGAGTTGTTGGCATGCCTTGCCTAGGCTTGACGTGGCTTTTGGAGCGTTTGGTATTGCACGGCTTAGCTTGGCTTGGCTTGGCTTGGCTTGTATTTTAGAGTTCTTGGCATGCACGACTTAGCTTGGCTTGGCTTGGCTTGGCTTTTAGTGTGTTTGGCATGGCGTGAATTGGCTTAGTTTGGCCTTGCTTGGCTCTTAGATGTTGGGCCTGGCTTTTTTCTTGGCTTGGATTGACTTTCAGAGTGCTTGGCATGGAATGATTTGGCTTTGCTTGGCTTTGAGTGTATTTGGCATGGCATGGTAAGAATTTGCTTGGCTTGGCTTGCCTTTTAGAATGCTTAGAAGGGCATGGTTTGGCTTGGCTTGGCTTTTAGAATGCTTAGAAGGGCACGGTTTGGCTTGGCGTGGCTTTTAGAATGCTTAAAAGTTCATGGTTTGGCTTGGCTTGGCTTTTAGAATGCTTAGAAGGACACGGTTTGGCTTGGCTTGGTTTATTTTTTTAGAGTGCTTGGCATGGCATTGCTGGGCTTGGATTGACTAAGCTTGGCTTTTAGATTTTTTGGCATGGTATGGCTTGGCTTGGCTTTTAGTGCGCTTGGCATCGCATGGTTTCGGCTTGGCTTGGCTTTTAGTGTTATTGGCATGTCATGACTTGGCTTGGCGTAGCTTGGCTTTGCTTTTAGAATTCTCGACATACTTACAATTCACATGGAAACTAGAGGAGTGCTTATTATACAGAGAGTTTTTATTGCACGTATAATATGGACTGGGGGGAGTGCAAATCATACGTTTAATAACGAATGGGGAGTTACTTTTATACGTTAAATAATGTCTGGGGAGTTCAAATTGAAGGGAGTGCAAATTATGTGACGCCAGCGTATGTTATTCAGAATTTTCCTAATGCTAGATATCCCTTTATTTTGATTCCTCCCAAATGCGCTCTTCAGCATCTTTTTATAATGATTCTTATAATCTTTAGTTGAATGACTTGTTTTTTTTTTAGGTTGAGGGACACAATGTATATAACTGAGAGCATGGATCCTAATAATCTATATATGAGTATTCTCACTCAGCGTTGTGATCCACTGTCGATGGTATATGAGAAAAAGATAGTGTTGCATAGGCGTTACATTTTGCCTCCCACCCACATCTTACCGCCAATCTTTATCTCGTCTATTCATCAGAAAGGTGCCAATCTCCTATTTCGGATATTTAACGTCCCTCTCTGCAATAACTTGGACTTGCCCCATTCCTTTCAACGCCTCCCCTCCTCTCAACACACAAAAAAGCACACACACACACTCGCCTCCCCCTTGCTCAGTCCATGCGCTTGCCTAGCTGAGCTACCTAAACATTGATAAATCCTTTTGCTTGTTGGAAATGTGAGAAAATGCAAAGCCTTTTGGGCTTCGTCGATCCTTCTCACCCATTCGCGCTTTACAGCGAAAATTCAAATACGAGAACTTGTATCCAGCCAGTTCATGTATGAGCCTCAGGGTGTTGGTGATGGAATTCCCGATGTTTTGTCATATTTTCTTGCCAAGTCATGCTATATTTTATTGATATCGAGCGACATTCTCTCCTCTTAAATCTTCCTTTTGGTAGGTATTAGAAGTGGCAGATGCTTAGCGTGATTCTGTGTCCAAAACTATCAAGTGCTTAGTGAAAAGGTAAAAAAATCGTGTTTTGTACAGTGCGTAAAGATTGCGCTCTCTCTCTCTCTCTCTCTCTCTCTCATTCGTAGACTTCAAGCTATGTCTGTCCGTCCGTCTGACATTCAATCACGACCAAACGGCTTGTCCGATGGGCATCAAACTTGGCAGGGTTATAGTGGGGACCCATAAAATGGTTTATAATGGGGTTTCATCCTACCTCCCCCGTCCCCTCTCCGAAGGGGGTGAGGGTGAGAAGGGATTCCCTGAAACGGAGCTGGTTATGCCCGTAGACTTAGTAACTTTACGAATTTATCATACATAATTTCTGTATACATATGTACATAGTGTATATAGTGTATATAGTGCCGGGTAACTGCTCTCCTAATCCTTGTCATAAAATGCCAGCCAGTGATACATTGTTCTTCTGAAAAACTTCATTCTGCCCTTTTCATTATTTTTTTCTTTAATTCGCATAGCACATTTATCGGTGAATTCATTAATGTACTATGTAATACTGGAATAAAAAAAAAAAAAAATACTGCCTCGAGCCCTCGCTACGTGACGCCACCCCAAAAAAATTACAATAAATCTAAAAAGTGGAAAAACAATAATGGAATGACATCTGGGTGCTCGGCAAGCAATCTCCTAATACTTAGCAGGTCCACCTCTGCAGAGAGTGACATCCTTCAGCCGGTTAGGAACAGAGGAAACTAGATTTCTAAAGATCTCTGGGCAGATGTCACCCCAGACTCTACGCAGTGCGTTCTGCACTTTTGGCCGGGTCGCGATGCCTGCCTAAACAAAAGTATTTGGGATATAATATGATCACTTATCTTTTGTTTGCACTAACTGAAATTGAAATCGGGTTTTCTATGAAAAATGTAAAAAGAAAAAAAATTTACTTTCGAGTGCTATAACATTTTTTATTATGAAAACGAGTTCAAAGATTTATTTTTACTATAATCTATACATTTTAGGCAACAATTGTACCAAATATAAACTAAAAATAAAAAGCATAAGTTCTACAGAAATTCCGAAAGAAGACGGACCAACGAACCTGAGGTGAATATGGAAAAATTCTGCTAAATATTTATTTTATAAACCTTAGATTCTAATTGATTATTCCCCATCAAAAATTTAAACCAGTGTTCATATTTCATGTTCGAAAATAAATGTTGAAGGATTTTTTTTTTTTTTTTGGTTTTCGATTTCGTGTTTTTGGCGTAGCTGTATTTTGTATATTTTTTTTTTTTTTTTTATTTCGAACTCGTTTGAACTCGCATCGCATTGTATTGATATACATATATTTATTTGAAGAAAAAAAATTCAAATAATATCTAAAGTTGAGCTAGCAGCGGGTCCTCAAAGTTAATGGAAAAAATTGTTCTGCTATATGTGGTAAAAAAAAAAGTTCATTTCTGGCATTGTTCTCAAAATGCTCTGGGAGAGAAAATTTGTAACAAGCAGACTTGTCCTGCGTCGGCTCTTACTACCACCACTAACTCCACCATTAGGGCGAAAGGAAAGACGGGGAGGCCGCGGAGGGGCAATTGGCCCTTTCGCCTGCTGATTTTGTTGCACTATTCGTTTGAAACTAGTGCAAAAAATTGTCTGAGAGAAAATGATTACTTGTCAACCTACGTTACTTTAGTGCGTAATTAGGCGTTGCTATGTGGTGTAGTGCGTGTTCTCCGCTCCCTTTTTGTGGCATCTTTCCTGCAAATCGTGGTGTTAAAGCTCACAATATGTCTAATAAGTAACTTTCCAAGGCCCAGACATACACCAGAATAGTTACACTCCATCAGGAAGTTGTGAAAACAAAGTAAATTGCAGAGAAAAGTGGCATGTGTGAAAGAAGTATCCGTCTGGTAATGGGGAAGTTCACAGCTGGGGGAGGTGTCGAGATCCCCCGATATCTTTGGATGTTGGAGATCCCCCAACCTAGCTCTCAGGCCGTGTGGGTCTTGAAACTGGCTGTGGAAACAAACCCCCGACCTTCACGTCCAAAGAACTTAGGGAGCAAAATCCCGATACTTTTGCACCGGCTTCGACTGGGACGATTGGGCATGTGATTCAGAAAAGTTAGGGTACAAGAGAGCTGCTGCTAGGAAGAAGCCGTTGCTTACCCAGCGACAGAAGCTGAAACGTCTTGGAAAAGGTCATGTTCCGACCGCCCGGAGCCCACGTTGGGTGGCACCCACCGTGAATGAACCCTCTTCCCCCCTATGTGATGGTATGGGCAGGGTTTTCATACAATGACGTGAGTTTTTCGTTTTACCGAAGAACGTAAGCGTTACTAAAGAAGTATACTACACACTCTTGAAAGACCATATGGAGGCCGCTTTCACCAAGACAAGAACGTCTATCTTTCAGTAAAAATGTGACTTCGCCCATACTTCCAAGTTAGTGAATGGGTGGTTTACCGACTGTGGGGTAAACTATATCGAGAATTGGCTAGGCCAGTCCCCCGATCTTAATCCGATAGAGAACTTATGGGTTATTGAAAAAACACGGGCAAAAGGTAAAGCAACCATTTTTAATGCGGTACAATTTTGTCCATTAACTTTGAGGACCTGCTGGTAGCTTAGTATTTTACATTTTTTACTGATTTTTTTTAAATAGATTGGTATTAATACTATACGTTCCGCTAATCAAAATGATTTCAAAATGATTACAGAAAAAAGACATACAGCTACGCTAAAAACCTGACAACAACCAAACAAATTTTCCGAAAGAAAATTTTGCAAATTTCCTTTCGGACATAAAATGTGAAGTTTGTAGAAAAATTATTTAAGTGAGAAGAAACAAATTGTTTCGTAGCTCATACGGACAACTTTACTTTTTTTCCGTATTCACATTAGGTTCGTCTGGCCGGCTTCTTTCGAAATTCTGTGGAGCTTGTTTTCTTATTAATATTAGTTTGAATTTGGTACAGTTGTTACATAACATGTATGTATAGATTATAGGGAAAATAAAACTTTGAACTCGTTTTCATAATTGAAAATTTTATAGCACTCGAAAATAGAAAATAAATTTTAGTTTTTTTATAATAAACCTGATTTCAATTTCTGTTAGTGCAAACAAAAGTTAAGTGTTCATATTGTATCCCAAATACTAAATATGCCGATTTTCTTTTGTTTAAGCAGACATCTCGGCCCTCCCAAAAGTGCAGAAAGCACAGCGTAGAGTCGGGTGACATCTGCCCAGAGATCTTTAGATATCAAGTTTCTTCTGTTCCTAACCGGCTGAAGGAGGTGGGCCTACTAATTATTAGGAAATTGCTTGCTGAACACCCAGATGTCCTTTCGATTTGTTTTCCTCTTTCTAGATTTATTGTGGTTTATTTTTGGGTGGCGTCACACGGCGAGGGCTAGAGGTGGGTGTGAAAAGCTTTTTGATCCCATTTAAAAAGAGAATCTCTCTCTCTCTCTCTCTCTCTCTCTCTCTCTCTCTCTCTCTCTCTCTCTAACACACAATTTATAGTCATGTGTATATCATGTTCTGAAACTTGAGAGCACTCTACAGTCAAACAAAGTTATTTTACTATATTCCGATTATGACTACGTCAACTCACGATTTCATGAGTAAGAGAAATTATTGTAGCATTTAATATCAGCGAAAGTAATCTAGACTCTAAAAACAAAGGAGACAATGAAACCAAATGAAACCGTCTTTTCTCTGGCAGGTTAGCTTTCTTGTTTTCTTTTTGTCTTTTATATTTTTGTTCATATGTATTCGTTCCGCATCAAGAAAGTGCCTCTGAAAGTGCATGAACTATCAGGCCTCTTTACGTGAAGAGTTTTTCATCTTTGTATTCCGGTGGGTCTCATATTTTCACGACTAAACTTTCGGTGATCGTTTCTGTGTTTATTTCTTTTCATCTTATGGACCAGAAGAAACACGAACGCAGACGATTAGACAAAGTTTGAAAAAGGATAGTCTCGGAAATTGCTTCGTTGTCGAAGGCAACTTTTATTTTGTCTTTTTTGTCTTTTATGAATATTGCCATTGTTCTGAGTTTCATGTGATGGGATTACTTCCTCTCCGTTTTTTATGTAGAGAATTCTCGTTTGTGTCAAGTTTTTCTAAACTTTCACATATTTTATATGATATTGCTTGAGCAAGAAAAATAAACCACGCCTAACTAAGACTGTTCGTTGAAACTTTACCATCACTAAAAGACTTGCTAGTTTTATGTAGAAGAAAACTATTGAGATGACTATTGGTGTGTCATTCCGCACTTTTTCTTTCTGCCCAAAGATCCTAAAAACTACAGAGGCTAAAGGGATGCAAATTGGTATGTTGGTCATCCACCTAACAATCATCAAACATACAAAATCGTATCTCTATAGCTTCAGTAGTTTTTTTTTTTATTCAAGGATAAAGTTAGCCATGATCGTGCATCTGGCCACCGGTAAGGTACCATCAACACAGGCCTCCACCAGGCGCGGCTGAGAGTTTAATGGGCTGCGGCTGAAAATTTCATGGACTACGGCTGAGTTTTATGGGCAGTGGCTGAGAGTCACATACAGCATTATATGCTGTACAGAAAACGTCTGGCTGTCAAACCTTTTTTTTTTCCGAGGACAATAGATTTATTCAGTTACTTTGACAGTTTTACAGATGTAACTGGAAGAACGATAAATGAGAGCGATAGGGTAATGGACTCTCAACTATTTCCAGCAAGATAAAAATAAGATAGTGGAAAACTAAAAGTGAAAAGTTGTAAAAACTTTCTGCTAATGGACTGATGAATCGTAAAATCCATTTGAGTGGCTAAGATGATAACGCCAGATGAATGACCAACTATAATGACTGACACTTGTTTTGCAGGATTTTCGCCGATCCATCGCTGGTGGAAGTTAGGGAATGAATATCATGGAAAGGGAGGTTGGGGGGTGGGGGGAGTTGGTTAATAATAACCAAAAGCCTATTTGATATTATTTATTTGATTAGATTTTATAATTTTTAGGCATAATGCCAAGCACTGGGCCAACTAAGGCCATTCAGCGCTGAAACGGAAATTGACAGTGAAAAGGTTTGAAGGACGTCACAGGAGGATAACCTCGCAGTTGCACTACGAATCAATTGTTAGGAAAGGGTGGAAAGTAAGATGCAAGAAAGTTAACATGAAAGGAGGTACAGTGAAAGGAATGAAAGTAGTTGCAGCTAGGGGCCAAAATGACCAAAAGTCTATTTAAAAGTTCCATAGCAGAAGCGTGAGATATGATCAACTGATACAACTGTTTAAGAGAAAAATGTCAGGAGATGCTGATATGAGGTGTAAGCAACAAAACTTAGTATTCTTTATAAACGCGAAAAGAGCTCAACGCCCAATCAGTTATGACAGTTTGTAACTGGTCCCCGATGGGTACTGGATGCAGTAGCTGCGTAATGACAAATGCCTAAGCAAATTTTGCTTTCACTTAGTATCGCCTAAAAGAGCCTCTCAAAACCGGTAAAAAGTCAGGTCTAAAAACAGTATTCCGAGAAAAATTAAAAGGGTCTTATTGCTAATGATAACCTGAAGCAAGAGGCGCAAAGAACAGACGGTTTTGATCGCTTAACATGAGGAAAAAATAAAATCCTTACCCAATATGACATCATACAATTTTGGTAAAGAGCACAATATCTTCCATTACCGTATGAACACCAATACTTGCTTGTAGGTGCCTCGTATTATGAAAGACTCCGTGTGAGGACGTTCAACAGTAATAACTACATGATTCACTTCGCACAAAACTCGCCATAATATTCAATGAATGGGAGGAATTATACAATGCAAATCTCTGATTCCATTCCAAGGATATATTATGATATTGCTGTAGGGCAGTAATAGGTCACGACTACTCAAGCTCCACTGATAACGCTTACCTATTAAATGCAAGTTAAACAAGACACTTGAATCTATCAAAGAAGAATATCAAGTTCATACAACGCTCAACCTTAACTTGTATTTTATTTGTGTATAGATATCTAATAGAGAGAGAGAGAACAACAATGAGCACATCATAACTAGGTTTTCCTTATTTACTTACAAATAAAGGAGGGCGAGAAGGGAAAGTCTTTATTCCTTCAACATGTAAATGAAGAATAAAGTCAAGAGTCAAAGTATAATCAAGACTGCTTAATAACACATGCGAATACACAATGCTTCTGCACGCTAAGTGCACTTATACACATGTTAAAAAAGAAAACATACATATATGCACACACATTCAACAATAATGCATAACAGTGATTCCAAACATGAATTAATCACTCCCTTCAGTTGTAGTATAGAATCTCTCCACATTTAGTCTAGCGAGATCAATTCCAACTAAGCGATTCTTATGTTAAAGCAGAGGACGCGAGAATATGCAAATTATGAGATAAGTATCAAATACCGAGTTCCTGCCACCGTGAGTCCTACACAGCGACGGAAGAATTCCCTGCTTCCTTTCCTTTCACATGAAGCGCACAAGAGGCATCGTACGTATTCCAGTGCATTCTAACCAAACGGAATCAAGGATTGTAGTCAACATTTCGCAGGTATAGGAGAGGAAAGAAAGTTACGGTAAAGAAATGAAAATAGGAGTGACTGATTTTTTTTTATAGATAATGTGTGTGTATGTGTGTGTGTGAGTGTGTGTGTTTTGGAGCGCGCACTGACTCCAGAGAGAGTATCGACATCGCTGCAGCAACTTTCGCCAGTTTACAAGAAACACATCTAATTCATAAACTAGTCACCAGAAATTACTTCTCTTGAGGGCAATATTGCTTTCTTATACCTTTCATTGTTATTTCCTTTCATTTTCCATCTTTCGCATAAGGAGTTTACAACAGTCATTCGAGGATAAATGTTTTTGACTATACGATTAAAATTTAAAGGGAAATTATGAAAGGAAGGACGGGAGAGGGAGTGAAATCGGGAGAAGAAAAAGAGAACCGCCGTTTGTCAGGCAAAACCGAGTGGAAGAGGATCAACGGCCTTTCACACTTGGATTCAGACGATAAATGACAGGGGAATAACTGCTGCTGCTCGGTCGGAATGAATCTCAGCATAAAGTGGCTCTGCTGTGGCTTATAAAAATCGGAGAACCTTAAAATTTATTCGCAGGAATCAAAATCATTAGAAATTACTACAAATGAGAACTGTTTGAGAAGCGAATGAGAATGTCCCGGATTGCAGAAATGTAGGAAGTGTCGCAACTATGCTGATATCAGTATATAGCCGCATACCTATGAAATGTTTTAAGATACTTTTGCCAATAATTATAGGTAGGTTACCTCGGACGATCATGCAAAAACAATGAAAACGGCTACAATAACAAAGATAATTATATGTATATAGATAGTATATATATATATATATATATATATATATATATATATATATATATATATATATATATATATATATATATATATATATTTATATATATATATATATATATATATATATATATAGTAACAAACAAGTCCTGGTATGTATAAGCATCTCCTAAAGAAAGAGAAAATCATAGTTGATAATATATATATATATATATATATATATATATATATATATATATATATATATATATATGTGTGTGTGTGTGTGTGTGTGTGTGTGTGTGTGTGTATGTATGTATGTATAACGAATCACGAAAGTTAGGAAAGTGATAAATACATAAATAAAGATATATGCCACGAAGGAAAATAAACGACGGAGTGTCCATGAGACCTTTCGACGTCCAAACGTCCTTTACTAAGCAGATGAACTGACAAACATGAGGAAAAAGACAAAACAAGAAGATTCATATACCTGACAGATATGGATTATAAAGAGATTAATACCTAGAATCCGACACACCTGGAAGATGAGTAACCTTCTGTTACGAACCGAGAGGGGTCCGCTTCAGGTTCGATATTATTATAAGCAAAAAGAATTCAACACCAACAGTTGAAACTGGGGATACGAATATAGAAAGAAACACTAACACAAGAAAGGTTTATTTACAAGCTTACTAACAAAGATAAATGCAGAATGGTGTCTCCTATTCACATAAAAAAGGTAAACTCTTACACTGCATGAACTGGGGGAATAGTAAGGAAATGAAAGTACTTGCCGACCAGTTTTGCAACTCGAAGTGATGGCTTCACAAAAGGAGAACTTTAATTGTAGATGCCTTCTTGCCTCCGTGTTGCAAAAAATACTGTCTACTCTTGATACTTGAAGGGCAGGAACTCCCCAAAACCTCTAGCACAAAGTTTCTTCTCTGAAGTCTTGCTCAACGTCAAAATAACTCGGTCGTCCACTCCTGAAGACGACTTGACCAGAATTCGACCAATTATCGGGCAATTTTTCCTCTCTGATCCTTCGTCCTTCGTCTCTTATCTAACTCTGATGATCTCTCACTGATAATCTGATCTGTGGCTCTTACTGATGATCTCTGCTGCTGATCTCTCACTGATCAGATCTGTGACTCTTTCTGATGGTGATCTGTCTTCTACTTCGTCTGTCGTATTTATACGCCATTTTGGCGGCGGGGCCTACGGCGAACGTCACAGACTCCCGAGATTACCGGAATGATTTAGAAGAATCTTGACGGAATATTGCATCAGAAATCGCGGCGTTCCTCACGTCATGTCGGTGCCTGTCAAGTTCCACAAAACTCCTGCCGATTCTAGAACCATCATGAGAACAGGCACCTCCAACTCATGTGCGAATGCATCCTTGCTGCAGAATTTCTCGAAGATGGGTTTTCTTTTCCTTTATCTTTTTTTGCTATACAGCAATTACCATTACATCTTCCCAAACAAGCATAAACAATGGGTGTAATTAAAAGTTTAAGACAATCATCTCAGATACAAGGACAAAACAATTAAAGGATTATAGGTGACAGCTATTCAGAACTTTCGTAAACAAAACCATTTTCACAATACATATTCACAATATATGTTAGACAGACATTACAACGAAGATAACTATAAGGCAACTAATTTTTTATTTAAGTCTGTAATTATATCTTATATATATATATATATATATAATATATATATATAGTAATATATATATATATATATATTATATATATATGGTATACATACATACTACATTATATATATATATATATATATATATATATATATATATATATGTATATATATATATATTATGAATATGAAAATGACATTTGGAGCCAGATCACTGAAGCCCTGTGATTCTTCCTTGGGTGTCAATGGATTCATGATGATACTGAAAGCATCAAGTTTCCTTCCAATAGAATTTCATTTCTCATGCTTTATATTTTGTTATTTTGTATGTCAATTAGCTCCGTAAATTAATTATCTCAAACTCTGCCACTATCTACCCTAGGTTTCTTATGCCCATAGTTCCTCAGGAAGATGTGATATACTGTACATGTATACGCAAGCCAAGCAAGACAAAGAAATAACTAATATCTACCGAAATTGTTTAATAGTTTACTAATTCTGATAACCACAAAGGGCAAATCGTGATGGAGGAACTAGAAGGCATTTTAAAAGCCTAAAACAATGAATGGATAAATAAAAGTCAACGGAAAGTGACATCCTCTTAGGAGAAATACTTAGAAGAAAAACCAACTGCCGTTACAGACTAAAGTGTTAAAGTAAGGGAAGAGGCGACACTTCGTAAAAACCATTTCGAAATGGCAAGGTTTGTCGAGTCGAAAGTCTTAATTAGGCTAACGTCTTTTCGAAATAAACTTGCAGCAGGCCAAAAACTAATTCCGAAGATTAAAATGGAAACCATTTAACCTATTCACATAAAGTCGAGGAAAAATTCCAAAATCTATAAAGGAGAAAACAGTGGACACAAAAAGTTAGTTTTCGTTAAGAAGCAATTTCCCTGACGAAAACTTTTCCCCAATGTCAGCGTGCCTGTGTTTCTTGTTGTAAAATATGTAAATGAAGAAACAGGATGGCAGCAAAATATTACATAATAAGTGTTATAATAATATGAAGAGAGTAGGCCCTCCTTTCAACAAGTTCTGTTGCAGAAAGCACATGCATTTTAATAATAATAATCATCTTTACCTCTTGGGCCGCGAATGATTGAGGAAACAGGTCACTTAAGATTAAATGAGAATTTAAATATGCACTGATCAGCATAAAGTTACTTCTCTTTAGTCCTTCGATCTTCTCTGACGTTTTACGTTATCTGTAAATTTCCGTTAGGAAGTCACCAACGCCCTGAACGGAACAACAAAGCTACATCTGTGAAAATATAATTCTCAAGCAACAGTGACATATTTTGGGACATAAATATATAATACAATTAGCAACTGCTCCACATGAATAGCTCAGTTTATTCAGAGTTAATTTCCCGATTGAAATGGATGAATATTACAAAAACGTATTTGTATCGCTGTCAGCAGCATCCTGCAGTCGTCCTTTTTTCTTATGATTTATCGGCAAATTCTTTATTACATTTTTATTAGGTAATATCAATTTTTGGTTTTGATGTGTATTCTAAGTATGTTATTACTTCTGAAACAATGCTTACAATGATTATAATAACATATAGAAAACAAATCACATGTAGTAATTAACTTGTGCTATTAGTCGATGACAATGAGCAAAACATATATATATATATATATATATATATATATATATATATATATATAATATATATATATATATATATGTGTGTGTGTGTGTGTGTGTGTGTGTGTGTGTGTGTGTGTGTGAGGGTGTGTGTGTGTTAACAGTTCCCCCGAATAGTAAGTAGCTCCTGAGGAAAACCAGGAATGCTTAGATGGTCACTAAATTTAAATTAGAACCATGTTTAGAAAATTTACGTAGAATCATATATTTAAGAAAACTCTTTATCCATACAGTGACTGACCTCTACCTTGCACGTGTTCCCGTTCTTACTACGCATTAGGGTCTTCCAACACCTATTTCAAAGCACTTAGCCACCAGCACTCTCTCAAAGCAAACACAAATCTAAATAAGTGATCAAAGGTTGCACCACATCTTTATTGCATCTGTACATTTTTCACCATTTCACTCCTACCTAAGTGATCCACACAACTAATAGAATCCTCTCATAGTCTTCTTGCTTTCATTCGCTTTCAATATTCCCACTTCGCTTCCACAAACGAAAGCTGACTCAATAATAGTTTTAAGGATTCCCAATTTGCCTCCACAGACATTCCATTCTCTTCTCAACTTTTTGCAATATCCATCCTAAATTCTTCACTTCACCTATTCTGTGATTTATCTTCCCTTTTTTTCCTCCTATTAACTACTGCATTTAACTCACTAATCCAAAAGAGGAATAACTATAACAAATATAACATTTATTATTGTGCAAGTTTTATTAACACACTAAAAATACATTTACTATGAGATATATAAATATCTCAAAATATATATCGATAGCAACCATTCCCTGACCTATATATACCCTTTAAATGCTGCCAGCCTGTTACGAAGCCTCCCACGAGTAGAACTAGATCTGTTTCATAATTTTGAGAGCTGAGAGTAGCATTTACAACCGCTTATTATAAAATTAAAGGTAAGTATAAACCAGAATTTCCTGAAGCTAATGATTCAGTAAGAGGCAGCATAGTATACTACGATTTATAGCCCTCTCTCTCTCTCTCTCTCTCTCTCTCTCTCTCTCTCTCTCTCTCTCTCTCTCTCACACACACACACACACACAACTCAGAAAGGAGGTCCACCTTTGGCGAACTATTTGTAAAACTAACCACTTGTTGTGCTATCCCGCTAACTAACGAAAGCCAAACGGACAACCAAAGGAAAAATCCAGAGAACAACATAACACCACTTTCGTTGGCGGAAATAGTAACTAAACTTACAAAATGAAGCATTATCGTTTCTTCCGTGTTTCAGAAGCAATATCTTTCAGTTAAGCAATAACCAAAGAAAAAATCTGGAGGAAAACATGACACCTCCACATTCGTCGGCGGAAATAGTAACAAAACTTAAAAAATAAAGCATCGTTGTTTCTTCCACGTTTCAAATGCAATATCTTTCAGTTAATCAAGTACTACTTCGCACGCCAGTGACAAATTCGCACAAACAACAATTCATCGGCGCAACGGAGCCACAAGGCATGCTGTATGATTACGTTGTCCCGTTTGTTTATCGGTTTATTCAAGTCTCTCTCCCCCCGCATCTGTCAATTCAATTTCATCTCTCTCTCTCTCTCTCTCTCTCTCTCTCTCTCTCTGGCACACACACACACACACACACACACACTTAGGATCTAAATTATAAATAGCAAAAAAATTTGTATTTCTTACATTTAAAAATAAGGCAATCCACAATTACAGAGAAACTAAAGCCCAGATTTTAACCAGTCTCAGCCCCCTATCGCATCCTGCATCAAATCCGGGAGTCGATGGAATTAATTAGAACATGAATTTGCTGTTATGGTGCCAATGAGAGGCGCCGCTTCTAAAAGAGAGTTTTCCAAATACCTGAAAGATTTTGAATAACAAGCTGCTATAATGATTTCAAGAAAT
>NC_087202.1:67731584-67739084 GCF_015104395.2 Macrobrachium nipponense | reverse complement strand
AAAATCCTCAGAATTGTAAGAAGAATATTCTCATATTTTCACACACTTTTATTTGTTATTTTTTCACAGAGTAGGCTTCCGAATACAAATCAAAATAATGAAATATAAATTAGATGGTTAGAGAGAGAGAGAGAGAGAGAGAGAAGAGAGAGGAGAGAGAGAGAGAGAGAGATTAGTCTTAACCACTCTGTGATTTTTTTTATTGGTCGGAGAGACTTGCTTTTACCTGCGTGCTATCAAATGCGGCATACTTACACATTTCCTCACCCATTTTTGATCTTATATTCTCCTGGAAAGTGCGCCCTTAGAAACTGAAACACAAAAATATAACGAGTAAGGTAACTAAGTGCTGCTTAACATAAATTCCTTCATTTCTTCATTGTTTGAACTTAGTCTTCTAGTTTTTTTTTCCATCTTCCACTTCTCCAATTGAGATGTGTATTGCATCACAAATAAATTTTATGTCATTTATTTAATCCCATCTAAGATAATCATCCTCCAGGATATCCTATTTTTGTAATAGTTTTTATCTTCATTTCTGCATCTGTGGACATTCCGTATTATGTTTTTATACTATCTGGTTTATGTTATTTATTTAATTTTTTCATATTTTACCTTTATAACCTTACAGACGTGAACAATGTAAAACATTTTGTAGTGTACATAAAAAAAATCGGGTTTTATCTTTAAGCATCAAGTTTAAGGTAAGAGCTATTTTCATTGAAGTGTGGCATTTTTTCAGTGGAGCTAAAGAAATTCTCTGGTGTAGAGCGGTTGTAATATTTTTGTAATATTCCCCCCCCACCCCCCACCAAAAAAAATATGCTTTGACAAAGGAAGGTCATTCCACCTGGAGCATGATTTGCATTGGTAAAAAGTGTAGCAGAACTCTTGGCAAGTAGTGATAACCTTTGTGATAGGAAAGGAACGTTTATGTAAAAGGGAAACTACGTCATTTTAAAGATTTTGGAAATACGCCTTTTCCTCTTCACTAAGTTGGGTTGCTGTTCATCGCCAGCTGCTTTTCAGTATTGAAGGTACTTTTTAGTGTTGTTGATATAATTGACTTTTATCCATAGTAGCTTCGGGGTCAGAATTTTGAATGGATCGTCTTCAAGACTACGGAGACTAGGCCTTTTTAGTTTCTCCCTGATGCCTGAGTTCTCTTCAGAAGAACTGTAAATTCCGACCATTGCTAATTCACCTCAGTTAAAGCTGTCAAAGCCTTGAAAGTCCATTCTTAATATATTTGGGTCAGTCAAATTCTTTCACGAGGTAATAAAAAACAAATCATAGCCTAGACTCTAAAACTAAATGGAAAAGGAAACGATATTCAACGATACACGGATAGAAAGACACAGATCGAAGAAAGACAAGAATGCATGTCAAGCACCGCCATAAATTGACCATATTCGTGATATTTAACGTGACCCCTTTTCTGTTGTCAACATACCCAAAGGAATATGAGGCCAATGTTATTGTGAGGAACAAAAGTTCATAAATATTGCATCTGTTTAACAACGTACAGCGAAAGGAAGTCACTCCAGCCGGAAAAAAACAAAGTGGTTAAGACTAGAGATTCCAATAAAAGATGTCTCATCGAAGAAAAAATAATGAAAAGGAAATGAGAGCAGTGAGCTGTCTCTGGATAAGCATAATGTCAGAGGCTGGGGAACCATAAGAGAGAGAGAATCGGAAAACTGATTCTGCCCTCAGCCAGCGTCACGCCAAGACTGGACGGATTCTAGTCATCCTCCTTCCTTTCCTACCAAAAAATGTATTTCGAGTCGCTGCTTCCATTTGCGAGCAAGACCATTCCAAACGATAGACGCTTGGATATTATCGGTTTTGTTTCGTTTGGAACGGCTGACAAAGGGGAGCGTTGGGGAAGAGAGAGAGAGAGAGAGAGAGAGAGAGAGAGAGAGAGAGAGAGAGAGAGAGAGAGGGAGAGAGAGAGAATGGCCATGTTTATTCTTGTTATTTTACGCATCAACTTAAGGCCTTTAGGGTACCAATTCTAGATAAATGCAACAGGGGACTAATCCTATATTCATTAAAAGCCTACCTTAATTTATGCATCTTTTCTGCAATCATTACGTATATAATAAATTAGATTCATTTATACTCAGGGTATATTCCTAGGAAATTCACCGCCTGAGACTGCAAATTCTGGACTTTAAATCCTGATTCCTGAAACTCTCATTATTTGTTGTACTAATTGGAACTAATTTACAACAGTTTCAAATTCTGGCCGGAGGTTTTGGGGAAAGATAAAGGGGCGCCTTTTCTAATAATATTGTGTATTCGGTTGAAAAGTTGTCGGAAGCGTCATGTTAACAAATAATAATGGTACAATGTGGACTAGATTATTGCAGGGTATTTAAAAGTTTCTGCTTTATTCCTTGTCTGTCTGTCGGTCTGTCGGTCTTCTCAGAAAAGCCATCGTCAAAAGGGACACAGAATTATATCTAATGATTGATTTAAGTTTGGAACGTGATCAGTATAATTCATTCCAAGCATGTAATACTGAAAACTAAGACAAGAGTGTATAACATATAGAGCAGGCGAATGGAAGATAATGATAAATACAAAGAAAACCCGTATACTTAGAGAGTGGTAAAAAGATAAATAGAATGAGAAACAATACGCAAAGCTTGCATAATGGTGATGACAAGTGTTTCCGTCTGTCTCTCATGAATTTCTGTTAAACTAACCGGGAAAAGAGGAGAATTTTGGAGTGGAAAATAGCATAGTCACATTCTGACTCATCTCAGGCCACCGAGAGGTGAGCAGGTAGGGCATGAACATTCGTGAACAAGATTCATGGACCTGACCTGGCAGCATATTTGGTCTTGCCCAACCGAGAGCCTTTTGGAAAAGTAGTCTGGCTTGATTTGAGAGTCCTTTTTCGGTAACGAGATTCTGTGATTCAAGTATAAAAAGTCTCTAACTCCTTGCAAGGATTTGAAAACGAAAGTATAAAATGTCCTCCTACTGACTCAACCTTTAAGCATTTGCACAACCCTAATATTGCCTCTTTTAATTCCCTTGAATATCAGGTTATCACCGAGATCGATGGGAGGGGACAAGTGAGTGACAGAAAGAACAGAAAAAGCTGATGGATTGATGAAATGTTGGAATGACATAAATGCAAAGCGCGATATTCATTGAAAAGGAGGAACTATGCACCAATTCCAATTATTTCAACGAGGAAAAACGCAATTAAAGCTAAAACAGACAAGAAAAAAATACATATATACACATACACAGCCACCCACCCACCCACACGCACACACACACAGTCTATCTATATATATATATATATATATATATATATATATATATATATATATATATATATATATATATATATACATATATATATATATATATATATATACTATATATATATATATATATATATATTATATATATATATATATATATCTATATATATATATATACATATATATCTATATATACATATATATATATATATATACCTATATATATATATATATATATATATTATATATATATATATATATATATATATATATATAATATATCCAATGTAGCACGAAGGAATGCGTACTTGAGAATATCTTTAAATCTACGGTAGAAAGGTAAGTGTAACACGGACTTGGAACAAGTACCTTCATAGTGCATTCTATATTTTCAAGTTCACACAGGATATAACAGAAGTAGACAGACCTTTATAAACAAAAACCAAAAGTGGGGTCGGGGTTACAGTTTGTTAATCTGGGAGGTGTGTTCTTTAAGCAAAACATAAGGAAAGAGGATGAAGGCATAATTCAAAATGGAGATTCAAATTCCTTCTTTCATTGTTTCAATAAAGATGGACTCCAACAGATCACCGAAAAACGAATCTGTTGGAGTCCATCTTTATTGAAGCCACGTCAGCAAGCAATTTAAATCTCTATCCTGGATTATACCTTGGTGCTCTTTGCGACATCCTAATCCTTGTAACTGTAACAACCGATGATAACCAAAGCAATAATGATAGCAATATAAATTGTTTTAAAATCTTAAGATAAATCCAAGTTCCGAACGACGCCCAGACATAAAGGTAAAATAGAAAAACAATAATGAGACACGCTTCACTTAGAGTAAAATGGGGTGAGAGAATGGAGAAGGGTGTTAATCTATTACTCTACTTATATTATCGTCAGAATGGTAATCAGCTAATAATTCTCTCACGTACGTAATATGCAAACAAGTTGAAAGTCATGATGACAAATTTTCTACTTGAAGTTGCTTTATCTTTTTAACGTCTGGTTAAGATCATGCGATGCTAATCAAACTGCCATAACAGGTAAAGGAAGCACCTTGCAAAATAAATACGTTTTGCACCTTATATAATGGTATATGTCTTACAAATTGATTTTCATATGCGGGCATCTCAGCTATGAATATTCTTTGTATCTGAAATACTGGAAGCATTTTATGAGCCCTGATGAATAATATCAAGCCAAGCTGTGCAATGAATACAAAGGATAAGTATACAATAAAGTATTTTATTCATACATACAGAAAGCGTTCTTGAAGATAAAGTTCACCAAACTAACATGATTATGAATCTAAAATACCACAATGTTATATATATACGAATTTTCAAATGCTCATTTACTGCAAAATATAAATATAATTTCAAAATGATGGGTATGTTTAATCGCAAACGATTAATAGTTAAAAACGCTCGGTAAAAGCGAATAATTTCTAAAAATCTGAAAGAAGTGAATGGTGCTCTTCATACGATGTTTCCCATTGATTACCTGCTGACCTTTCGGAAAAACCACAAAAATATTGACTGTATCGTTAGCATGTATAAAACGAACCCGACAGCAAACATATATATTTATATATATTAAAGTTAGGTATTAAAATGTGTAATTATCAGATTTTTGGGAACTATGCAGTTTCTGAAATAAGGGGTAGAGTAAAAAACAGAACAACTGTTGAAGTAAAGATGATTTGACCTTTACAAAAACATTTCTATAGCCTTACACCCTCCTTCCTTACCTGCACAAGATTATCATCACCCATCAGATATATACTTGAATCATCACATATACTAGAATCGGTTCGTATAAAAAAGAAAAAAAAAATTATGACTGGAAACCATAAATAGTTATGTATGCTGGAAAATGAGTTTATGTACGACGCAATATCCCGCCCAAATATCACACGAAGAAAGCAATAATTATATATATATATATATATATATATATATAGTATTATATATATATATATATAATTCATCTTCTAGAACCATTGCTCTCTTCTCTCTCTCTCTCTTTCTCTCTCTCTCTCTCTCTATAAAACAGTAGGGGATGAGCAGCACAAATTTCCCAAGAGAAAATTTATTCTTAATAATATATTATGAAAAACTAAAACTTAAATGTACTCCAGATGAATAACAGAAAAACTAGACTCAATATCAAGATTTACTTTTAGAATCAAGAGATAAACTGAAGTCTGTCCAATTTACAAATAACCTATAACGTTAACACGAAAGACCAGCCGTGGCTTGACGTCATTATATCAATAATAATCATCTTAAACACTAAAGAGTAACATCAATACAACGCTTGATTTACCTATGCAGATATCACAGAAATAGTTGAATTTAAAAATAAATTTCCAAGAATTCAATATAAAACGGGACTAGGATAAAATACATCCGAAGGAAACCAACTGAACCTGCCAGTAAGTCACGGCCTCACGCAATAGAACAAGTCCAAACATGATTACGGCCCCAGGTATTTCATTCTCTGTAATCTAAACAAAACTGGATTTGCAGTTTCCATTCGTACGCAACGAGTCCTCGGCAAGAATGGTTTCAGAGAGAGAGAGAGAGAGAGAGAGAGAGAGAGAGAGAGAGAGGAACGGGGACTGAATAAAAACAATATACATTGTTACGGACCCTGAGATCTCTCAGAGACAATGTTACGGCCTCTGAGGGAGGTCCGCTTCAGGTTCGATATGAAATAGAAAAAAAAAACTTATCAACACAAACAGTTGAAACTGGGGATATGAATATAGAAAGAAACACTAACACAACAAAGGTTTATTTACAAGCTTACTAACAATGGTAAATGCAGAAGGGTATCTCCTATTTACATAAACAGATAGAATCTTACACTGCGTGAAATGGGGGAAACAGTGAGGTAATAAGAATACTTGCTAAACAGTTTGGCACTTCGAAGAGGTGGCTTCATGAGAGTAGATCGGCGATTTAGGACGTCCTCTTGACTCCGTATTGCAGAAACTAATCTTCTTGTAAGGCAGGAATTCCCCAACACCTGTAACAGGATCTTTTCTTCTCTGAAGTCTGCTCGACGTAGAGACAACTCGGCCGTCCACACCGGAAGACGACTAGACCAATAACCAACCAACTCTCGAACAACTTCTTTTGATTGATACTTCGTCGGTTCCTTTTTCTCGTATCTCACGGAAGATCTCTGCTGCTCCTGATCTTTCACTGATAATCTGATCTGTGGCTCTCTGTGACTAAACTGGTGATCTCTCTTTTACGATCTCTGTCTCTTCTACGATCACTGCTCTCCAAAGTTCGTTCGTCGTATTTATACGGCACTCTGGGGGCGGAGCCTACGGCGAACGTCACCGACTCCAGGGATTTATAGAACTTCTTAGATGAATCTAGACGAGGTATTGCATCAGAAATCGCGGCGTTTCTCACGTAACGACGAGATCCACAACACTCCTGCCGATTCTGGAACAACCACGAACATAGGCGCCTCCAACAGTGGCGCGAAAACCTCCTTGCTGCCGAACTTCTCGAAAATGCGTTCTCCTTTCCTTTATATTCCTTTGCTATGAAGCAATTACCATCACATACATTTCTTAATGACTGCGCAGCTTTAAGCAACCCAAAAAAATCTCGAAAACCTTTATAACTTGTCCCACACGTGTCGCCCAAAGAAGGTGAGGAAGGGTGCCATGTGGGAGATAGGACTGTAGTATCAGAGTAAGAGAGGTGCAGAGTGATTATGAAAGAATCCAGTTTGGCAAACTCTACTTACATAAGCGTGTCGATGAATGACATTTTTATTTTACGAGATATAACGGCTATCGTTACCAACCAAACAACAATAACGCTAGAAGCTGCAATGCAATTCAGTCACTGTGCATTCACAGCTTCTGTTAGACACAATGGAGGGATTGCCACCTGGACTACCTAACAGTCACCATTAACTCTTAACAGCTGTACCAGAAATAACTATGGAATATCTTAAGTAATAAATGAGAGACAGTTAATTTTCTTTTCTGAGCGGCGGGAGAGAACTGGGGCAGACTGGAGATTCGAGTTATTTTCAGTCATCTGGGTCATGTTATGCGGAAACTTTAAAATGAGGGATGTGCCCACACATTTGTAAAATCTATCTGTTCTGTATATAAAAGAAAAAGGAAAATGGTATTATATCCGCAATGAAAATAAACGAAACCCATTGAAAA
>NC_087202.1:67699084-67726584 GCF_015104395.2 Macrobrachium nipponense | reverse complement strand
ATTTAAGATTTAAGAACATGATTCTGTGATAGTAAACCAGCTTTACATAATTAAATTCATAAATAACTTAAATGTTATCCTTGAAACGATATGAAGTAAATAGTTTCTTTTTATACAAAATAGTATTAGTTTTGCAATATTTGGACAGATATCTATTTAAAAATTATGAGAACAATTACATTATATCAGATCATTCGATTGTTATTCATTGCAGAAAAAGTTTTTGATGTTAACCTACTGATCAATTCTAGGGATATGATTTTATAACAGAGAGAGAGAGAGAGAGAGAGAGAGAGAGAGAGAGAGAGAGAGAGAGAGAGAGAGAGAGAGAGAGAGAATTTTCATATAGACGAAACACCAAACGTTCTCAAACATTTTTGGGTGAATCCATTTTACAGTGATGACTTTATTGGAAAAAGTTAGGCTTTTAATCCAAGAATTCAGTTGGCAAAAAATTAGCTTTTAATCCAAGAATCCAAATTAATTAAACCTACCAGTCTACTAGCGTTCAGGTTGAAAAGATAAGCAGAGATAAGCCCGTCCACAAACACAACAATATTTCATTCCACAATTTCAAGTTTTTACTTTCGCTTTTACTTTTCCATTGGTTGTATGATAAAAACAAAGAAATTACACATTTCAAATGAAAGAAAAAAACTATTAAATCCTCTCCCTTATAATTTCATGTCCACTTTCAATATACTTGACGATCCTTTCTTAGCAATAGGTCTCCACAATCCACGGTTGGAAGCGTAATATATAAAACAAAATCCTAAGAAACTAACGGGAGAAAGGAAGCACAAAGTGAACAGGACTTCCGGACAGAAGCGACAGTAAGCAGATCAACAATAAGACTAAATATGAGAAATTCCCTAAGAACTATTTTTTAGGTCCTCCGTCAGAAACAAATGCAATGCCTTTTCTAGTTTGAAATGAATGAAGTGTCCTATTTTATAACAATGATTGAAAAAAAGTTTCCAGAAAAAGTTGTGTAAAAGTAATAGAGGAAAAACTTTTCTGTTGGAGCTCACACGTATAGAAAAAAAGGAGTTCATGTAGGTCGAGAGAGAGAGAGAGAGAGAGAGAGAGAGAGAGAGAGGAGAGAGATTAGAGAGAGAGAGAGAGAGAGAGAGAATAGCATAAAGGTGCACACTAAAATCGGGAGGTTATCATCATAACAAAGTTCTGATCAATTAAAAGTTAAAAAATTTGAAAAATAATTTTCCTCAGTACATTGGAACTGTCTTTAACAATGTTATTTATATCTAATTCGAAATAGCCAAAATGAATCGTACATACAAACAACACACACAAATATATATACGTATATATTTGTATTACATATAATATTAACATATTATAATATATATAATATATATATATATATATAATATATATTATAATATTATATACATATATATA
The DNA here is from genome assembly GCF_015104395.2 of Macrobrachium nipponense. NCBI lineage: Eukaryota > Metazoa > Arthropoda > Malacostraca > Decapoda > Palaemonidae > Macrobrachium > Macrobrachium nipponense. The sequence continues at coordinate 67,725,162 of NC_087202.1, read as the reverse complement.
TATATATATATTATATTTAATTTAATTTAATATATATATATATAATGTTATATAATATATATATATTTACATATATATATACATATATATATATAAAATATATATATATATACTATATTATATATATCATATATATATATATTATATATATAATATAATATAATATTAAAATATGTATACTATCCATATACAACTGTAATCTTTTACTTTCAGGTGTCAGTGTATTATTGTTCGTTACTGTTTTCAAATCTGGGTTTTAAATTTGTTTTTAACAGCCAAGTTACCCGTGTTCATTTCTAACTTTTTCTCCTCTTATTTATTAATGTGTCCTTCCAACTTTACCGTTTTACTTTACTTTCAAAATCTTTTTCTTATGTCATTTGCTAAGTATACAGAATTTGTTTCTCTCTCTACATTGTTCCTTACGCGTTCGAAATGTGTAGAGAGAGAGAGAGAGAGAGAGAGAGAGAGAGAGAGAGAGAGAGAGAGAGAGAGAGAGAGCTAACATGAATTTAGATTATTAATTATTGTATTTAATCCCGACAGCAATCACACCTTGGTTTCCCCGCCACCATTACCATCGGCATACTTAGTTTACCTCCATTCGTCATTCATCACCCAATGATGAAAATCGCCTTATTTTAGATGTCTGCCCATATTAAGCAATATAACAGCACAATCTTGTTTTATCTTATACAACACACTAGCAGTATGACTCTATTCCCACAGGACTTCAGCTCGTGGGGGATAAGTTAAGTATATATTTGTTTAACCAGACCACTGAGCTGGTTAACAGCTCTCCTAGGGCTGGCCCGAAGGATTAGGTATCTTTACGTGGCTAGGAACCAATTAGTTACCTAGCAAAGGGACCTACAGCTCGTTGTAGGATCCGAACCATATTATATAGAGAAATTTATATTTAATTATATCTGATTCCACGTTGGCAGAGCGGAGAATCGAACTCTCGACTACAGAATAAGTAGACGAGCACCTAACCCATTTTAGCGGTGATCTCTTTTCTTTTATAACCTATACTTTATGAATGCCAAGAATAAATCAAGTTAATTACAAAGGATACACTGAAACGAAAGTGACCTAATACCAAATCAGGATAACTGTTACTGAATCATTGAGGGTATTGGCTCAGACTCAGAAGAGGCTGATTAGGCAGTCAACGAATGCAATCATTCTCAAGATCAAATGGCTTCATGGAACACAGATACGCATTATTTCCGCGCACGAGTCTGCCGGTTCAAACAAGAGCAAAACACTCCAAATGATCTACTGAAAGAGTGACTAAATAAGATCAAGCGGACTTCGTCCCATGTGAATTTTAAGAGAGAGAGAGAGAGAGAGAGAGAGAGAGGAGAGAGAGAGAGAGAATTAAATATATAATTTAGGCTAACGACCAAGCACTGGGACCTATGAGGTCATCCAGCGCTGAAACGGAAATTGGCTGTAGAAAGGCTTCATAGGTGTATCAGGAGGAAAACCACCTCGCAGTTGCACAATGAGTTAATTGTTAGGAGAGGATGGTAAGTAAGATGGAAGAAAGAGAATACGGAAGGAGCTACAGTAAAAGGAACGAAAGGGGTTGCAGCTAGGGGCCGAAGGCACGCTCAAAAAAACCTTACGGAATGCCTACAGTGCACCGGATGAGATGGACTGACGGCACTAACCCCTACGGAAAAGAGAGAGAGAGAGAGAGAGAGAGAGAGAGAGAGAGAGAGAGAGAGGAGGCGGAGGAGGAGGAAGAGGAAGAGGAGGGTGGGGGACGGGCGGTACTGACAGAAATAGAAAAACCAGTGAATCTCATTGCAAAATTCCGTTGCAACTCAAATCATTCGAAGTCAATAGACAAGAACGTAAGCATTAACGAATATCCTCTCATATAGGACATGTGACATATACTGTCACAATCAATATTTTACCAAACACAACAGACTAAAGCAACTCCATTAAGAATCGAACCGGACTATCTTTTGGACACAGGATAAGACGTTGCGGGGCAAGGGTCGTAAGAGCAGCCGGTTTATGGGTTCTTACGTTGTAATACGCCATCGAACTTTCCCCATAAATTTTTCGTTGAGGATATTAGAGTTTCTTAAGTAATCCAGTTATCAAAATCCTTTGTTAAGGATGAGGGAGGGGAAGTTGTAAGGTTTAAGCTTCTGCGGATATTAGGTCAGAGTGAGGAAGTCAGGGAAGAGATAACGAATGGGAATTTCTTCTAACCTTGGCAAGTGGAAGGAATAGATTAGAGAGTTGGAGAAGCTCCAGCGAGAGGGAGAAAGTCGACCTGCAGAAGGATCAGTGCTGGTGTCCGAGTTCTTCCTCGTGTCGGAGTAAAGAAACTTTTTATCGGCCAAATGTGTTTTATTTCTTCCCTTATGAAATAAGAAAATGTTTTCTTTGAATAGCACATCTTTTGCGAATGATATGATACCTTTGCCATATATTCTCCGATTTATCCATTCTCTCTAAAGAAAAAAAAAAAAGAAAAACGTTCATGTCTCCCAATAGTTTTCATGAAATTTTACGTCATCATCATTGTGGCAAGATAAAATTCTAAAATCCTGTTTATCACTTCCAAAAAGAAGGAAAATGCATACTCTACGTTCTTATATTTCTTGTATCACTGCTATGGAATATTAAGAAAACTTATATTTTCCCACATTTCCGTTTCAGTCAGAGACAACTTATCATTATTCATAACCCAGGAAGAAGAGAAAGCAGACCAAACTTAAAACCAACCACAAAAAGAGCACCCCTACCCTCCCCCCAAAAATGGATTGGCGACAAAAAAAAAAAAAAAAAAAAAAATCTCACTACGTTACACGTTTCCGACGTTCTCGTCATGTGGTTCCAAGAATTTTTCTGACTTTTATCAAGGTATCTACAAAATTTACTCTAAGTGAAACGGCTCATGATTTTATACTTAGCGTACATTGTGTGGATACTTTGACAAAAGTCAGAATGGGGCAAACGAAAAAACGCGCAATGCTGCTGTAAAAAGCCTTGGAACCAGGTGAAGAAAACGAAGGAAACGTTTATCGTATTGTGAGATTTTATTTATTTATTCATTTATTTATTCATTCAATTATGTGGGCCGGTCATTATTTTCATTTTAAGGAAATTTCCATTCATGAAAATCCCTCTTCTCAATGAATTAAGGATTTAATTAATTTGGACTCCTAGAAATCTTTTTTTTTTACTGATGCGTTAATGACTTAATTGATTCGGATTCATACAAAATCCTTTTGTTAATTCACCCCCCCCAAAAAAAAAAATAAATAAATTTACTCCAACAATCCCGCAATAATGAAAAAATTTGAAAAAATTAATACCAGTGGAATGAAAAATAGCTTGAGAGATGAAAATACGCAATTAACTGTATATAACAGCAGTTTAGATAAGAAAAATGGGATAGAATAATTACCAAAGGAATTCATGATTACACAAACGAGAGAATGGATATTCTGGGTGACAGTGACTGAAACGAACAACACTCAAAGTTTGGGAAGTTCCGAAAGGTCCAACTTTTACTTCTGTTCCGCTGTGGACTGGATCATATGAGCTTCCCTGCTAATAATCCAGATGTGAAGTTTGCTGAAGTTGAAATCTGGCCGAGAAAATTATATGAACACAGAGAAATGTCCCGGCACATCTGGATATGAACTTCTAGCCAGCCAAAAAGAACTTTTATTCAAACACACATAGGTTACAACGGAAATAGACTACACCGCACTTACAGGAGGTCATGGAAGTTGAACAGAACTGCAGTTGCCTACAAAATTGCCTAATTATATACGATGCTCTGTCACATGGAAGAACTTACAAGCGAAATGATTCAAAGCCACATGAAACAACTGGTCATACCAGAAATCGCTATTTGTAAAAAGTACTCCATAAATTTTCTCCCGTAGGGAGGTAGTGCCGTCAGTGCGCCTCATTCGGTGCAATGAAGGCATTAGTTAAGCTTCTTTGCAGCGTCCCTTCGGCCCCCTAGCTGCAACTAATTTCATTCCTTTTACTGTACCTCATTTCATATTCTCTTTCTTCTATCTTACTGTCCATCCTCTCTTATCAATTGTTTCATGGTGCAACTGCGAGGTTTCCTCCTGTTACATCTTTCAAAACTTTTCACTGTCAATTTCCGTTTCAACGCTGAATGGCCTTACGTGGCCCCAGTGCTGGGCATAATGCCAAAAATCTATATAAAATCAAATTAAACTCCATAAATTTTCAACAGATAAATTTTGCCACTATGCACAAACAAAGAGAGGTCGAGAGTTGAATAAGGGTCTCATGAATACCGTGAGGAAGAATCAGAGAATGGCAAACGACAGACTGGTTACAATGGCTTACCGGTCTCGTATATCTTTTAGCAAAGAGCAGGTTCGCGGAGAAATTCCATTCGCAGGAGATTGACTGAATATAGAACGTAGGCCAAAGGCCAAGCACTGGGACTTATGAGGTCGTTGAGCGCTGAAACCGAAATTGACAGTAAGAGGTTTGAAATATGTAACAGGAGGGAAACCTCGCAGTTGCCCAATGAATCAATTGTTAGGAAGTAAAATGGAAGAAAGAGAATATGAAATGAAGTAGAGTGAAGGAACGAATGGGGTTGCAGCTAGGAGCCAAAGGGACGCTGATTGCAGAAACCCCCACAGAGAGGAAGATTATTAACACAGTAATGACAACCAAGAGACAATGTAAAGAATAAAAAAAACAACAAAGATACATTTTAAAGCTCTCAAATAGTCTATCTTCACATAGTTCCACAATTTTCTTGATGTCAGGTAGAAGTTGAATTTGGCTGAGAAAAATCAATCGTTTGTGTTTGCGTGAAGTTTTTCAATGAATGGGTCTAAAAATATACAGATTAAGAATTTTAGGAACAACTGTTATTCCGTTTAAACAACAAATCGGCATAACTGATAGCGATGCTGCACTGGCACTCATAAACATCAACAAATTTTCATGAATATTCCAATTTCTAAGTCTTACGAAGTTTTCATCAATTAACAAGACAATGGAACTTATGAGATCGTTCAGCGCTCAAGGCGAAATTGATTGAAAGTAAAAGGTTTCAAAGCTGTAACAGGAGGAAAACCTCGCAGTTGCGCTATGAAACAATTGTTAGAAGAATTAACTGGTCTATGCTCCTACTAATCCTCAAATATATTTGCCAGGAAACTCGTGCCAATGGTGCCGTTTCATTATCATACAAGAGTGATTACTGACGCAACCAAAATACACTTTAAATACAAGTATATAGATCTATAAAAATTATCACACTATATATTCTGTGATTCTGTACATAATTTACATATTTCGTATATGTGTAATAATTACATATATTAGATTTACAAGATCTGTAAATATAAACCCATGACCTGAGGTCATGGCATTAGGAGGGTTCTACGTGACCAAAGCAGACCTAGATTACGCTATGCGCTGTCTGCAGTAGCCTGATCTAGCTCAAAGCTTTGTCAACATTTTATGTTTATGATAACTTTGCACAACAACTTACCATGGAAGCGGTTGACCTCTTAACCTACGCCGGAAACTTGTAACTTCCGAGCCGGCGGACTACGTATGTTTTTATATGAATTGCTGAGATAGCTAATGTTCCGCTATCGACGCGATGCTTTAGAATGGCAGTTCCACGCCAACCATCAAACATATCGGTCTTCCGACCGAGCTGCATCTCCTAGTATGGAGTTACAGAATAAAGTTGTTATCTTGTTCAACTTGCCTGTTTGAATCATCTCCTTTAGTCAAGAAAGAACCACTCTACTAAGATATCCAAGGGAGATGAGAGGAACCAAAAATACTTACGAACGACAGTCGTAAGGAGAACACAAAAAGTCTATCGCCAAGCGATGAGACTTAGATGTGGTGGCAGCGTATAACGAAGAATATAATTAACAAGACCCATATCAGCCGACCGAAGGTCTACAAGAACTAACTTCCACCTTCATCATCAAACTAAACAGAGGAAACGGGATCTTCAATCAACGCAACAGTTTATGAAGACGCAACTATGTCCTTCATCGAGAGGAATACAAGCATTTAACACCGACGTTTGAGCAACTGTTGTCACTTATCTTCGAGAATCTACACCGGACGAGAGCAGCATCGAACATCAACGGAAAGAGAAAACATACACAGGGAACATCACCCGATCACGAGCAAGGACGCAGAGTGTACAGCTAGACGCAGTAGTGCAAGGACGGAGGCTGTGACGTCATCAATCTTGGACTTCCCCACGCATCGTGCACCGAGAGAAGACCGTGACGTCATCACGACTTCCGACGCGAGACTTAGACAGGAACTGAGACGTCATCCCATGTCAACAATCCTTCGCAATATAATCTGGAGCTAGTACCATTTTTATCTATTCAGGTCTTTTCCTCAGTGAAGTGTTGTTCATCGGGAGTCGATCATCCAGTATTCTGGGGGTGAGTTGTTCGCCATATTAATCTTCCTTCATTACAGAATCAATCTTCAACTACGAGTTCTCGCCCGCAGATTAATTTTTTTTCTCTTCTCGTTGTCATTAACCGTTTCTTGCAGGAATTCTCCGTATAATATTTTATCATATTATCTGTATTTTTTGTATCTTTTGGGGGATTTTCCTATTATTATAACACACTTCTACAGTACATTGCATATGCGTTTACGTAGTGGTCGAGTGTACTCTTATAGATATTTTGATAGGATTGCAAGGAATAGAAGTGATAAGAAAAAAGTGAAAGTCGAAATGGCAACTACTCCGACTGGCAACCCCAATGTGGTGACTCTCGTTAGCGCGAGGTCAGCGATTGTCCCTTTTCAAGGTCGGGTCAATGGGTTCCTGCCTCAAAATGTTGAGGCATGGATCTCATCTGTAGACGCTCATTTAAATGCAAAAAGCATCACAGACCCAGCAGTACAATTACAGGAGGCCAAGAGCTTCATTGACTTTGCAAAAGGTGACGCAAGTGCGTATCTAAGGGGGGTTTCTTTCCAAGAGGCGCTTACATGGGACGAGTTTAAAATCAGATTACGTGCCGTGTATGGGGGTGAAGAGGCTTTAGATGTAGTATTGGCATTGAGAAATATCCTTAACCAAGCCTCCATGACTCAGCTCAATGTTGTCGAGCGGGCGGCGCTAATTGCCGACCGGCTAAATGAATATCAGGATAGTTTAAGTAACCTCCCGGGTGGGTTGCGGGTGCCTAAAATCCAAAGTGAAAGATTTTATCCGTTTGATTTACCTGACGTCTATCACTGCAATGTTGCCTGAAGCGTTAGTACGGTGTTTTGATAAAAAATTGCAGCCCGACAGTACGGAAATTAGATGTGTATAAACAAATCAAAAAACACATGTCTAAATGTACCGACCTAGATCCTTCGCTCATTCAAGTTTTTGCAAAAAATGAGAACAAGCCACAGCAAGTAAATGTGGTACAGAATAATAATCAAGTTGTAGGGATGGTTTGTTATAACTGTAACGACCAGGTCACTGATTTCAGACTGTCGGACGCGTTTTGTTCAATACACAATAGTTCAACTCATTCATATAACCGTTGCTACTCGAGGAATCAACAGCAGAATGCTACAAACACGCAACCAGTTGCCAGTGCAAATAAAAAGAAGGGTCCTCAGTACTATAAGAAGAAACAACCAAACGGAAATTCTGTACAACAGCAGAAACAAACAAATCGTGCTTCAGGTACCTCTGTTCCTGGGCCGTCTAGCCAGAACTCGCAAGGGCAAGCGAATTTTCAAGGTGTGATAAACAAAACGAATACCACGTAGTTCACTCCAAGGGGGGAGAGGGCGATGTTGGGTCATCAATATCAACATCTTTTGTATCAAATAATCAGTTTAATCATTTATCAGATCATTGTGAGACAATTGATTTTCCTATGAAACACACGGCCGAATCAAAAAAATCTGTGCAGGTTCCCGTAGATTTGCAACAAATTCATGCAATTATTAGTCAAGACGAGTTGCGACCAACCTTACATGCAGTAAATTTGGACCATAAGTCATTCACTTTGTTCTTTGATTCTGGTAGTCCACGTAATATCATGGATTTAAGAACTCATCATTTACTCTTTTCAAATTTCCCTATAGAAAAGTCCGGAATAAGGCTCTCAGGCATTGGGAATAATGAATTAAATGTTGTGGGCGTAAACTCATGTACAGTACAAGGTCGTAAGCGCACGTTTGCTGATACCTTTGTCGCTGTACAAAACATTAATATGTATCCCGCAGTAATTATCGGATACCCGTCTATGGGCACTCAAAATATTATCTTAGCACCTGCAAAACACGGCGTGTATATCAAAGGGAAATTCTATAGGTCTTCTAATACCCTAAAATCAGTTTTAGATAATTAAAGAGACAGACAGAGTTGTCACTTACATTACGGAACCAATCACCTGTCTCATGAACCAAGAAATAATACAGGCAACCCAACAGAACTCTCGCTCACCCGTAATATCAGCTTGCACGCAAACTCTCGAGCCTAACGTAATTCAAATATATAGTGCGTGTAAAGAGAACCTTGCCAGGATCTGAAACATTAATCCTTTCCGAAACTCTGAAAACACACGGATTATCGTCACACAAGCCATTTATACAGTCGGCTCACAACAACAATGTAACATCGAAGTCTGTAATCATTTGAATACCACTTTAGTAATCCACAAAAATCAACATATCTTGGATGCCGAAGTCTATAAACATCGCATTCTTACCGTAGCTGAGATAAATCACGCTCAATCAGTTGCGGATGAACCCCTTTTGCAATCTATAAAGAACAAAATCAATAAGGACATTCAAGAAGAAGAAATTCAGCAGAAATTCTTGAATCTTTTAACTAAATATCATGATGTTTTTTCCACCACGGATGGAACCTTAGGAAAAACGGATGTCATCGAGCATCAAATAAGGCTCAAGGACAAACAGAAAGTAATCTATGTACCTTCGTACCGACTTCCTATGAAATTTCAGAATGAGATAACAGAGGAAGTAGGTAAAATGTTAAAAGAAGGAGTCATTAGGAAATCAAACAGCCCTTATAATTTTCCGTTAATAGTAGTACCGAAAAAAGATCGAACTTGGCGGATATGCGTAGATTTTCGTCGTTTAAATGAAGAAACAATCCCTGACAGATTCCCAGTACCATGTACGATGATATCCTATCCTTACTAGGTCAGAATAATATTTCACAGCCTAGTAGCTTACTAAAAGGATTTCATCAGATTCCGTTGGAACAAGAGAGTATCCCATACACTTGCCTTCAGCACAGCCAGGGGACATTATGAATTTTTGCGTATGCCTTTTGGTTTACGTTGTGCTCCTATAACTTTTACTCGTATGATAAACATCGTGTTTGGAGACTTGTTAGGAGATATCCTACATGCCTACATGGACGACCTAGTAATCTTTTCCAACACATTAGAAGAACATTTACGTAAATTGGAGTTAGTGCTACAAAGATTAAGGCAGCATAATTTAAGGGTAAAGATAAGTAAGTGTGAATTTTTTAAAACAGAACTAGTCTATCTAGGTTTCACGGTTTCTAGTGAAGGTCTTAAAGTCGTCCATGATAAGGTGTCGGCTATCCGTAACATTCCGATACCTACTAACGTCAAGGGAATACAGCAATTTTTAGGATGTAGCGGCTACTATCGCCGCTTCATCCGCAACTACTCAATCATAGCCTCCTGCTAACCGATCTTATAAAAAAAGGCGTAGATTTCGTATGGTCTGAAATTCATCAACAGGCGTTCGATAAATTGAAAGATGAACTGTGTAGTTCTCCTATCTTGAAATTTCCTGACTTCGGTAAGGAATTTTTCATAGCAACAGACACCTCAGACCTAGGAGTAGGTGGGGTATTGCTTCAACAATATGATAAACAGTTTTTCCCTATAGCTTTTTATTCACGTAAACTGAGACCTTCCGAAAGTAAAGTAATGCAGTAATAGACAAGGAAGGGCTCGCTATTGTTAATTCACTCGTGCACTTTAAATTCATAAATACGGTTATCCCGTCAAGGTTCTCACTGATCATAAGCCCCTAACCGACTTCTTTAAAGGCTTTAGTCACAGCCCCAGCGAACTCGTGGCACATGATCATTCAGGACTTTTGGCGCGAGTATCGGGTATTTACCTGGGAAAGCAAATATCATTGCTGACGCATTATCACGCAACCCCTCTTCATCTTGTACCGAGCCATTAGCTGAATTAATAGATATCTCAACCTCCACGCCCGTTGTTAAAACTATATCTGAACAGGAAGATCTGGGCTGGAGTGCTGAACTATTACAGACGGAACAAAGAAAAGATCCGCAAATAGAAAAAATCATCATTGCGTTAAACGGAAATCCGAAGGAAAAGGAATACCTAAAGTATAAGCAGCAGAATTATATCCTACAGGACAATATCCTGTGTAGATCCGTGACGAGGAAAACCCGCAACACACCGCAGTTGAATAACAACCAGGTGGTGGTGCCTAACTCACTCATACCCACTGTCTTAAAATGGTTGCATGAAAATCCACTGCACGGACACCCGGGTTATACCTTGATGTCACAGAAAGCCAAATCCTTATTTTATTGGCATACGATGCTTACAGATATAAAAAAGCACATAGCAAATTGTCGCACTTGTCAAGAATACAAAGGGCACACGAAGACACCTGTCAGCCTAGGGCTTACCCCGTGCCAAATCAACCCTTTGAAAGAGTACATTTAGATTTATTAACCGGATTTTACGAGTCAGACAGAGGAAATAAGCACCTCCTAGTAATTATAGACGCTTTGACTCGATATACAGAACTTATAGCGCTTAAAACAAAAACCGCGGTCGAGTGCGCTAGGAAGTTTTACGATTGCTACATTTGTAAACATGGAATTCCACACATCATTATCTCAGACTCGGGCGGGGAGTTCAATAATCATTTCCTTAACTCCTTGTGCGAATTCCTTTGTATAAAGAAAAATCAATACCATGATCTATCACCCAGAGTCTAACGGGCTAGTGGAAAGGGGCAAATCGTAAAGGTTTTAAACATTTTAAGGGGTGCACTTTAGGGGGGGCAGACCCCAACTGGGACATTGCCATACCTGCGGTACTAAGCACACTTAATCACTCGTATCATGTGTCTATTAAAATGACACCGCACGAGGCACTGTACGGTATCCCGGCCCGAACGCCTTTCCACATCTTAAAGCCTACAACTAATTTATCAAATCCTCTAAAGGATGTTATGGATGCAAGCATAAGTCGATATAATATAATTCGTAAGAATTTAGAAGAAGCACAAATCATAATGAAAAAAAATCATGATAAAATAGCTAAGCCAACTAGAACATATGCCGTGGGCGATCAGGTATACATACAAGTATACGTACGTAAAGGTTTAAATTATAAACTGACACCTAAGTTGAAGGCCCGTTTAACATTTTAGAAAATTTAACGGCCAATAGAGTTAGGGTTCAAATGTATCCAAACCCACTGATGTGAGAATAGTCCCATTGGCACATATCAGAATCTAAAGAAAGGTAGATGGAGTGAGGGAAAAAATGGTTGTATTTATGAAACTTGTATAATAATTTATATATATCTATTAATCATATTGTATGTAAACCTATTCTTTTACGCGAATTATTACATATGTTTTACTCATTGCAGGTTTCAAAAATGAATCTGTTATTGTTAGGAGTGATATTGTGTATTCAGACATCTTTGTTGTATGGAAAGAGCGCTAGGACGAAAGAAATAGAATTTAATCATGGCTCGATTATCGAGAGAAGTAGATGATGTATTCATCCGTGTCAAGTTAATATTGTTATAGAAGTAGATATGCATGCTATTTTCTTGCCTGAAGATGACGTCCTTAACTTAAAGAATGACCTGATGAGGTTTGGTATTTCCTTAAGGAAATGCACGAACGTAAGTTTTCATGCTAACTCAGATTGTTTTTCGCTAGCTCAAACACTAAGCGTCGCGGAAATGTTGTCTTATGACATACAAAATAAAACCGCCGAGGCAGAAGAACTCCCCTTCGCTCGTGACCTGCTGATGTGGTCTGGGCGGCACAATACTCTTGAACGCTGCAACCCGCTTATTCTGGCCGGACTAAACATCTTAGGATCAGTTGCGAATCTAGGCTTAGGAATCTCAAATCGCCTTAAGATAAATAATCAAAACAAAAGAATTGAGTTTTTTTGCAACACAAAACAGAATTGGCTTTATCTGAACTTCGCAACCAGTTATCTTCGATCAATCAAATAATGAGTATCGTTAATGAACATTCAAATAATATCGATCAGGTCATGGAAGTTCAACATTTGCTGGCTACGTTAGCTTACTATAGTTCGAAAATAGATCATATCCGTGTGAAAATATCACATTTTATTGAAAAGTCAAAAGATTACGTAGAAGCAATTACGTTAGCAACAAAGGGTGTTTTATCTCCTCACCTCATGCCTATTAAAGATCTGACGTTAACTTTGGGAAAACACGGACGGGAGAAGCTAGGTTATATTCCTTTATTAGACGCCCATAAAGTAGAGTTCTATATAGCCTAATATCAGTCCAGCGTTGAATATTATAGGATTATGATCACAATTCCTTTTGATTCTTCCGATGCTTGGCAATCATACAAAATAGCACCGTTTCCTACTTTCATGACGAATAACTCAAATCCAGTAATATCCAATTTAACGGGGCATGTACTGATTTCTTCTGATAAGAAATCATTTACAATCATTAAAGACTTAGATAAACTCACTCACTGTTCAGAAAGCCATGAATAATAAAATTTGTACAGCTGACTCTTTTGAATTCTATCCTATATCAACGGATTCATGTGAGTTAGACATAGTGCTAAACGGCTCTCTCTCTCATACAAGCGAAGGTTGTCTGGGGAAACTTTATCCCTTTTACGGTAATAAATTCAATTACAGGTGAATAATGGTTCCTGGATCCGTTATGATAAGGCCGGATTCGACGTCGTGTGTCCGGACAGTACCAACGCCCATGCCACTATCTTCGTAGCAGCCGATGGTTGTACGGGGACATCTACAAACTACACGTCAGAGGGGTCAACACGATAATACGTGAGAAGGCGTATTCGCAAACTACACGTGGGCTTCCACAATCATCCCGTCACTACCTCTCCCATACAACGCGCGAGTAGCTCATCGTTTGACCGGCAACTGGCTGAGATGACCCACGCGTCACCGACTTATGCAGGTGGAGAAAATCTTCGCTACTACATTCTGCTAGCCGTGTTCAGCGTGACGGCCATATTGGTTATCGCCGTCAACATCTTGCTTTGGGCGTAGGCTGAGGCGTAAACAGAAGGATCTCCAAGGGAACGTATTGGCCCGTCTAGATGACGTACCCACCGTTAAACTCAAGTCGTTTGAGTTTAGGGGCCGCCTGACCTGGCCACTTCAGTTCGTGCCTAGGGAACTGTCTGGAATTGTGTTGTGTGTGAAAAGCGGTCCGTATGCTGGCGAAAATGTAGGACAAGAAAGACTCAGCGCCTTTGCATTTGAACAGTTAAAGTATCTCCAGGGCGCCTAATAAAGCATTATAGCCCAATATTATACATTAATATATTCCTAAAGGTATTTTTCGGGCACCTAATAAAAATATATCAGCCCTATTTATTGCTTTTCTGCAGATTTCCATAGTTTTTATATACTATTATACCATTGTACCATTATATTTATCTGTCACAAAGAGTGGTCAAGTACTCTTTAACAATTATCCATGATCATGCTATAATCATTATTTAGTAACCATTATTCTTAATCAGGTTACCTGTTATCATATTAATCATGTATACATGTTAATCTTTTTGATTTTTACCTTTTTATTGTTTTTGTGGCCTACTAATCATTATTATTACCAAACATGGATCTATATTTTTCCATGCATTTATCTTTGTTTATGTATATGTCAACAAGGGTATTTAATCACTTATTATGTTATACCTAGACGTATGTTACGAGCACGCTCCTATGAACAATGTTTAAAGTAATTTTTTTTATTCAAGGCTTGAATAGGTAGCAGTCCGAGCCTAATGTAATAATTACATATATTAGATTTACAAGATCTGTAAATATAAACCCATGACCTGAGGTCATGGCATTAGGAGGGTTCTACGTGACCAAAGCAGACCTAGATTACGCTATGCGCTGTCTGCAGTAGCCTGATCTAGCTCAAAGCTTTGTCAACATTTTATGTTTATGATAACTTTGCACAACAACTTCATGGGAGGCGGTTGACCTCTTAACCTACGCCGGAAACTTGTAACTTCCGAGCCGGCGGACTACGTATGTTTTTATATGAATTGCTGAGATAGCTAATGTTCCGCTATCGACGCGATGCTTTAGAATGGCAGTTCCACGCCAACCATCAAACATATCGGTCTTCCGACCGAGCTGCATCTCCTAGTATGGAGTTACAGAATAAAGTTGTTATCTTGTTCAACTTGCCTGTTTGAATCATCTCCTTTAGTCAAGAAAGAACCACTCTACTAAGATATCCAAGGGAGATGAGAGGAACCAAAAATACTTACGAACGACAGTCGTAAGGAGAACACAAAAAGTCTATCGCCAAGCGATGAGACTTAGATATGTATTGATTTGTAAAACGAATTTTTAAATGTATTTTTTTAAATAAAAGAAAAACTACGCTTTCTAGGTAACGATGTTAAAAAATTCGGTACACTTAGCATCTATCTAATGATTTTCCATAGTCAATGGCTCTCTTGACATTATTGGTTTTTAGCAACTGTCCGGTTCCTCCCGTATGTGGTGACACCTTTCTGTACATTTACTGGATAAAAAAATACTATAACAAATCATCTAAGCGCTTATTGGACGGTTCACACTATCTTAAATCAAAATCCTCTTCAAGATGATCTTGCCTTGTAACTTTAGGGTGCTAACTGTTATTCTTTATTCTTTATTATAAGGGAAAGTAAATGTCGGAAGAGGTTGAGGAAACGAACTAAATTTTTCTTAGCGTTTCAGTAGACCTTGGAATACACTTCTCCCATACAGACTATAGGTATTAACACCAAAACGGCATAATTTGTTAAGTTTCCTAAATAACGCGTTCACACTCATTAAATTTCGGATGCAGCTAGGCACTAAGGCGAGAAATATTTTATTACAGCAAAACAAATTGTTACAACGAAAAAACTCAATAAAACCTGTGATTCATTACTTGAACACGAAATCTTCTGCGGTTCCGTTATTTTTTGGAGAAAAAAAGCTGTCGTATATGTCAGTGGATATAAATCTTTCAAGGCATATGAGAGAGAGAGAGAGAGAGAGAGAGAGAGAATCTGTACCTCAGGGTAACTTCACGGACGTCCTGTATGTATGCGCTTGTATATATTCGTGATAAAATGCCCAACGTAAAATACGCACTACGTGTCATTGAGTCCAAACGAAACACAAAAGCGTACTCATAAATAAGGTAATACACAAGCACTGGTGACAATAGACGAACAAATAAAAAAAACAGATCTCTCCTAGATAGTGACCGCCAAAAAAGTTCGGGGGTCGTTTTCTAGGACTAATAGTTCATTATCTTTATGATATGTAGTCTTTTGTTTATTTAGCTGAATATGGAATTTAGGCCAATGGCCAGGCACTGGGACCTATGAGGTCATTCAGAGCTGACAGTAAAAGGTTTGAAAGGCGTAACAGGTCCACTGACGGCGCTTACACCCTACGGGAGAGTCTTTCGTTATGTTTTCACGGTCATCCCCAACGGGCTCGTACTAAACACGCCTCAAAGGTGGATACAAACCGGATTCAAACCCTTGGCGGTCATTAACTGGGATTTTTTTTTCTTTATCTTAGTTTTACCAGACCACTGAACTGATTAACAGCTCTTCTAGGTCTGGCCCGAAGGATTAGATATTTTTACGTGTCTAGGATCCAATTGGTTACCTAGCAACGGGACCTACAGTTTATTGTGGGATCCGAACCACATTATATCGAGCAATGAACGTCTATCACCAGAAATAAATGCCTCTGGTTCCGCGTTGGCCTAGCCGGGAATCGAGCTTCGGACCACCGGATTACTAGCCGAGCGCGAAATCCACTCGTCCAACGTAGAACCACTATCTGGGAAAGATCCTCAACTAATTCGAGAGAAAAAAATGTAAGAATGAACACGAAAACCTTCTGGATCAAAGAAAGAAAAAGCGTTCTGAGGAGCGCGTCCTTATATGCACCCCATTGAAACAGCAGCGATTATTTAATCAAGTTGCATTAAATATCAAGGAAACAGGTGAAACTCATATTTAGTGTAGTTTCCTTCAAAAAAAAAAAAGATATAGAAATAGAGTCAACCATGGTTAAACAATGTTATGTTTTACACAATCTCTCTCTCTCTCTCTCTCTCTCTCTCTCTCTCTCTCTCTCTCTCTCTCTCAGTCCTAAAATAAAAATCGACATAATTACCCAGTGACCAAATGAACAATACAGAAGGTACTAAACGCTTTTAAAGATGAATATTCAATAATAGTTCTTCTCTTTTTATGAGGGCGAAGGGTTCAGCGACTCTAATGAGCCTTTAAAATTATTGGCCCATAAAGCCAATTAAACACCGAGGTTATCCTTTCCAGTTCAATATTTAACAAAATTTTCCGTTTCTGGTTTTCATAGATATTTTTCAAAAGTGAATAAAGAATATACATACATACATTCCTTGTCCTGTGTGACAGTCCAGGCCGATACTAAATCACCCTGGAAATAACCTCAGGTACACTTACTATGAGATTCAGGGCCTCTGTAACACGGTTTTTTCGCAATCACTTTTTATCAATGTATTTCATAGATATAACGCTTATTAGAATACACATTATATCTACACATAAATTTTGACTGTATTCTGCATTACGTAGGTTGAATAAATTTGGTACTTATAATGTAAAAGTGACTTTTTTGAAGACAGGCCAACTTACTTAGAGAAAAGGTTTCGAATGCACTCGTTACGTAACTTATGACAGCATTTCCTCCCTTTTTCTCGATGGATGATTGGCTATACGCAACGAAGGCTATACCTTTGAACTCTGAAACCTCTCCATTGATAATTGTCACAATGAACAAACCAACAAAATATGTTAATAAATACAAAAACACTACTATTCTTAGTCTAACTCCCAAAATAAGTTTCCTAAGAAATTACAGTCTACTTATAGGTCACAATCAGATTGACAAGATGTAGGGAATAGTTGGTAATTTTCAAAAACATAGTAAACAAGCTTGATTTGTTAACTGCTATATCCAATGTCAAGCAATTTTTATTTATTGGCTATCTACCTATTTACTGGAAAAAAATAGCCGGTACGTATTTTGGCTTCAAACTTTCACCAATAATTATCGTCAGAATAATTACTTCATAAGGCTCCACCCACTTTCGCCTCGTTATAATTCAGGATAACACTAAAGGCTATCATGGGCATTGTTGGATTAGAAAATTTAACTTCTGGCTATAAAAACTAATTTCTCGAGTAGTTGCAAGAAGTGCTAAATGATCCTCAAGGATCCCAGCAGTTAGCCTAAATGTTTAGTTCATGTATATTACTGCTATACTGTTGAGACACTACTGCTACAGTAGTATTACTACACTAGCAGAGATCCCACCACATCTATGTATCGTTCTGCAGCAGCATGATGGTCCCAGCAGTACATCAATACGGAATCTGACAGTAACCCAGAGTGACCAGCTAAGCCCATCCGTAAACGAAGCTTACGCAAGCAATTCATCAAGGGAAAGACCAGACAGAAGAAAGACAAACCACCGGAGGGAATGTGCTACTTTCACTGGAGATTTGAAAGTAGGCCCGCAAATATGACAGAGGCTGCCTATTTAAAAAAAAGAAAAAAACATGCAAGAGGGTCGTATCCATGACCCAACCAACTAAACTTCAGTGGTGAACAGACCAGTTGCATCTTAAGAGAAATTGCCTGCTTACCGCTATCTTTCTTCCAGGTATGAATGCAACAGTTCCATGTGTTTTTTTTTTTTTTTTTTTGTCAGGAACGAAAGGTTCAACACAGGATTCCTCGTTGACATCGGGGCATAAAATCATTTGTGCCAGCCAGCCCACATGAACATCTCAAACCCATCCCACCCACCATTCTCCATGTATCCATCGCCAGTGGAGCACCAATAAAGATGTATGGGAAGCGGGATACGAACGTATCATTCAACAGGAAAGACTACAGGTGGACGTTCATCTTTGCAGAAGTGAAAAATGAGCTTTTGTTCTCGCGGATGTAGCATCAAAACAACTGATCGAGAAAACAGCTCCGCCATCATGTCGTCAACAGCTGCACGAACAAGCCGCCACCGCATCATCACCGCAAAAGCAGAGACAACAGACAGGCCTCATCGCAGCTGCTACTCCACCGTCAGAAATACACCGACTTCTACAAGACTACCAAGAGATTTTAACAGATGACCTGCAGCACGACTTAACCAAACCAGTAAAACAGAACATCCCGCACCACATAGAAATTAAAGTCCCCCTGATCCACTTCCACTTCAGACATTTAGCCCCAAAGAAGCTCACCTATGCCAAACAAGCGTTCAAGGAAATGGAGAATGCGGAAATATGTCAAAAAGCCCGCAGCCCATGGACATCCACACTTCACATGGTACCAAAACCTAACAGGAATTGGCGCCCATGATGAATCAACAACATTCTCATATTTAGCCCCATCCTCAAGCATCATCTGAAGATCATCAAAGGAGTGCTACAAAAGAAAATCAAGTCATAGTAAGGGAGGGCAAATGCTAATGGGCAAAGAAAACAGTGGAATTCCTAGGACATCAGTAAGACCAGATTGCATTAAACCCTTACAAGAGTAAGTAAAAGCAATCACTGACCTCTCAAAACAAACAACAATTAAAGCAGTACAAGAATTTTTAGGACTAATTAACTAGATATTATGAGATAACGCTTGACTACCAGCCTTGAAAATGAGTTGATAATTAGGCATTTGAAGCTACCTGGTTAACTGAAGTGCATATGCCTAAGCCACAGTTTGTCGTGTAGACCTGCTGAAATGTCTTTCATCAATGTGGTTGTTTTTTTCGTTATTGTTGAGAAATTATTCTATTAAATTCTGAACTGACTGTAGGCAAGAGAGAGAGAGAGAGAGAGAGAGAGAGAGAGAGAGAGAGAGAGAGAGAGAGAGAGAGAGAGGAAGGCTAACGTTAGCACAGGTTTTCAATGATGATAAGGCAGTTCTTGTGTGATTTTCGCATTTAAATATGACTTGATATGGTCACTGACATGCCATTCTTTTCTTCATGGAAGATATGTATAATTTGTTCAAAATGCCCCCTATGATCTACAGAGATTCATCCATTATTCATTTCCTACAGTGAATTTCTTCAAAAACTAACCTTTTTGCACACATGAATTTCTGTTCATTGCAGAAGTCTATGCGACACGGTCACATTTTCACTGAGCAGTCTTCTTTAATTAATTCAGCACAGAATTATTAATAACAGGAAAGAAAAACAATTTCAATGACAGTACACATTCTTAACATGACCAAACATTTCAAAGGAGATGTAGGAAAATATTTGTAAGTTCTCAAGAGTTTTCCCGGGAAGTGCCGGGTGATCAGCTTGTAGATATATATATATATATATATATATATAATATTAGATATATATATATATATATATATATATATATCTATGTATGTGTGTGTGTGTGTGCGTGTGTGTATGTGTATATGTATGTATGTTGCAACGATAATTTTAGCGGGACCTTCTAAATAATGATTTACCTAACTAGAACTAATCTTTACAAAAGATACACTGTGTAAAATATCGAATGTAAAATGAAGGACCATCCTCAATGTACCCTTCGATGCGTTAACCCAGGATGATCAGCAGACGACTGCAGAGGGATCAAATGCCAAAGAAAACAGATTGCCGCCACTGGTATCTCAAAGCATTGTATTGTCATGGATATGTTTATGAAACATATTTAAAATGTCCCCCTCCATAAACATAACGATGTTTATTTAAGCTAATAGATGAATTAACCAGTAACTATTATGATTTTTGCGATTTGTACAAAAATGTTAACTAGAATAGTGTATCCTTGCGTCTAAATGATTTCCCTTCAACGTTAAGTAAATATTATATGAACCGATGCAATAAATTCACTGGATTAATCAACATGATGTATTACCAAATAATCATTCATACCCGATTACGCTTCCTCAATTCCACTGATTGTGTTGAGTCTTGAAAGGAAAGCTGGAGTAAAGCTTCGGTAATAAGACTTGCTTTCCCGCCTTCGGAACGATTCGCACTTGGTTCATTATGAATAGTAATTACGCTGAAAACATTGATAGATATTGGAAAAGAAACAAAGATGAGAGAGAGAGAGAGAGAGAGAGAGAGAGAGAGAGAGAGAGAGAGAGAACAGTAATTATAGTGACGACGGTGAAGGTGAGGACGGTGGGCAACAGTGACGAAGTCTATTGTAGACGGATCTTTACAGTAGGGAAATTTGTTGGAAGGAAAATAAAAGGTAAAAATCTCCCCAGAGGAGAGCCCAGTTCTGACAGTCTTGAGAACCTTTGTGGCGGGACTGACCACATTTTATTTCGTAAGAAAAACGAATAGATGAAATGTGGAGCAGAAACTCTCAAGTCCTTAATCGTTGGTTTCGTTGTTCTGAGTGAATTGAATTGTTGCTCTAATTGTCTCTGTGAGTCTGAATGTTTAGAATTGTATATGATTGAATTTTCTGAATTTCCATCAACTTTGTAGACTTATGTCAGTGATGATTATTTTCTGGTATATAGCTGCTTTAACAGATGGTCAAAAACCAAATAAGATTTTAGCTGATTTAAAAAATGGCCGAAAACCAAATAAGATTTTTAAAGAAAGGCTTAAATATTCCACTTAACTAAATACAAAATCACATCGCTGGCCGGTCATCAGTCATTTTTCATTACAATATTTTGGTTTTTATTATATGAGAAAAATTTTGACGTAATAAAAAGTGAAAATAAGCCATTTGTTTACTTATAATAATCACGTCATGCATCGTGTCTGTTTTATTCCCGACGAGATATCAAGAGTAGCATTAATATTAATACACATAAATGCTTCATTATGTTTAATGACGGTTATAAACTATTTTTGTTATCTAAAGAAAAAGCATAATATAATACGGAATGTCAACATTCATCATAATTGTCTATTCGTTTATAAGTTATGGTATTTAGTCACGTAATCATTATTTTAAATATATGCATCACCAAATGACTTTTAAACACAAAAATAATTGATTTCCCTAAAATGACAGATCCCTTTCGCCAACACTTCATTATCATCAAATGAGGTGTCGGTGATGCAAATCATCGCACAAAAATGTCATTAGTTGGAATTTATTAATAATACAAAAAAAAACGATTTCAAAGTAATTTACACAATAAAATTTGACGCCATCACTTTTTTTCGTCATAATTAGTTCACTTAATGGTATAAACTCGTGAGACGCGCATGATGATGTTGAATTCCATTACGAATGATAACGTTAATGGGTATTGCAATTTGATCTATATAAAGGGATATCGATCGTCATTGAAATTAGCACTGTTATCAAAATATACCATAATGTGTATATATATATATATATATATATATATATATATATATATATATATATATATATATATATATATAATTTCTTTCTTCCTTTCTTTTTACTTGTACCTCTTAATTATCGACGAGTTACCCCAGTGTATTCAATACCCATCACAGAAAGCTTTTATTACATGTTGGCATTGCCCAAAGTCCATTCACCCATTCTCATATCACTGTCAAGTAAGTAAAGTACTATCTATAACTTGTCTTACGCCATCCATTACAATCACTAGAAACTAATGATTAGCGCAATACCGATGATGTTGCTATCAAGACACAGCGATTTCTATTACCGTGGATCAAAAGTCCGCCATGAATATTGTAAATATTACTGGTCGCGCCACTTCAAACTAGATTCCGTGAGTGATTTTGCCTTTGGGAATCTTTGAGTGGCTTTTATAAAAAACTATAACTAAGTTCAAATGTTACAAAAATTACCTAATATGATGATAATCTTGTAGAAAAGTAGTGATTAGTGGGCTAATAAAACGGAGAGAAAACAATAAAATATTCTAGTATAAAATGAATGTCTACTATTTTAAAACATTTTACAGTCCAGAAATCCAAACAAAACTGAAACTAGCGATATGTTAGATATGCTTCTCGTTCTTGTGCCCATGTCGCAGAGCGGCGTACTGCTCCATTCAGCCTTATTTAAATGGACACGAGAACGCGAAGGAGCAGTGAAATGGAGGATGGAAAATATTGATGGACACCAATTCAAGTCCAGGGACACTATGTTTCCCTCCAAGATGGAAATAGACATCGGTACGCGCAGGTAGAGACGTCACTTTCAGGACAGCGACTTGGTGACAATCTTTGTTGCCTAAGGAATATTATAAAGTTTAATGTTAAATTGCTCTGGCAATGAAATAACAGATGAAGACCGGAGACCTACATTATTACAATTATTATTCAGGCTATCATGTCTGTTGGTATACAAAGAGACAGATTCTCCAGCGTTACTTAGACCCACATAAATAAATGAATAAATAAATAAATAAATAAATAAATAAATTAAGAAATAAATAAATAAATAATAAAAGTCTTAACTGCCCTGAAGTAATATTCAAGAAGAGCTCTTCAAGTATTCCAATTAACACTTCAAAACTTTAGCCTCAAAGAGGAACAAATTTCATTTGAATGAGTGTATAACAAACTGAGTTCTCTAACGAATGAAATTATGTAAATTGCAAATACTTCACCGTCCATATTTTCTTCCACTATTCCTGAAATTACTGAGAAAATTATGAATGTGTTAGGTCTTGAAATAATTCAATAAGCCTACAAAAGGAGGCCATGAAGTATGAAAGAGCATAAGTAACTGCTAAGATTGCTTCATCAGGAGTCATATTACTCCAGGATATGTGAGATCATAGTAACTTGAAGCAAAGAGGATATGAATAACAGTCCGTGTAATGCAATAAAACACGGGAAGTTCTGGAGAAATCAGAAACCTTTTATTCTGAAACACGGCGTGATATATATTTTTTTTAATTAACAGCGATTTTAAATGATTCTTTTGTAATTATTTTTAAATACACTATTTCCGACATCGTTGAATTTTAACCTGCAATGAAGAAAAATACGCTACACGTTCTCTTGTATAGAGGGAACCTATTTATAAAATAACTATTATGAATATGCTTTTCCTATAAGAGTGATATAGATAAACTTATTAAAGTTTCTCGTAGAGAATTCATAAAAGCACATTCAAAGATGGGCCTGTGTTGAAGCAGCCAACTATTTACGGCTTAATAGGAATGCTATATAATGAATGAACGTAATACAACTGGGCGTTTTGGTTCTAGGAAAAATAATGCCTAGCATAACAATGATACAAGGATATACCTGTGAAATAAAAGGTGACTGACAAGTTTACAATCCATCGTCCAGAAAAAGCAAAGGAAGCTCGAACTTCTGACCCACTTAACACTCATATTTCTATTTTTCTTTAATTGTTCAAGGAATTAAGAGAATCTTTAAATGTTTACGCAATTCGTTTGGGCTAATTATGCTTCTCTAAAGTAGAAGAAGATACTTCCAGAGTCTGATCAGAGAACGATTTCAGTACCTTTCCTCAAAGCGACAATTTACTTCGAAAATATACTACAGCTAGCAGCTTATGAAAAGGAAATAGGAAAAATATTCGTAGAAAGGAATTTTCACTTGGGTGTCCTAAGGTGATTTACATGTCTTATAACACGGCTTCTCCAAGGAAACAATGTGCTAAGTCCGTGCTTAAATTGCGCGATAAATCATAGATCAGTATAAAGTCCCCCTCCCCCCCCCTCTCTCTCTCTCTCTCTCTCTCTCTCTCTCTCTGTCTCTCTCTCTCTCTCTCTCTCTCTCCCTCTCTCTCCCCATTTCGGTAGCAAGGGGATGTACTGGGGTGTTTTATCTGTGACCAAGGATAAAGGAGATGAGGGTTATTAACGAAAGTTCTGAAGGGGTTTCCTTAGGGAAAGGGAAAGAAAAATCAATTAACATAAACGAGGGACTCGCTCAAGTAAAAACATTTGTGGCCCTCCAAGTACCAAGTACCATGTCCAAAAAGACCCGCATAAACATTTGGAACAATGAATTATTTTCCCGGACTTTCTTGCAGTTAACTCGTTTCACCAAACACCTTAAAATCCGAAACGATCCAGTCCAGATGTAAGCCACGGCAGCCTCTGCAACCATGGGCGATGTTTGATTTCTATCTCCAGACGAGCCTAGTTCCACGTTGGCCGATTCTCGGCTCGGCCAACGCTGAACCAGAGGAATTGAATTCTGGTGATAGAGATTTATTTCTCGATACAATGTGGTTCGGATCCCACAAGAAGCTGTAGGTCCCGTTGCTAGGTAACTAATTGGTTTCTAGTCACGTAAAAGTATCAAATCCTTCGGGCCAGCCCTAGGAGAGCTGTTAATCAGCTCAGTGGTCTGGTAAAACTAAGATATACATGACTTTTTTTCCAGACGAGCCTGTACAATTTCCAAAAGAATCATATCTAAACTCTAGAATAAAATAGCAAGAAAATTATATGAAATAAAATTCCTTGCTGCACTCGTCAGCCCAGAATCATACAGTGCCTATGACAGTATAAGCTAAACCGTACCTGGCTTCTGCCTGATTTGCTATAGTAGATTCACATCAACCGTGCATTTGAAGTCTAGGCCAGTCCCTTACTACGCTGCTGATTGGCCGTTGACAAGCCAAACACAAGGCTGGAAACTTTCAGTCTCTCTCGAGAGTTCACATAGGCAGGATGTTTGTTCCACCTTCCCTGAGGGATACTTTTGAAAGAAGCATCTCTCAGGAGAGATCGAACATAGATCCTACCCATGTGAACTCTCGAGAGAGACTAATAGTTTCCAGCCCTGTGATTGGCTTATCAACAGCCAATCAGTAGCGTCGTAAGGGACTGGCCTGGACATCAAATGCAAGGTTGATGTGAATCTACTATAATAGAACAGCAAGAAGTTTACTGTCTATTTGTAAAATTTCTGCTCTCAGTCATCATAGCAACGGGCATGATTTCCAGTGTAAAAAAACATGGATAATACACAGAACATTTCTGACAGTTTCGGTTGCTCTATTTGGCTGAGATAAGTTAATTTCTATTTGTTGCTATTTCTAAAATATATGAAGGGGTGCAAAAATCGAATACGTCATCAACCAGTAAAACATTTTTCATTCCCTTAACAACCATTCCTATTAAAACAACAGCTCTTCATCACGAATTGAGAAGTACACCCTTCACATACATGAGAAGCAGAAGTTTCCCTTACTACATAAAAGTTTACTAAGGCCCTCAAAGTTGAAAGGCTTGGGACCTGAAGAACTAAATTGCCACGTGGCATCACACTGCCTACATTCACATTTTTTTTTTTTCTAACCTTTGGAACATTTCTAACAATGCAAATGTCCTTCTCTCCAATTGGATACCCGACTGTTCTATAAGATAACGAAAGCAGGTACCTCTAAAACTCATCTCAACGATCAGTGGTGCAAGTATTACGTCAGCAACTCACTTTTGCCATACAATTGAGTTTTATATACTGAATTAATGCACTTTTCCGTAATAATATAAGAAGTCCAACGATGAATGAAAATCATGCTGAAAACTGAAGTTGCACAAATGATATTCTTATAATAAAATTAGATTTTGTATGCACTTACAAAGTTTTTACACAGATAAAATTGTCTATTATCGGCAGCTAAAAAAATTTTTAAATTCGCAGTAGCGATTCTCTAAGTACCCAATCCTTGCACTCATTACAAGACAAAATAACTGAGCATACTGCAAGATGTACACATAGTGTGTGAATCATACTTCGCTGATGTTAGCCTGGTATTAC
>NC_087202.1:67664084-67684084 GCF_015104395.2 Macrobrachium nipponense | reverse complement strand
GGACGTTGAAAAAATCAAAGGATAATATACATAAATGAATCATTGATTCCCGTGTTGACACAATTGCAAAATTTCAATTCAACAAACTTGCGAATCCCCGCAAAACCTTCTTTACTTACAAATAACTAACAGGAGTTCTGACGCATATCAAGGATTAATGTAATCGTACATATGTGACAGGAGTAGTTATTATATATATATATATCTATATATATATATATATATATATATATATATATATATATATATATATATATATATATCTATATATATATAATATATGATATATATATATATACGTATATATATTTATATATAATATATATATATATATATATATATATATATATATATATATATATATCATATATATATATATATACTCATATATATATATACTCATATATATACACAGACACACACATATATATATATATATATGTATATATATATATATATATATATATATATATAGAGAGAGAGAGAGAGAGAGAGAGAGAGAGGAGAGAGAGAGAGAGAGAGAGAGAGAGAGAGAGAGAGCATAATGTAATATTTATATGGAACATTTCCCCATCCAAACCTCTTTTCCTAACCTCGGATATTTTTAGAGCATGTAGATACAAGACTGAACTCCAACGGAATAAAATATAAAAAATATATTAAGTTTATGTCTCGCCTAATTATCTGGAGAAATGGACTACAAAAACACCTTAACATGAGATGATGATGGATGATTCCCGAATTAGCATGCTTAATGATCATGGACTTTACAGTCTCCAAATTATTGGGTCTAAATTTAGTTTTCACCTTTGTGAGGGGCAGTTCCTTTATTTTGGAACACAACTGCAATGCTTCCCAAGTAAGCACTCTACGTTTGGAGTGGAAAAGCTTCGGAATTTTTATAATTCTCGTAAGTAATTCATACAAATGTCAAAAGTGAATTGCATATATTTCCTGTATACCCCTGTCTTATCCCCTTCATCATACCCTCTTCCTTACAAGAGTATAACGAATTCAATAACAAGAATTAATTTCTAATTTGAATTTATCAGACGCAATTAACGTAATTAATTACTTATTACAGTGACCGGAAAAAGGGAGATTTTCTAGAAGAATTAGGCAAGAAAGAAAGAGGATATGTTACGATCCTGCAAAAAGAAAAACAAAAAAAAAGAGAAAAAAAGACTTACACAACATCAAAAGGTAACCCTCCATCACCTAACAGAAGACACGCTTTGTTCAATAAACAAAGAATATAAGAATAAAGAGTGCAACAAATATAATCCCAAAACAAGAAAAAATACACAGCTCGAAAAAAAGACCTCGAAAACCAAAGCCTTTATTTCTGAGGAGAGAGCAAACATACACCGTTATTGAGAAGAAAAGCAAAGGAAGTCTTTCTCAACGTGGACAAGACAAACACATCGCCGCAATCGAGGACATCTCGCTAGGCTAGAGGGAAAGGACACAAAAACTTCATAAAGATGAATACCAAGAGCCAACATAAATATAACAAATACAAACAAACAATCGTACGCGTAGGGCGACGCCCTTGTCTACGAAAAGGGAAGAGAAAAACCAACATTCTACTCCATTTCCAGGAAATACAAACAGGAATTTGGTGACTCCCGTAGACGGTGTTTTTTTTTTTTTTTTTTTTTTTTTTTTTTTTTTTTTTTTTTTTTTACCAATATCACTACAGATGTGAGCAACAGCAACAATGTGTGAACGTTTCAAAAAAAGCCAGACAAAATTGAATAGTAAAACCTACCTAACCCTTGTAACTTATACCGCAACATAGCTGGATGGAAAGCCCTTCTGCGTTACCTATATAAGAGAGAGAGAGAGAGAGAGAGAGAGAGAGAGAGAGAGAGAGAGAGAGAGAGGTTAAGGTGGGTCATGGGAATAGATTTAGGGTTATTATCCGAGATGCACTCGCAAATGCAAAAAAAGGATTTCCGGGGTGGGACGATTTCATGGTTTAAAAAACTAAAAAACTACCTAATACAAGGCCACGTATATCAGCTTAAAACGATAACTTTGTAACATAGATATTATATCTTAGTAAGTGGTTCTTTCCATCCACAAGAGTACTAAATCTTATTGTAGCAATTGAGTCCAGACATTTTTCCCGTTTATTCATAAGCGTTGTACGTTAGTGTTGAATCACTCATGTAAACATGCGAGTATTTTGCTCCTTTACAAAATGAGGGGTTGAGTAAGTTCATTTGATAATAACTTAATTACATCTCCTTTTGACAAACATAGACTGCAAACAAAGGCTGCATAACCCACAGCAAGATACGAAGGTCAAAAGTATCTCTCTGGTATGTTTGTGTCTTTGAACGAGGAACCAGACGGAGAGGAGGAAGTATATCGCGTCTGTACTTAACCTTTAACGGCAAATATAGTATATGCTAGAAAGATCAATAACTTGGCGTTAGAATTTTACCAACAAAACCGCAAAAAAGTTACATTCCATTTTTATACAAGAAGAGAGGTCTCGTTTTATCCTCCGAATTAATAAATATTTTCATTTAAAGCTGCCGAGAACCTCAAGTGGTGAATAGTCAATGCCTGAAAGGTTTAATAATTGATCTCCAAAGCAAGCGTCACGAAGCATACATAAACAGAGAGAGAGAGAGAGAGAGAGAGAGAGAGAGAGAGAGAGAGAGAGAGAGAGAGAGGAGAATAATTTATTTCCCATTCATTCTAAGTAAATGAGCTCTATATATTTAAATTAGTCTCCAAACTGTTTGTTTGTTTGTATGGTGTTTTTACGTTGCATGGAACCAGTGGTTATTCAGCAACGGGACCAACGGCTTTACGTTACTTCCGAATCACGTCGAGAGTGATCTTCTATCACCGGAAATACACATCTCAATGGAATAACCGAGAATCGAACTCGCAGTTTCCAAACTGGTGTTAATGGTCCGAAGAATGTACAAGACCATTCGCCGTTTTTACCAATGAAAACCTCTGTCAAGGATACAAAACCGATGCTGTCCCGCACAAAAAGACTCCAGCAAATAAAATAGCCCACGAAAGTTTATAATGACTGAAATTGAGTAAATCCCAATTTGCAGAATATGCAAATTACCAGATCAATACTTCTCATCTCAACCCGTCGAAGTCCTCAATTCAAGTTTGAATGGTAAATTCAACAAACTTTGACAACGCCCTCTCCCCAAGACACCGTAGGAAATCATAAATTGTCTAGCGTCTACCACGTCAGCAATGTTCATGCATTACAACACTAGAAATAAATGTAAACCGAAACAAGGGTAAACAATACCAAAATATCAACGCAGCATTAAATAGTCTTCAAGTTCATAAAAGTTTCCTACAGGGATTGAGAAATGTGTAATTGCACATATGCACACCAAATGAATTTTTGAAATTAGCCTAAAAATAGTTGGCTGTGCTTATCTTCCTGTATGATTTAACACCTTGGCAAGTTGAAAGAAATTATGAATGATCGCTCAACATCAATAAAACCGGTTCAGTTGGGGAATATTGACATCATTGTTGTCGGGTTTTCACAATTGTCGATAAAAAAAAAAATAAGACCAGGCTGGAGAAACATTAAAAAAAATCCTAAATACGGTCACTTGTAAAAAATACATAAAAAAAGTTTTAGAAAATATGAACCTTAAACATTATACT
The DNA here is from genome assembly GCF_015104395.2 of Macrobrachium nipponense. NCBI lineage: Eukaryota > Metazoa > Arthropoda > Malacostraca > Decapoda > Palaemonidae > Macrobrachium > Macrobrachium nipponense. The sequence continues at coordinate 67,680,418 of NC_087202.1, read as the reverse complement.
AAGAACGTACTGAAATCATTATCAAAGTAATATAAGGTGAAAAAAGGTAGCAAGAGCATTCATATCGGTTCTCATGTCTCAGATATTCATACTTTCATACAAAAAATACAGAAAAAATTAATTACACCGTTGGAATATTTCATTAGACCAATTTATTGTAGACTCAGGACCTATGTCTGCAATATTAAAATCTGAACTAACTAAGCCTAGATCGAGACCACATACCTTGCAAGATGATATGTAAGTACATTATACTGCCATTTATTACTAAAATCACATATTAGAGTATACAGGGTGCTTGCTTGGAGAGAGAGAGTATGATTAAACAATTTGGACATGAATACGATCCTGTCGATCATTTGAAGCTGCAGACTTTATAAAGCACAACAGAAGATTAAATTCAGTAATTCTTGGCTATCTTACATACGAGTATATAGCGTGAATATGTCTAACTCCTGAATGAACGATAAATTGATAAGAGTTAATTTAGTAAAGCGATGTCGTAAAAGAACTCTGAACAAACATCATTATTAACACATTTTGTACAGTTCAGCTATTGAATATCCAAAATAGATCCGCCGACATACTGTTAAATATTATAAACCGTAACACAACCGTAGAAGGTAAGGCAGAAGAGGTGTCAGATGATTAACAAAAAGTAGAAAATACAACGACGATGATCAAAACGAGAACGAAAGCATATGACAAGAGAGAGATCAATACCAACAGCACTTCGCCACACCTGCAACTATATACAGAGCTTTCATGAACGTGTAAGTGGTAAACTGATCTCTCTCTCTCTCTCTCTCTCTCTCTCTCTCTCTCTCTCTCTCTCTCTCTCCTTTCAAATCTAGAACAAATTCACAACGAACAGAAGGAACTTTATAACTTTATGAAGCTAACGGGAAAACTGTAGTGTAAAGTCACCTCATTAGGAAGTGCCAAATAAATTAAATGCGCTAAGAAACATAATAAATTAACGGAATGCAAGTCTTTTACGGGAAAAGTGACCAGTAGATGTCTGTACGTTTATCACTTAATTCAGAACACTATACCTGTCGCTTGAACTCCTATTAGCATAACAAGACTGTTGACAATTATCAAAAGGAATTTATTTAGAGATTAAAGATAACTGATCATTAATAAGTTCTGAGTGACACCAGAGTGAGATAATCCCAATGGAAACACGCGTGACCAGGAAATGAGACATTACACCCAATATCACGAAAAGAAGATTTGCCCATGTCCTCACGAGAGAAAACAGATCCGATAAGGTAATCGTTTTAACATATGATTATCCGGTGATATTCAAAAGATTTAACGTTATACGCTCACACCACTTGAAGGCCCAACGAAAACTCCAGATAACAGCGGCAAAACCTCACGCAAATAACACGTCATCATGTCGGTGTGGAGCGAGTGAAAAATGAAAGGAAAGGAAGAAACAGAGGCGAAGAGATTATGTAAGCTGTGTAACCATAGTTCACGGGCTTTAGCACCCCGCCTATTTTCCCTTTGCCGCTTTTAGTTTTGAACACCTGAATCTATGCTCCTTTCATCCAAGAACCAATTTAATATTTCATGGTAGTTAATAAAACAATGAAATAACATGTTTGAAGGATGTGCACAAAAATTTATTGATTGACTTCACAAGTAAACCTACATAACTTCGAGATCTTTATGTTTTTTTTTTTTTCATAATATACGGAATAAGATAAAATAACCTCAAGGAATGACAGAACAAATAATTGGAAAGTAAAGGAAAAGGAAAAGACTTTTCAAACTATATAGAAGGATCCATGACTCGGTCTTTACGCCATGAATTATTTGATGAATTTTGGCCGAAAATAAAGACAGACATTTCGGATTTTCTGACATATTAGCCTGTTAAGAGAGAGAGAGAAAGAGAGAGAGAGAGAGAGAAGAGAGAGAGAGAGAGAGAGAGAGAGAGAGAGAGAGAGAGAGACAGCAGCAATTCCATAAGTTATTCCAAATCTTTTAAGCAACAGTAAAAGTACCGCAGCGATTAAAATCAATGTTACCATAAAGAGTACTTGTTTTTTATGTCAAATGTGCTCTCTCTCTCTCTCTCTCTCTCTCTCTGTCTCTCTCCTCTCTCTCTCTCTCTCTATCTCTATATATATATATATATATATATATAGAATATATATATATATATATATATATATATATGTATATATATATATTATGTATATATAGTATATATATATATAGTATATATATATTATATATATAGATATATATATATATATATAAAGATAGATATACGCATTATATGATTATAGATATAAAGAACACATATATAGATTATATATAGGTTATATATTATAATAAATAGAGATATATATATATATATATTATATATACTATATAGATATAGATATATATAGAATTATACTATAAGGGATATATAATATATAGTATATACGTAATACTAATATAGAATATATGATCTTATTTATATTAATCTATTATATATATATGTAATATTCTATATGTATATCTACTTATATTCTATAATATTATAATATTATATATTATCTATTATATATATATTCTATATGTAATATATTAATTATATATCTATAATATATATCTATACATATATAATACTATATATATAGATATAGATATTCTATCTATATTATTAGATCTATATATTCTATATTAATATTATATATATATATATAATATAAGTATATATATATATATATATATACTTATCTATATCTATCTATTATCTATTTATCTATCTATTCTATCTATTCATCTATCTATCTATCTATCCTATCTATCTAATATATATACTATATATATATATATATATATATATATATATAATATATATTATCATAATTAAGACTATATATAATATATATAGATATGTATATCTTATCATATATATATCATATATATATATATATATAATATATAATATATAATATATATATATCTTAATCCTATAAAATATAGTATATTAATAGATATATATATATATATATATATATATATAAACATTACAATATCTATAATATATTCTATATTATCTAAATAATATAATTATATATATAATTATATAATATATAATTATATAATTATTAATTTTCTTCTTTTCTTTTTCTTGGGGAAGTTCGGGTACATTATTGGTTTCGAAAAACTTGTCCGAATGTAGATAATCATAATTTTAGGCCAAAACGACGAACAAAATATTCCATTTATCAACATAAAAATCAATAACGGATGAACACATCTGCCCTCCGACTATTGAATACCTTTTTGCTGATGCACTTCCAGAACCTTGGCAAACTTATTCACGGAAATGAGACCTAATACTGAGCCTCTTCCAGTTACTCGTAACCGCCCTCCAATGCAAGAATTGAGATAAGCTGCTTATACGCATTACGCCTTTCCCTTATAGGATGAGAAATGAACCACCTTCAGGATGTAAAGACACTGGGCAATAAGTTAAGATTTACAGTACGTACAAAAGGCATCCCTAATATGTCAAGCTCCTTTTCTATCAGCAGAGAGAGAGAGAGAGAGAGGAGAGAGAGAGATAGAGAGAGAGAGAGAGAGAGAAGTACCGTACAGTTATCATCAATAGATTACTGTTCTTTCTCTTTTTTGTGTGAGCATTCAACGTGGAAGTACAACATATAATTAGCTTGGGCCAGAAAAAACAACAGATTTTTTTTTTACTATTACTATTACGTGACGTTCCAAGCAAATATAAACATTCAAATGTTGAGCAAACTAAAAACATCCAGTCGAGTCTTCAGTTCGTCGCTAGTTAATGACTGATGATGCGATACGGCCTGCATGTAAGTTTTGACAAGATTTGACAGGCGAGCGGCTCCCCTCCTATCCCCTCTCCTGTCTTCCACAACACCCCCCCCCCCCCCCACTTAAATCTGAGGTGAAATGACGCGTTGTTTCACCAACGAAACGTAAAATCTAAACGTTATATTTTATCAGAAATAATTGGTCTGTACTGTTAAGCACGCACATTATTTATATTTCACATTGTCATACCAATGAATAAATCATAGATATCACATTGTAAAATTCCTGTATCTTCAACTCAATGCGAAACACCTTTTTTCAGACCTTGTTAGACTTTTCCATAGGGCTTTCCTACCCCTACTCACCAACAACATCACAACAACAACAAAGTAGTTTGTAGGCCTACTTCCCGAGTAAGCGAAACCCCAGATGACTGCATCATAACAGGGACGCCAACGTGCATTATTTATAATGACCCGTCCTTCCCCCAGCGTCATGAATCTCGTTAATGACCAAACGAACCAAATTAATCATACATACTCCAGTCACCTCCCTGGATCCACTTGACCTGGCCTGCAACCTCCACTCCTCAGCTCCCCATCTGCATATAGACGACTCGTAATTATAATTAGAAATTAACGAGATTTTACGTCACTGGTTTCTCTTGAGGGTCTGACATTACGAGTGCTGTTTTCATATGAGGGGCCAGGTGAAGGAATTTCGTTCCATTTTTGCGTAAGACTTCTTGACCATTCCCTTTTTTGTTCTGTCCCATTCTTGCTTTATATGCTATTCTAATTTGCCCCCTGACTAACGACTGCAAGAGCGTTAGTCTCTCCTTGACATGGATCTCGTTCTGGGAGAAAATGGAGAGAGAAGTATTTTCCCAAGAGATCCAACATTAAATTCTTCTCAACAGTAAAAATCATAAAGCAGCGTCTAATTCTTTCTGCTTACATCCCGTTTGTCTCCTTACGTATTATTCTCTCTTTCTTCGTATTAGTTCCTCCTTAAATTCTTTCTTTTGTCTCTATCTTCGTGAGCGGAAATCTTCCAATTATGGCTGTCAACTGATTCGGCCATTCATTCCCACTTTCTTAACATATTGCTCCATGTCCTATGTGGTAAACAAGTCTGGCTTCAACGACAAACTTCTCTATCTAATCAATATCTAAATCACTGATATCTGTCACTACAGCCTTCTCTAATCGGTGTTTGTGACACGGCGTAATATTTATGGTTCTTTCACGTTCAATGGATGGGCCACTCGCCGCTCTTTGGATAACGCTTTCATGTTATTTAGCAGGTATCGAGCAGGTCTGACGTATTTAGGATGCACCCGTCCTTGTTTGCTTTAAAGCTTTGGTGTCATGAAAAGAAAAAAAAATGGCGCTTTTTATTTATCACCCTACTCTTGGTTCAAAGCGCGTCCAAAAATACGTCGTTTACCTGCCTGGGAAAGTAAAGTCTTTCGGAGTGATTTCCCACAAGAGAGAGAGAGAGAGAGAGAGAGAGGAGATCAAAGCAGAAAGCTGAGAAAAAACCAAACACATAAAAAAATCAAACTGTTAAAAGATTAACAAAATAAAAAACTCCCAAATCTGCAATGAAAATAATAATTCATAAAGAAATGAGTCTAAACGCTAATTTCAAAAATGTCTCACATAAAAGAAATATACCAAATCGAATGTATAAGTGTTAGGGATCGTGAATCCACTCAGGATCTTTATTACAATAAACAAAAGGATTCAACACAAACGATGGAAACTCGGGATACGAATATAGAAAGAAACTCAAACAGACCAGAAGTTTATTTTCAATCTTATTTACAAAAACAAATGCAGAATGGTTACTCCTATTTACATAACAAAATTAAATCTGACAATATGTGAAAAGGGGGAAACAGTGCAGTAATGAAATACTTGCTGGCCAGTTTTGCCACTGTTGAGATTAGTGCTCGAAGCGAGGGCTTCACAAAAGGGGACAGTAGAAACTTCAGACGGCTTCTTATCTTCTGACTGCAGGAAGGAATGCCTAAGTCTTGAAACTGGAAGGGCGGGTTATTTCTCAAAACCACTTGCAGGACGTTTCTTCTCTGAAAGGGTACTCGACGTCGGGATCTCCCTCTCTCTTTCTCTCCGACTACGAACTGCGGGCTTTATTTGTTTCCGTTCCCACTCTCTCTCGTGCATCCTCTTCCTCTCTTACCCTTCGTCTCTTCCTTCTTCTCTTATCTCTGATGATCTGATTCTCTATTCCTCAGAGTCATATATATATATATATATATATATATATATATATATATATATATATATATATATATATATATATACGTCGATCTCGGGGCGGGGCTGAAAAGGGCGGAGCTAACCAGCAAACGTCACCGGCCCTCGGCAGGAACTTTTTAGAAGGCTCTCGACGAAATGTTACGTCATATTCAAAACGCGGCGCTTCTAACGACTGCCGCGTGCTGGAGTTCCACAAAACACCAGGGTATTCTCGAACAATCATGAGAACAAACGCCTCAAACATATGGGGGAATGAATTCCTTCTTGCTGCAGACCTACTCGAAGAAGATACATTTTCCTTTCCTTTAATATATGTTTCTTCGCTATAGAGCGATTACCATGACAAAAAGCAGTAAGAAAATGGAGGCATGTACTGCTTAAAAATGGTATTACAAGCTGTTACACGATTCGCTTTGTAGATGACTATCATAAAATTTGCACATTATTACGAAGCGCACGAAATTCCACAAATGGAAAGGTTTGTTAAGTATACTTTTTGCGTAATTTGGTAATACACAAGAAGACTATTAAATAAAGGTAACATAATTTGCTAATGCCCTGCTCTAATTGGTCAAGAAATAAGATTATAGATACGACGATAAAGGTGGGGACATCTGATTTGGCTAAAGCAATAAGGCGACATACGAGAAGTTTTTATGTTATCGTATAAACACGTTTTATATCGTTTTTAAATTAATATTATCTTCTGGAAATTATATCTTTTAAAACTAAGGTGCAATACCGCTATCATTGTTTTATAATTTTCAAACTCTGCACTACTACACAATCTGACGAGTAACATGATCATAATAGCATGATATAGTCCATGTAACATGATCATAATAGCATGAAAATATGTCCCTACGGAAATAATCGTTTAACTTATACATATTTCCCGACTCAAACCCATACTAAGAAACCAGCTTCCTTTCCTTTACCACATTTCGTTTATAAGTTACCTCTTCCATAGCAAACTCTCTTATGGCTCGCTTGAAACCACTCCGAAATAAATATTTAAAAAGCAGCAGAGGGAAGAAAAATAAACTGAATAAATATACATTCATAAGGGTACCCTCACGACTATCACACTGGAAGCAAAGAAATGGAGGAATCTTACAGCCAGCGGAGTGCGCCTAATCAGCAGAAAACATAGCAAACCAAAAAAAGCAAACCAAAAACCTACCAGTGTTTCGTGGCGTGCCTTTGATATTGTGCCACGCTGACACTTTAATCCGAATAAGCAAGCAGCCATCTCCGAACAAAATGCAAAAAATGGTCATCAGACCAGATGCAAATTTCCTTCGGGATTTTTGTTTATTCGCTCTGCTGTGCATAGCTCATCTTGTTAGTCGCAGGTAACAGCGGTTCGACAAATGTTGCCCTTCATTTCATGTTCGTCCACTATAAAACCTTACATATGATGTAAAATATCGCTGTCTAAATTTATAAATAAAAATAAGGCGGGAGGTTGGGGGGATCAAGTACTAGTATATTTTACACCTGCTGAACCAAGACACAGTTATCAAATAATGATTTTTATGAACGCTATTTCTAAGAAAAAAAAAAATCTTACCGCGAAAAAACGACCAGAGAAACGCTTCAAATTATGTTTCTGAGAGAATTTTCTAATCACCTTGGATTACCTTACTCTTTCATATTTTAACTTTAAAATAATTCTTCTAGTAAAGTAACCATTTATTTCATTCTATCATTTCAGGCAACATTTGACAAGAAACTATCCATGATCGAATGTCGACAGTTTAATATCATTCTGATTCAAATGAAATAACGCAAAATTACGTCAAGGAATAAGCTTGTAATACCAGTAACCTTGAACCTTGAAAAGGTACAGAAGTGCTGCGCATTCTCATATAACTGGACAATTTGAAGTTGAAGCAAAAATATTTAGAAACCTGTCGGCTAACAAGAAAGAGCAGCATGGACCATGAGTGACTGTGCCAGGGTATGTTGCCAATCACTCGAAACTCAGTTATTTGTTTCTCCAAAGGAAGACAAGAAACTCGGACGTAATAGAATTACAAAGGGCGAAAAGCTACCGAAGTTGAGGACGCAGCGTCAGATTTATGCATTTTACTAACAGTAAAGATTCCGTGAGACTCAAAGAAAACAAGTAAAAAATGCGCCGAGGATTTTTCTGCACAATCGAGCTTTCTGTACAACGTATATATTGCTTGTATAAAACTATCAGCTCCGAGCCAACGACCGGTTGCGGTTCAGTTGATCCCAAGATGCGGCAGAATGAGGGTGCTTCGCACGCCTCTGGAAAGTACTGCCGGACGCACGATCCATGGCTAACTTTAACCTTTAATAAAATCAAACTACAAAGATCTGAGGGCGGGCATAAAAACCGTGGGCACAGAAAGCCAGCACAGAAAACTAAAACAGGCAACGGAGATTTTTCTAATGATTAAATTACAATTTTTATTGCTTTTTGAGTATTGACATTAACGGTTACATAGCATATGTCTCTGTTCTCCCTATAATCTGAAGTATCATGTGATAGTACTAATACACTAAAATAATCATCTCCCATATTAATATCACTAGGATGCACCCACTGTCATAGTATTGTTGTTAAAATTAACGGTGTGTCAAGATTCAAATATAAAATTTCAAGAAAAACAGAATATTATATATTTATATAGGATATATATATATATATATATATCTATATATATATATATATATATATATATATATATATATCTATATATATATATATATATATATATATATAATATATGATATATATATATCTTAGAGATGTATCGGATGTCTGAAAATGGGATTTGCGGATGCAGATATAAATTTCTTTTAAATTTGTGCACACAGATGCGGATATCAATCTTTTAAGTCTGCAGATGTGGATGCGGATACGAATATTTGATGTTGATATCCTCGCAGATGCAGATGCAGATAATTTGTAATGCTAAATAATTTAGATATGTTTAATTGTTAAGGACGACTTTAAGCTTCATAATTCAAAATTATGTGTTACCAGGATGATAGAAGGTAGTGGAGAAGGGGCATCAGGCCACCGACCCCTTAATATAAAGATAACTGTGGGAAAGGAGAAGAAGGATGCTGGATGGGGAACCAGCGATACATGCTCATTGCATGATAAGGGTAACAAAACTTGAATCCATGCTTCGCATTAGAGAGAGAAAGAGAGAGAGAATGTTTCCTAAAAAAAAAAGCAATACTCTGCCTTTATGATCACAACAGCTTCAAATGACATCAAATTACTAAAACAAATATGTTTTAAAGCAAATATGGTATAAAACAAATATGCTATAACAGAAGCTACTTATGAAGAATATAATGTATGAAATGCATAATTTTGTGTCAGGCATTCTGTAGAATAAAACGAAAAAGTCAAGTATAGAAAAAAAAATACTACTTTTACCTACAATGTATGAGTATGAACTATTGAACCTTGGGTAAGGTTTGATATCCGCACATCAGCATTCTCAAACTGCGGATGTGGATGCGGATGTTGCTTGCAATGCTAATGCGGATGCGGATGATGGTTCCAATGATAATGTGGATGCGGATGATGGTTGCAATGATAATGCGGATGCTGATATGGATGCAAATATTAAGAAATTGTCAATGCGGATGCAGATCTGGATTTATAAAAAAATAAGATGCAGATATCCGATCCATCTTTTCTATATATATATAAATATATATTATATATATTAATATATATTATATAAATATATCTATATATATATATATATTTATATATATGTATATAGTAAATATATATAAAATATATATATATATATATATATATATATATATATATATATATATATATATATATATATATATATATATATATATATATAAATATATATATTAAGTATATATATATATAATATATGTATTAAGTATAAATATATATATATATAATATATATTATATATATATATATATATATATATATATATATATATATATACTATATATAATAGAAGATGACAGACCTTTAGATACAAAAACAGAACGGAGGGCGTGGTTACAGTTTGTTAATCTAGGCGGCGTGTTCTTTAAGCAAAATAGACAAGGAGAGACGATCAAGGGAAAATCCAGGATGGAGATTTAAATTCCTTGTTGACATGGTAGGAAATAAGATGATGATGGGCACAAGAATAGAGGACGAAAATGGATTTTGGGAAGCGACGAGTTGAAATTCTTGTAACCAGAAGAATAGGCCTATGCAGATGTAGTTCTAGTTAGCGCGGAAAACACGTAAACTAAAATGTTAACGAAAATGAAACTAACTAAAACAATGTCAAGTCATGACTGGATTTTCATCATTTTGTTCCTTCTAAATAATTAGTATCTATCTATCTCTTTGTAGTATAGTTCATAAATCTATTTTTTACTTTATAATAGCCTGTCTTCACCACGAAGACTTAAGAAATTAGAATATGAACTAAAATAACTTAAAAGTAGTAGGTTGAAACTCTAAATGAATTTTCAATACAATCGACTAGAATGTAGGAAACACTTCCCCGTAGAAAAAAAACCCTCATGAAAAAATGCATAATCCTCACTGAGGTTAATCAAACGACCAGGGTACCAGTTATCAAATAAATTTACTCGTCCATAAGATCCAATTAATTCGTTACTATGCTTCATTATCCTCGAGATGTAAGTGCATGACGACATTACCACCAAATCACCGTACTTTTCCCAAATTCCCCTAGTCAATTTCGCAGATTAAAGATATCAACTAATCAAATTAACATATTTTAATTACTGATCTGTTTACCAAGGCAGGGGATGCAAAAGAGGCTATTTATAGAAGCAGAGAGTGGATCTTATTAGAAGCCATACATGGGTTAAGTGGAAAAGGGCTTTCATTCACTGCTGAAGCCATGAATGAAGATGATGAGTGTACGCTAAAGACATTTGCTATTTGTAGTCTACACGTTATTTGAAATGCCTCTCCACGAGCGGTTTCATCAACCTAATTAACTTTGGAATAACTTGGGAGTCAAGAGACGAGGAGAGAGTTATGGTGTATCGTAAGAGTGACTTTGCGGATTCATTAAAGGCGATTTTCGCAGAACGTGATGCGTGTCTTTATAGCACATAAACTCTGATCAGGGATCAACAACGATTAATTAAAGCCTTTAATTAAATTCCAGTGTTTGCAGAATCGATCATTAAATCCTACGTTATCATCCCACTATAAAAATGCAATACCTGTTCATAAATATCTTTTGTGTGTGTGTGTGTGTGTGTGTGTGTGTGTGTGTGTGCGCGCGCGTGTGTGTAAAACCTCGAATATGGTGCACCTACTTTTCAGTGACCGCATTTGCGTCAAGCTATATTCCCCCTTGAAGTGGCTGCATATAGTTTTCATGCTATGGTGCTCATTTGGGTGTCATTTTAGACCTGAGTAGTTGAGATTTATTGCATTGTGCTAAGGAAGATAAAAAATATACAAGATGAAAAATTATGCGCTAAATTTACCTGAACTAAAACATTTCTAAATTGGGGTGTACAATAATATTCACCACGCACAACATCAATAAATTAAATTTACAATGATAATTAAGTTGTTGCAATTTTGTTGCACAACGCACTAATGCATATTGCACCATAATTACTTCATGCAATCAATTTCTTTAAAGGTTATTTGTTTTCATTTATAGCACGGGAGGAATAAAACGCAGATTTTTAGCTTTACTACATAGCACATAACATGCAAAGTGCATGATTCAGAATGGTTGCAGTTACAAAACCCCTTCAGTTATGCCATTACCATTAACGGACTGGTGCACAAGTTATGCCATTACCATTAACGGACTGGTGCATATGATAACGATGGACGTGAGAGTAAATAAGCAAAATTGTGTCAGAAGTTCCAAGCAAATAGGCGAATGGTCTGACGGAAACTAACACCGGGCGGGAGTTATTCATCAGTAACAGTGTTGATAATGATTATAGGACCCTTTTGCATAAGGCTTTTGGGATCAAAGAAGAAACAATATGAAATATCATGGATGTACCATGAAACGCATTAACAAAATACTCTTATCCATTCTACTCATTCGGAATGATATGCCAAAAAAAATGGCATTACGATACTCACAACTATAGCATATGATTGCTGTGTTTCACAAAATCTACACCACACTGTGAACATGGAAAAAATATACCGGCACTTCTTCTATAGAAACGAGTGCCCAGTAAATGGGTGCAGTGAATTATATGTAAAACACACAATCATACATGCCCTTGTGTAAAGGAACAGGTAAGAGTACATTAACATGTACGTTACGTACGAAGATACAAAACAACAGACACAATCTTTTAAGACGTTAACGCAGACCTAATCATCGACCTGATCACAATCCCAAGAATAAAGAAGAAATGGAAATTAAGATGATTGGCTTAAAAACTTGTTATGCAAGGCATTCGGCATTCATCCAAAGTAAATTTTGCATGCGGATTTGCTTCATCCAATGATGAGCTGGTATTTTTGATCGAATAATACGTGGGTGGTTTTAATCGATTGATTGATTGATTGAGAAACGATTGATTGATTGAGAGAGAGAGAGAGAGAGAGAGAGAGAGAGAGAGAGAGAGAGAGAGAGAGAGAGAGAGAATCTGACAAAGAAACTTCTTACCCAATCATACTCTAAAATATACGAGCACCACTATATAACATGAGGAAAAGTTAAGACTAATAGGGAGAATCTACCCAAACATTACTTTTTCAAACGTCCATATGACGTCATTCATGGGTGACAGGGCAGCTCCTTCTTAAAGAACTAAAGTACAAATTTTACAAACCTTCTATGTGTTAATATTATTTGCTGTGCAGCTATTATCTAGTTAAAAGAGGTAATAATACATTGTGGATGGTGGCCAATTTAAAAGACATAAACAAATAAAGGCAATATGGTCAAGAAAGGATTAAGAAGTGAAAGCAAGATATTGAGACTGACCAGGCTATACCTGGCTCTGATTGGTGATGAATAATAAATTAACAGGGAACGCGTAGCCGGAAGAGCTGCAGCAGAGGTAAGAATGTCCTTTAGGAGCTGGATCAAAAGGTCGCGTCATTTCCCAAAGGAGCGCGTAAGGGTAACTGAAGGAGGTAGTGCGCAAAACTTTTCAGCTAATAAAACTCTTTTGTAGAGCAACCAAGTCATTTTTTCCCAATAATTTCTCCAAAGATGATGTGCACACACCGTGTCTTCATACGGATGATGGAGTTCACCAAGAAAAATAATTTATTATTAAAGATTAATAACAACATCTGAAAAACAAACTTAAAGAGAGAGAGAGAGAGAGAGAGAGAGATCTTACCTTACCTTACAGACCTTACATCTTGTTCGGGTTGCCCAAGGTCCCTCAGTGTGAGGCACCTCTAATGTCTACCAGAGAGTTGCTAATGCATCTTCCGGTATATTTTGCATCTTCCAATCTTGGATCAGATGAGCTGGCAACTCATTGAATAGACGCTGCATTGTCGATGCTGGTGCGCAATGGATTAATGTCCTGTGTGCTTTCCTTATTTTTCCTGGTATAGTTTTGGGCACATAATCTACCCCTGCTTGCTCTTTCTGATATTTTTAGCTCCATGATGTTTTCGGCAATTCTGTCTATCTGTTTCCATGCCTGATTGTCTCATTATTAGGTCCCCTATATGCATATAGCTTTCCTTCTCTATCTCCATAATTTATTGATTCAAATTTATCAGAGTTAAATACCATCCTATTTACCTCTACCCACTCATATACTTTGTTAAGGTCTCTTTGTAGCGCGTTCCTGTCTACATCATAAGTATTTTCTCTACTTATTCTTGTGTCATCGGCGAAACTACTCACTACCGAGTCCTTAACATTATTGTCTATGTCTGCAATCACAATAACAAACAGCAATGCAGCTAGCACCGTACCTTGAGGCACACCGGATATTACCTTAGCTTCATCCGATTTCTCATCGTTTGCAATAACTATCTGTTTTCTGTTGTGTAAAAATTCTTTTAACCATCTTCCTACTTTGTCCACTATATTATGTTTTCTAATTTTCTTCGCTAATATATATGATCTGCCTTGTCAAAAGCTTTTGCAAAGTCTAGATAAACCACATCTGTTTCTTTTCCGTTTTTCATATTTTGTTTATGTTCTCACGGTGGACTAACAGTTGGGTTTGTGTACTTTTTATGGGTACAAAACCATGTTGTCCTATATTAAGAAAAATTATATTTTATTAAATGTTTCATAATATTTTTCTTCATTACCCTTTCATACACTTTCATAATATGTGATGTTAGACTCACAGGCCTATAATTACTTGCCTCTAGTCTTGATCCACTTTTGAAAGTAGGGGTAATATATGCTAATTTGTGCTCATCATAAATCTTACTTGTATCTACACTTTGCCTTAATAATATTGCAAGGGGCTTTGCGATAGCATGAACTACTTTCTTTAACAAAATAGCAGGGACACCATCAGGCCCAGCTACTGCTCCATTTTTAATATCATTAATAGCCTGCAATATATCGGATTCACTAATCTTGTCTGATATATTCATTATTTTCATCACTTACTTCTGTATCATTATCTTCATTATCAATTCTAGGGGTAAATTCTCTCTTATATCTTTCTGCCCATATGTTGCATATTTCCTTTTTTTCATTTGTTAATATCCCTTCAATTCTTAGAGGGCCTATTTCTATTTTTCTTTTATTCATCTTTTTCGCATACAAGTACAATAGTTCGGGGGTTTGCTTGATATTTACTAGGGTTTTTGTTCTTCCAAGTCCCGTTTTTCATTTTCTTTTGATTGTATAATCTTTTGTTCTGCATTTTCTATTGTACTTTTTAGTTCTATAACTTTCCATGCATTTTTTTCTTTTGCAAGACCTTTTTTTCCACTTTTTGATTTTCTGGAACAAGATCCTTCTGTCTCTTGGTATGCATGACTGATGTTTACTTTTCTTCTTCGGTATATACTTATCCACTATTTTCTCTAATATTTTATATAATATCTCCGTATTTACCTGTATATCATCACTTACGAAAATGTTATCCCAGTCTTTGTTTAATTCTTCATTTATTTTGACCATTTTATATTTTTACTGTAGAAATTGTATTTTCCATATCCTTCCCACTTTTTCATCTCTTGTTTATCTCTGTTTTCACTTGCTTTGGAATGGACTATTAATTCTATGACATTATGGTCTCAAATACTCGCATTATAAACTAACGTTTTTTCAACATAATTCACCTCATTCACAAATACTAGATCTAAAGTATTTTCCTTTCTTGTTGGCAGGTGATTTATTTGTTGAATGTTGTATTCTAGTAGCATATCTAATAGCTTTTCAAATTGCCTCTTATCTTCTGCACTACTATTACTCTCTTTTTTATATGTATAGATACAGCCACAATCTCCTATTCGTTCTTTCCAATCTACGAAAGGAAAGTTAAAGTCTCCGGATAGGAGAATAGTCCAGTCCTTGTGATTTCTACATATATCATCCAATTTTTCTATTATTGTATCAAACTCTTTAGTATTAGGGGGTCTATATATTACTATGTTTATTAATTTTTCAGATTCAAATTCTACTGCTATTAGTTCACATTCTGAGTTACTATATTTCTCATATATTTTTCCTTGTTTTATGTCTTTCCCATATATTGTGGTTCCCCATTGATTCCTATTTTTTCTATCTCATCTATAAGTTTGGAACCCTTTTATTTGATTATCTTTACCAGTCTCTTGCGAATACCAGGTTTCACTTATATTCATTATATCTATTTTCTTTTCAATTTGGGTTAGTTCTTCTAAGAACTCTATTTTTCTTTTTGAGTTACTCGTAACTAAACCGTGCGCATTCATCACTATGATGGTTTGTGCTTTATCTCTTTCATTTAATGTGGGTAATAATCAGGATTTTCCTGTCTTTTTGCTGTTATGGTATGTTGTTCTTTACTTCATTTCCAGAAATTCTGACATTAAAAAATCCAACTTTTCCAGAATATCTTATCTTCCTTCATCATAATTATTCATTTTGTGTACGAATCTGCAATTGTCTCCGTATCTGCACCATCCTCTAGCATCGTACATACAGTATTTGTCTCTTGAGCTGTATCTTGGAACTGATGCTTGCCAATTCTTTGCCGAACTCCATAGCACGGTGATGGCTTGTTTTTTTCCTTCACCTCATGTTCTTTGTTCCTCTC
>NC_087202.1:67624084-67659084 GCF_015104395.2 Macrobrachium nipponense | reverse complement strand
ATTAGCAATAAGGGCGATTTTCACTCTACAGAAAGGAGGAGCTGCCTGAGGGTAGCCACACCCTGAAGGATACACACAGTAAACAAGTGATTCTTCCAGAAAACAGTACATTTTGAAAAAACACAGGAGCATATACAATTTAATATCATGAATTTTTTTACACAAATTTTCCCTCAAAAAATTATTATTAATGAAAAGACGAAAGAAATATAAATATATATTATATATATATATCGAGCAAGAGAAAGAGGGAGAGAGAATATCGAACAAGAGAGAGAGAGAGAGAGAGAGAGAGAAAGGAGAGAAGAGAGAGAGACAGAGAGAGAAGAGAAATAACTGAACTAATATACATGTGGGACTAATTTATTAGTTGTTCATTTATTTTAAGGTCCTTCATAAACATCTTACAAATATATGGGTCCAAATGGTACATTCCCAGACTAAGATTTAGGTTGTTTTTATTAGTGATTTGTATAATTGCCGATTCCAGTAAATTTCTTGAAACATAATCATTAGATCTAGCAATTACCGAGGTATCACCCCAATTAATACAATGAAATTTTTCGCTCAGATGGATAAACAGTGCATTTGAAGTCTGGGCTGTTCTAACGGAATACATATGCTGCTTAATACGTACACATAAATTTTTACTTGACTGACCAACGTAAAACGATGGGCAATCCTTACAAGGAATTTTGTAAATAATGTTGTTATTTGTTACGGGACTATTCCTAATTAGCATATCATTAATGGTATTGTTATAAGAGAACACTACATTAACATTAAACTATTTAAATATTGATTTTATGGTTTCAAATCCACGAAAATAAGGTAAGCTAAGTACATTTTTAGGCATTTCTTTTTCATTAATAGCAACACTATAAAACTTTTTGTGAGCTTTTTGATAACATAAATAAAATAAATGAGGTGGGTAGCAGAGATCGTTTCCTATCTTTTTTATGTATTCTATTTCTTGGTCCAGATATTGTGGACTCGTGATACGCAAAGCGCGTAGGAACATAGTAGAAAAAATTGAAATTTTAATATTAAGGTTAATCTTAAGATCTACAATCAACAAGTAAAAAATAATGCGCCTTATAACACGTATAATGTTATATGAAACTTTCAGCCACGGCCATGAATATTCAAACCAAGGCCCATGAAGCTTTCAGTCACGGCCCCGTGTTGGCCTGTGTTTTTTGGTACCTATAGCGCTGCCAGATGTATGATTATGGCTAACTTTAACCTTAATTAAAATGAAAACTACTGAGGTTACAGGGATTGTAATTTGGTATGTTTGATGATTTGAGTGTGATGATCAAAATCCTAGTTTGCAGCCTTCTAGCCTCGGTAATTTTGTTAGATTCGAGGGTCGGACAGAATAAAGTGTGGATAGACGGACAGACAAAGCCAGGGCAGTACTCTTCATTTACAGAAAACTATAAATTAGATGAACTAAAGTTTTGTCCAGTGATCTAAGGTGTCTCAACTATTTAAACCCGATTGTGTAAAAAAAAAAAAAAAAAAAAAAAAAATAAAAAAAAAAAAAAAATAAAAAAGAAAGGTGGAATAAAAAATCTATTTAAAATTTCCTTTTGGCAATCAATCTCTAAAGAAATTTTCATAGAATCTTACAACCAAATTTTGCAAATACGTTGCTCTTATGTGGATTTACAGTGAAAATTCGCTTTTATAATTTTAATAGCGTTATATGAAGCTGAAGATACGTTGTTAATAAAAAGATCTGGGAGGGGGAAATGAAATTTCCTAGACTTACTGATAATATTCAAATAACTTTTCAGGATTCAGAATCATTCCCCATTATTTGTGCCATAAAACAGCAACAAACAAATAATTAAGGAATAAGTGATAAGCGAGAAATACAATAACTCTGCGATAAAAGTTGCAACATTTTAACAAAACACATCATCATTAGGAACATTGTCATTAGACTGTGTGTATGTGTGTGTGTGTGTGCATTATACACACAGTAACAAGCACCCATTCCTTAAAATCGACAAATATAAAAAACAAAAGTTTTATATATAAAAAAAAAAGTCTCATAATCGGGGTAGAGTCTACATGTCTGGTCTTCTTGACAGTCCTTAGTGGAGAAGGAGGTCGTCTGTAACGATTCCTTTCATCTTTTATAGGCATGATAAAACATTTTCCCACAGGACTCTATCTTATTTACGAGAGAGAGAGAGAGAGAGAGAGAGAGAGAGAGAGAGAGACTCTTTTATACTTGAATAAATCCCTTCATATCAGGCAAGGTCTTCAGAACTTCAAAAAAGAGAAATGTCACTTCAGTTGGGAAGATAGATTATATCAATTGCGCGGAATCGGGCAAACGTCAGTTGAGAAAAGTCGTTTCATTTCTGTCTCGGGATAAACTTAGACTTCATTTGTTTCATCTGGACTCTGAATAATCGTTCATTTTCGGAGGAAAATGTATAGTTTTCATTCTGCAATATGCGCCGTCAAACATTAGGAACACATTTTAAATACCATTAACTTGCAAATACAAACTTACAAGCTTTCTTTAATCGGGGATTGTTTCTTCTACAGTTCTGTTCAATCTCCCTGGTGTATTCTCATATACTTCCGGAAAGTGAGTCGCCCTCTTCACGATTCAAAATTCATTCTAAAAGAAACACTTCCAAGCAACATCATAAACGAACCGAAGATAATGAAAAAATAGAAACCATAAATCAAGTATCACATATCCATTCATGGCCAAAGAACTAATACCGACTGTGTGTGCAAAAAAATAGGTTGGTTTCACTGTGAGTAAATGAAGCTATATATCCTATTCACGTACGCAAACACTTACGGAAAGAAACCTGGCTTTGTTTAATGGAAAACATTACTGTCAGCTATAATAATGCTAAGAAATTAATTGAATAGGTTGATATTATGATCCCGCAAGGTTATACACAACGTATAGGTAAAACTTGCTAAAGTAATACTCGTGATTAGCTTAAGCATCATAAATAGCGATCAGTTATACATAAGCGTTCGTTGAATCCTTTAACGTAGCAATATAAATAACCCTACCCGCCCGCCCCCTCCCCCTTTATGTCAAATGAAAAATGTCGCAAATCACGACCCTTAATTACAATTAAATCATTCATTAAACTGTAATAAAAGTGGATTTTTTTCTACGGAAGACACACATATCTCTCCGCCACAAAAATGAAAAATTGTGGCTTCCCGAAAAATTAGTATATAATTACACGGAACTGAAAACCAGACGTTAGGTTCCCCATTACCAAATATTAATAAGAAGATTCTCAAAACTTTTTTACTTAACAAATACACATAAGTGGAAATAAAAAATTTCGATGTTGTACTTAAGTAAATTATTTAAGTACATGTAAAACGAACCACGCTAAGCCTTCCTTGAAATAACTTTCGTGGCAAATACGAGGTCAACAGCCATTCTGTTAAAAATCTTTTTTTAAAATTAGATAACTGAAAGACATCTTAGACATTGCTATCATTATCGAGGGATATTTGCAGGATGGCTAAAAAAAACTGTGTGAAAAAGAGGTACCACTATTACATCTTTTTCTGTAATGACAATCTTAGCAAGTCAACTTTACGCAGTTGATTTCTCTTTTGGAGGGACGAATAGGCGTAATCCCGGTTGTGGTATGGAGACACTCATGTCTGAGGAAGCTTGGGCCCTTTAACTCTCGTTAATAATCCGAGCCTTGAATATCTGCTGAAAAACCTCACAACTTCTAAATGCCTGGTTGCTGTCAAAATGGGGCTTAAAGAGAGAGACTGAGATAGAGAGATAATCGACTTCAAAATAATGATCAAATCAAAATGAAATGGGAGTGGGAAATTTCACTACCAGTCTGAAAACTTAAATCACCAATCAAGTCCAAATCAGATTAGTAAAAGCGTCACAGAGGTTAAGGAAGGCCGTGACAAAAATACGAATAAAATAATAACGACGATGTAATAAATTGCAAGACGGAATCATTAAAGGGAGGGGAAACAAAGGTTACATGGGGTTGGGGGGAAAAATATTAAATTTTGAGGCAAGAAACTAGATGGGAAATGAACATAATGTGCGGTAAAATATGTGAAAAAAGCAAATCGCCTTATGGAAGAGAATTCGAACCTCAAACGAATCAGGAGGGGGAAAGGAGGAGGAAGATGGAAAATATAAAACTCATGCCCCGGCGGAGTGTTGGGAGGAGAGGAGGCTGATTACTCAAAGGGAAAAAGAAGATGGAATTTGGTAAGTAAATCAAACGAGGCCAAACGAAGACAATAACGACATCGCCGGGTCTTTTGCAGCTCTTTACTTATCCCTTCCCCTTCGCCCTTTCATTCGAGACGAGTTTTGGAGATATATCCAGGAGGTGGTACAATTCCCCACTAATTCTTTCCTCTATTTTTTTTTTTTCGTGGTTCCGTCATAGTACGCAGGAAATTTTTATTCCATCTTTATGAACTTCCAGCATCTTATGGGATTCTCGGCTTTGCTGAATTAGGGTTCAAACTAATTGGACCATGGAGCTTTAAAGAAAATATTATTTATTACATTATTATGCATGACATGCGAGTATTCATAAGAAACAAGGTAAAAGGGTCTGTGAATTGAAAATTATCTTCCACAGAATGGAGTGACCATGTGCAAATAAGAGAGAGAGAGAGAGAGAGAGAGAGAGAGAGAGAGAGAGAGAGAGAGAGAGAGAGATAAAAAAATTGAGACAACAAACTGAATATACAAAATACACAAAAGTAAGCAGCATTTGAGAGAGAAAAAGTAGTCAGTAAAATTAAAGCAACAGCGCATTTGGTTGGAGCAACAGCACTACAGCATCTCATGGTCTTGGATCATCCACATCCATAACACAGCCACGATTCGCACTTTCACTTTGTAGGAAAAAAGAGAAGTCGGGTAATGGAAAGTATAACACACCGGAATCTCAACAAAAACATAGAAAAAAAACGGAAAAAAACGTGCACCATGCAATACGTAAATAGAATCATGGCGTTTAAAAATATTGGAAAGTGATTTGAAAAGGACTCACATAGTGGAACAATTTTGCGTAAGCACATCTATATCAAAGGATGCTCATGACATGCAAAAAGGAAAACACTATCCTTCCATGTCCCTATCTACCTTCTTCCTAAAAGAATACCAACAACAAAGATGCAAGATACATAAAATTATGTAGGCTTCTCTTTTTTTAAACATTCATGAGATTAAAAGGAAAATGAATCCATTTGCCAGAACGAGAATTATTTACATCTAAATATAAAATTTCTTCACGAATCTTCTCTTTGAAGGGATCGGGGGGGGGGGGGGCGGAAATCTTTTCCTTAGGGATTTCAAGGATTTCTCTCCACCCTTGATACCCGATGAATAGGCCCCTAAATCTCACACCTAAATATATACTGCTACTCTAACAATAATCTTCCTTTAATAGTGGCCCTACTTCCTGCCTTTTTCAGTTCCACCCCCGTTTGGTTTTCTGTAAACGAAAACTGTTGTGCCAGCTTTGTCTGTCCGTCCGCCTTCAGATCTTAAAAACTACCAAGGGTAAGGGGCTGCAAATTTATATGTTAATCATTCACCCGCCGATCATTAAAGATACCAAACTGCAGCCCTCTAGCCGCAGTAGTTTGTATTTTATTTAAGGTTAAATTTAGCCATAATCGTACTTCTGGCAGCGCTATAGTTACCCAACAACTTAGTTTCATGGGCCGCTGCTAAGAGTTTTATGGGCCGTTGCTGAGGCCACCACCGAAAATAATATTCGATAGCGCCAAAGAAACTTCGGAGCATTATTTACTTTTTTTTTTTCAAGTGGATGTATTATTTTTTTTAATACATTCTTTTCTGTTTACAGATTGATTATCAAAACAACAAGAATTTTGTACGCATATTCCAGAATTACTCTCCTTCTTGGAGGGTAACATAATATTCTCATTTAATCCCAATTCAAAGAAATAAAGCATAGTTAATCTTTGGTTATGAAATTCCCCACGAAATTTGGCCCTGGGAGCATAAGAATGAGCTGGCAACTTATAATACATATCACAAGTTGGATCTACTCCTAAGGTCTCTGATGCACACACACACAAAACAATTCGAAGAAATCAGTAGGGCAAGAAGGAAGGCTCTTCACATTGACTGTGATGTCTCGATGGGCACAGATAACTTAACACATGAAGCAACAGACCATCAGTGTCAAGAGATGTCAGTACTGACCAAGAGGCTAAAGCT
This sequence comes from Macrobrachium nipponense, assembly GCF_015104395.2. NCBI lineage: Eukaryota > Metazoa > Arthropoda > Malacostraca > Decapoda > Palaemonidae > Macrobrachium > Macrobrachium nipponense. The sequence continues at coordinate 67,652,831 of NC_087202.1, read as the reverse complement.
AAATGAACTTGCTTCGTCAGAGAAATAGCCCCCTTAGGAAAAACTCTGTGGTATCAAAAACCTACGTATACGAGACACAATAAAAGAATCAGGGTTCCCTTTCCATGCAACCTGAAGAGAGAGTGTCGTAACATTTAGTAGCATGGTAGTTGTTTTCATTTATTGTATAATAAACCTCAAAGATTAAGATTCCATATCATGAAATAAGACACAGTGCAACGTAAAATTTCATTGAAGACGAGTGCCCATGGAATATTCCTACCGACGCCTTCCCGAACACTCCCCCCTCCCTCTCTCTCTCTCTCTCTCTCTCTCTCTCTCTCTCTCTCTGCATAATTGTCTAATCAGTATGTAAATTTTCTTCCCTCTGTGATTAGGTACGGTGCACACTGTTTTCTATTTCTTTCTTAATTTAACGACGCTCCACTTTAGTTATTTACGCAATAACTATTCCCTCAACAACTCGCTCTTTTTAACCCTTAGTTCACCAAGTCATCAGCCCAATTCACAGTTAAATTCGTTTGTGGGACCTAGACTCTAAAACACTTCCAAATCATTCTTACAGAAAAACTGACGCTAAACGATAGGCCTTTTAAGGAGAAAGGGATGGCCAAAAAAGAAAACCTCTCTCTCTCTCTCTCTCTCTCTCTCTCTCTCTCTCTCTCTCTCTCTCTCTCTCTCTCTCTCACATACACAGACACATACATATTAGTTAGGAGAACTCCATCAGCCATCATTACAGCAACTGTCAAGTTAGAACCAACAGATCATTGTTCAGTACAAAAAAAAAAAATATATCCCTTGAATCAAAGACAATTGAAGAATAAATAGACTTACCAAAACAAGATTAATTTGGTCTACAAAAGATTAGGCTCAACAGCTCGGAAGCAGGAACAAGACACTTAAAAGATCATACAAAGAAGGTGACTGACTACCAAAAGATTTTATAACTCAGTAACCCTCCAAATGGCGATATTTTAGCGGTTTTGTCGGCTGGTATTGATGTAAATTATTTTACTCTCTATTTTGAATAAGCAGGTACCAACCATTAAGTTTATTCTAAAATTAGAAAAAGACAATTGCCTCACTTTCTTAGATGTTTTAATACATAGAGAACCATCTTAATGCAAATTCGCCATTTACAGGAAACCAACCAACAAATTAACTCATGTCCATTTCTATTCAGGCCATCACCTTAATATCAAAATAGCAATGTATCTTCTGTTTTTTCGAGCATTGTATATTATCAATCCCCACTTTCTGGATCAAGAAATCAAAAAGATAAGAAGAATATGAACATATTTATATTATCCTTCACATGTACCAGATATTTGTTATAGTAAAGCACACAAAAAGTTTTACAGTGAAAATAACAGAGAGAAAGAAACCCTTAAGACATTCTTAACTCCCGTTGCTGAATAACCACTGGTTCCATGCCGCGCAAAAACACCATACAAAGAAACAAATATTCTTAACTTGACTTACTTTTGTAGTTTTGAAAACTTAAAATCATTGTTAAAATCTTCTAATAAAAACCTTGTTTTTTCTATAATAACACACTAAAAGGAATGTTAATAAAAAATAACCCTAAGGACAACAACAACAACATAATATATATGGTTCCATGTTTCGACTGCCCCTCTATTTATATCGGCCAATCTAGCAAAGAATCAAAGATTTAGAAGTACAACTTAAACAACAAAAGTATTATGTCAAAACTGGGCATACAGTCAATGCTGCATTCATTCATTTAAGTGAAAGCTCTCACAGAATAGATTGGACTGAAAATTCAGTGATTGCCAGGTCAAAAGATTTAGCTTCACGAAATCATTTAGAATCTGCTAATATACAACTTACTTCCAGTTGTAATTTTAACCTTAGACCTGGGATGTATTACTTGGACCCCTGTATTAATAAAATGTTTAAGAATTACCTAAAACATAAAATCAATGACTTAATTACAAACTAGTTACTATAAATATATTTTCTATGTTTTTGTATGTTTGATACTTTTTTTGTGAAAATGCTCACCTTGCAAAAATTTTTATTTCTTACCAAATGGAGAGTTATCAAATTGTACTTGTATAGCATTTTTTGGTGGTCAGTAACCTTCTTTGTATAATCTTTTAATTGTCTTGTTCCTGCTTCTGACCTGTTCGGCCAAATCTTTTGTGAAACTTCTTAACCCTGTTTTGGTAGGTCTACTAATTCGTCAATTGTGTTGGATTCCTGGTACATATTTTTTTTCTTTGTAACCCCCATCACCCATTTATATTGCTTTCTTTGTAAACTTATTTTTATATTTCTTCAGTCTGCTAAATAAAGGACAAGAAGTCGAAAGGCCTTGGAGAACTCCATTTTTTCTCTTTCCTTTGTGTATTTTGTCTTAATATATGGCTACAACCGTCCATTCTGGAGCCTATTTTTATTTTTCATTCCCTTAAAAAATTTCAAAGGAATAAAATACAGGACCAGGAAATGTCAAATACAATAAACAAGGCCCCATCTTGTTCTGACTGTTTCAACCACCGCGAGAGACTGTATTTTAAGTCAACCCCCTTTTACCTAATGAATATGATTTTAATGACACTCCACCCCTGCATGGTAGCTTGTCATCCCATAGTCAAACAATATTGCCGGCCATTGGCTAAATCCCTAGAAGGGGTACTTGCACTTAAGGGAATAAAAGCCCCCTTTCTATTATACTCCTTTGTATTCCGGTCCCCACCATTATTGACAAGAGGCCATTAGTGGCTAGTTGCCCTCCAACTCATGAAAGTTCACGTCTCGATGACCTGCCCCTTCTTACCTCCTACCTGACCTCTTTTCCTCGCCCATGTTATCAAAACCCTTTCATCTATGGGACTCCGCCCACACACACCTGCATAACCGCCGGTCACCCTAAATCTCTTGACCTATGGTAGCCTCTATTGTACCCCATTTTCCACACTTCTCTGCTGGCATTCAGTGACTTTTTTTGGGGTAATTAACAAGGATTGCCGGTAGAAATAAAAGCATCCGAGAAGAATCACGCCAGCCTGAACCAGATGTGACCGGCTCCCCTTTTAGCTGGTATAAATATGGCCCGACCTGGCCTACCAAACTGCACTTTGCCCTAGCCAGTACTCGCAGTATTATGCCCAGCAATACACAGTAACGTTAAACGGTACCATACTGTCTGGATGCAGAATCATCCCTTATAACTTGGCCCGCTGCTAGCCTCTACCTGAACCTGCTATACCTGCAGCCCAGAATCTGCAAAAGTCTGCCATGAGTGCTCTGCCGTGAGCCCATCCATAAGTTCCCATACGGTGCTGCCTGAATAGAAGTGTCTGTCTATCCTTTGGTGAAGCCTGCAAGCAACCCACGCCATTCTACCAATGCCCTGGCCCTGACTACGCCCATCCTGTCCATGAACTAAGGTACAGGGGGTCCTCGAGTTACGACGTTGATCCGTTCTTAAGATGCGTCGTAACACGATTTTCAGCGTAAGTCGGAACATTGAAAAAATACCACATATAATGTAAATACCTATCAATAACAACGAGAGAACAATTCCTTACCTTTATTAATTTGATTGGCTTGCACACTGGAGAGGAAGCTGCGGTGCTGGAGAGACTGGGGGAGGTTAGTGAAGAGAAAAAGAACCTCCCCCTTTTCTTTTTTCAACGCTTCAAACAATCTTTTCGCCTTCTCCTGAATCACCATAAGGCTGACTGGGATACGCCGTTGATTTTGGTCTTCCAACCAAAGCACCAATAACCTTTCCATTTCAATTATTAGACCACTACGCTGCTTAGTTATCACTGTCGCTTTCATAGGAGCAGATTCCTTTTCACATGTTCAACGATGCGCTCTTATCTTTGATAATGGTAGCAACGGTCGAACGGCTAAGGCCAAGCGAGCGGCCAATGTTTGTTGGCGTTTCTCCCTTCTCAGATCGCTTTATAATGTCCACTTTAATTTCCATGGTGATGGCCTTTCTTTTCTTCGATGCACTACCATCAGAAGAGTCCGCCTTGCGCTTGGGAGCCATAACAAAGAGCAAAAAGTTACAAAAACGATACAACACGAGGGAGAGAGAGGCAGTGTAAACAACCAAAATGGCGTATGGGCGAGGAATGAGCGTAGCGAAGCGACGCCGTCCTCTCCCCCACAAAGCGTATTCTTCCGCCGTGCGCCCGGAACTAGTTCGCGTTTGTTTACGTTGCTTACGACGCTAAACCGCGTAAGACGGAACGACGCAAAATATTATTTTTTATATTTTTTATATGGGGGCGCGTTCGTAACCACGAAACATCGTAAGTCGAGACCGGCGTAACCCGAGGACTTACTGTAACTGAGATTGGAATTTGTTCTGCCAGCCCTTCACCTCCTATTCTTAGTACTCATTCCCTGTTTCAACTGTTTTCTCCTATTCTCATTCCTTAACATTTCCTGTCTCCATCTGAGACCTGTGTGAGTCGAAAATAATTGTGAAATTGATTTGAAATAAGAGGTATTCATTTACGCTATCAACCTGCTATACGCATTGCAATGAAGTAATATTAAATTCGAGTAATTCATATGATTTGCAAAAATACTCATTTTAACTTCCCATTGCTCACTGCTTTCGCTAATCTTGGGTTAAATCAAAGGATACTAGTGAGAGCAAAGGCTCGCTTACAGTGCTATGCTGAAAAGTGCAAATCAATCTTCATAGTCTTAATTCTAGAGTCATACCCCTGTGATCATAACTTCTGACAATATCGTATTGAAATTATTTTTTTTATTAATGGACAAATAACGCTTACATTCAATCCTTGAAGGTACTCTAGTGTTTCTTATAGGAGGATCTTTTACATATTCTGTCCATAGCCCAGTGTGCCCCCTCCAAGACAGTTTCATCATGTTCACACAAGGTATAGATTTTAGAGTAGAGTAAAAATTTTGATATCTCAGATTTTCTATAAACCCTGGCACGCAGACTATGACAATATATACACACATATATAACATTATATATATATATATATATATATATATATATATATATATATATATATATATATATATATATAGAATATGGGGTATACAATCCACAATGAAGTAAAATCCTCTTGTAGTTTAAAATATATATTTCTTGTACAGGATTAAAGCTTTCGACCATCAACTGTGGTCTTGTTCACTAAAAAGTGATATGTCACCTCAAGGAACTAACAAGTAAGAGCACAAACATTTGAAAAAACAACGGTTAGGTAACAAGCTAGTTTATATTATGAATGATCAGGCGGTTGAGCCCTCGTTCTTTCCAGAATTCGTCTTGATCTTCGTGTGGGAATGTTTCTATTGTCAACTGCTTGTTCTCTGCTGGTTGGGTGGTTTTGTTGGAGAATGACCTGAGTGGAGTAAACAGGAGAGGAAGCAGCATCGTTATTGGGACATATATTTCTAAAGTTTGAAATTTCCCCTTTTCTACATATCTTTTCACAAATAGCTGTATTTCTGTAATACCCTTATTTCCTGTAAAGGTCTCGTTTAAGAATGAAATTAACGCAACTTCTACTACTCGTCTCAAAGTCCTGTCGTTACATGCAAAAACGACCTTTGTACCTTTAAAATTCATTGCGTGGTTTTCTCCCATGTATGTTGCGCAATTGGACTGTATGAACTTCCCATTTACTTAGAGGTACGACATAGTACCTGGCTTCTGCATATATATATATATATATATATATATATATATATATATATATATATATATATATACATATATATATATATATATGTGTGTGTGTATATATATATATATATATATATATATATATATATATATAGTATATATATATATATATATATATAAATATATATATAATATATATATATATATATATATATATGTATGTATATATATATATATATATATATATATATATATATATATACATATATATATATATATATATATATATATATATATCAATATATATATATATATATATATATATATATATATATATATATATGTACACCTCAAAGTATTACAACGTTCCCAAGATTGCTGAAAGGCAAATAACAAGGCGACCTCAAGAATCCATTTATGAAATGAGAAAAAACTGGCGTAAACAAGAGCTGGAAGCTTTCCCAAAAGAAACCTTTTTCGAGGCGAGACTCAACAAACGAGAAGAAGATTTGACAAGAAGAGAAAACATTTTTATGATAAGCCGTTTACCATTGGTAATGTTTCTTTTTAGGGAAGAGCAGGTATTATTTTCTCTTAACATGAAGAAAACATTAAAATATGAGTCCCGATGTTAGCTTAATATGAAAATGGAGATGAAATAACCCAGTCAGTCTAAATTATTTATATACAGGGAAGAAAGGAAAAACTAATTAACCTTATCTTTGATGACTGTCTTGCATGAGACGCTCTTGTATGTTGTTTGGCAGAATGCTTGAGTGGGTGTGTGCTGCGTCCCTTTATGGGAAAATGAAACGAAAATTAGGAAATGATGACTTAAAAACCTTGCATTAGACACATGCTAAATCACTGCATATTAAAGAAACGAGCTATTAAGGCCGGATAAGAGCGGCTAAGTACCGTTCTAATCCTTGGACTGTAAGAGCAACATCTTCGATTCCCAAGGAACTTGGCAGCTGGAGAAAATGAAAGGGATTTGGCGAAAGGAAAGGACTGTGTTTGCCTCCACGTATTCCGTTGTTTTTCAGACCCTAAAAATACCACCCTCGTTCTTAACAGCCCCCCCCACCACCACCAACCATCACCACCACAACAGGACCACTTTTCCGACATGTATCCTTGAAAACTTCTTTAATAATGGGTCAAGGATGGACACAATACCATAATACCCATCTGTATAAAAGGAATTTACGCTCTCTCTCGCTCTCTCTCGCTCTCTCTCTCTCTCTCTCTCTCTCTCTCTCTAAATGTTTTTTAAGCTTAGGGTATAAATCAGAATCGCCAACAGCAAATGAATTTATCATATATAATATGATAAATTCTCGCTTATGAAATATGAAGTGTGGTTACATAGAGAGCGACAGAGGGAGAGAGGAAGATCTCTTGCAATGAAATAATGCTCGAGCGAGCACATACAAGCAATCAGCAAAGGATATTGTAAGCTTTTCAAACTTTAATCTTGATTAAAAAAAAATAAGAACGAAGCAAAATGACACAACGGCAACTCGGCGATTTAAAAATTTCATACAATTAAATTAATGTAAAAAATGTTCGTAGCTGACAAATTACTAGACCCCTCATTCCAACATAGCTATAAATGTAGGGCGAGTTATAACGAGTAACATCGAAAACTACGAATAAACCAATGATAAAGATGAATCACTTCGATATTCATTGAAAGACGAGTTCAGTCGTTAAGGTTGACTTATTTTCTCTTTCTTGATGTTCCTTAACATTCTTCTGTTAAATCTCTCTCCCATACAGAATCGCTCTCTACCATTCGTTACCTTTAAAAGTGCAGAAAATATGCTATTATTTATCGTTTTCTTTACTACTTACCAAGGGGGTTTCAAAAGAATAAAGGAAATAATGCAGATTAATTAACATGAGTCAGACATAAAGCTGAAAAGGAAATGAACTAAAAAAAAAGAGAGAGAGACAATATTTAAAAATGAATGAGATATGAAAATAAGCACAATGAAAGTTGGAGGAACTTAGAGCAATAGCAAATTATCACCCCCTTCCCCCGGCCTCCTGAAATATTCAGGGATACAAACCCTCATCGTTGAAGAAAGAAGCACGAATACAATGAAGATATAGTGAAGATATATGAAAATAAAAAAAACCTAGAGTAATTAAGTTATTCACCGCGATAAAAATTAACGGGCTGGGAACGTCATGAGAAAAAGAAATACCAACGAAAAATAAAGAGTAACAAGCAAACTCTCTAACTATGAAAAGGGGGAAAGAATAATCTCCTCATTTCTTCATAATTTATCCAAGACTTTGACATGGAACTGGAAAACCAGTACACCTGCGTTACTGGTGATTTGCAATTTCAAAGATGAAGAACGAAGAAAATTTGTTCCAATTAAGCTACTGGACCTCTTTGATCTCTTTTTTTTAAAAATTAAATGAGTTTAACTTTTCTAGAAGTCAAGTCTTACTAATTGCCTAGTGATATTAATAAATGAGAGAGAGAGAGAGAGAGAGAGAGAGAGAGAGAGAGAGAGAGAGAGAGAGAGAGAGAGAGAGAGGCTGTCGCAAACGTTAATTAACCTTAATGACCAAAAATGCAGATTCCCTCTATTTTTTACGTGTTCAGCTGCGGGATGAGATATTATTTAATTGTAATGATATATTGTTGGCTAAACATATTCTCTTTAAACTGAAATAGTTATACACCTTTATTGTTTCTGTTATGTGTATGAAAGCATGTGTAACTGCGATTAAAAAACTATTACATAAGGCCCATTTCCATACTTTTCAGGATGATATCTCAAAGATATGAGAGGGATAGGCAAACTAAAGACCATGTCATATATAAAACAATTCGATGGGAAATGGAAATGTAATAATAAAAGAAAGATACAAGGGAAAGTTATGTTATTCCCAAAATAAAACTTACAGAGGTGTGAAATCCATAAAAAAAAAAAACAGAACGTTTAAAACAAAGTAAACAAAATGCTGTAACCGGCCTTATTTACCTTTTCGAGGCAGTTATGTAATTAGTTGTGAGTATCTGGAAAAAGGGATAATACGCCTAAAAAGCAATAAACAAAGGAAAATTTCCTGGTTCTCTCGCCCTCACTGAAATACCGTCCTCTAAATGTCTGTAAAAAGAATGTTTTAACGCGTGCTAAAAGGGGATTATTGTAACGGTGTTGATTCAAAGCGCACAATTTCGTGTAAAAAGAGAAAATCACACTTGATAATCGTCTTTTTGAAGGAGGAGGAGGAGGAGGGAGGAGGAGGAGGAGGAGGAGGAGGAGGAGGAGGAGAGAGAGGGATATCAGCAATGGATATAATAATAATGACAGTTCCTCCTTTATGCAGACCGCGAACATGAATAAAGGTAGTCATAAACGAAACGCTCTCTCTCTCTCTCTCTCTCTCTCTCTCTCTCTCTCTCTCTCTCTCTCTCTCTCTGAGACTTTTCTCAGTCGAATATTAAATGCCCAGAGAAGTCTCTTCCCTCTTCAACTCTTACTTAAATTACCACCTTTTTTCAAGATAGCAGTAGGCTAAATATTCATTACAGCTCTCTCTTATTCACTGATTGAGAATGTTGTGGGTAGAGCTGGTTTTTCCAGCATTAAACCTTGATTATATATTGTTACTGACGTACATTGCTCCTTTACTTGTTGTTATCTGTATTGGATTTAGGCCATATTAATTCTGATTATTTTCTTTACAATCATTTTGTCGATTTATAGTTATAAAGGTACTAAAATCTGAAACATTTGCACTGAGGAGGTGCTCTCTCTCTCTCTCTCTCTCTCTCTCTCTCTCTCTCTCTCTCTCTCTCTCTCTCTCTCTCTCAACTGAAAAAACAGAGCGCATAATGTATAAGAGTACTCATATATAAGTAGACATATCTATATACACGGATTACTGTCCTCTTTTAGCCTTCCCACTTCTTAGTTTCGCATTAATAGTGGAGTTGTTTATTCCAAATGAAATCTAAGCTATAAGTAATCCTAGCATATAACATCCAATCTTATTAATATCCAACCTTATAAGTGTCGAAATGATTAACTTTAATATACCATCATCATCCACTGGTATAAATACACAAATTCACTCACAGAATTAATAAAACCATACACATTCCCTATTTGCTTTTTTGCTTTCTTAGTAGCAGTAAAACAATATTATTTGAACAAATCATGCAGGGGCACATGAACGTATTTGGGACACCAGCCAGACTTTCATAAAAATGGACAGGGCATTAGACAACATCAGTTGAATTTCATACAATGAACAAAATGTGCTTGAATTGCAACAAGAGCAAAATAACTTCAAATACTGAGGTGGCCGTTGGGAGGACGGCGTTTTGTATACGATTCTGACAAAAAGTAGGGAAAGAGGAATTAGCCATGAGACAATGAGCAAAGGAGAAAGCGGTGAGGAGGCGATGGATGGATCCATAATTTTACGTAAAGGTTCTGTGTTCTCAAAGAAATACTCACTTTATCATGACTGCATCCATTACGATATGAGGGAAAGAAGTGGTGGGAGTCAATGGTGTCTAAGGGAATTTTCTAAAAAAGTAAGAAATGTACGCATGTACATTTACACCATTCTTATAAAATCAACAACACCATGTACATACGTTGATAACAAATTGAAAATTATTACCGTCATTGTAAAAAGTCATGAACCGGGCAAACAGATGACAACCAAATATAATGCTTACAGAATTTGGATACTGCAATACAAAAATATGTATCACTGTTGTGCACAATGACATTTTGAGACCCCTCACAAACACTCCTCGCTACCCTTCCGCCCCACAGATGTTCATAGAAAACCACCTGGACAATTTAAAAATCATTGTAAGACGAACAATGTCCAGTCTGATAACCCGAGTGAGAAATAGCAGCAACTCGCTCATACAAAGCATCATAAGGACTGAAGTAATATCTAAATTGTGGGAAAAATGGGAAAATGAGGTCTTTGTCCCCTAAAGGACTTAATCTCTGTATTAGCTAGATGTCATCTGCAGATTCTGTCATTATTATTATATTTATTGCTGATATTTTACTTTTTCGATATTACTGTGAATACTATCAAGTTAAAGTTTCTCTACGTTCAATTTTCGTATTTAGCCCTCTGGGCCTGCCTGCTGCAACCACTTAAGGTCTCTAGTTGAAATTTAAGTTATATAATCTGTGCACTAACTGATATAACTCTCAATTCATTTGTTTTTTTCTCAACAGTATCGTTACTGTTATTACCAGTATTATGATTACTATCTTTTGTGCTACCTCACCTAAGTGCCGATTATTCATTTTTTTCATGTTGTCTTATGTATCTAGATTGTGTATGTTACTGTCTGTATTTTGTATATTCCATGTATATGGCCCTGAGCTGAAATAAAGGATATTATTATTATTATTTTGTTAAAGATGATGGCAGCATCAGTGGAATTGATTTTATATATGGTCTTTTCAATTCTTCTTATTATTCTCTTCTCATCAGGGCTGATATTTGCTAATAGCTGGCCGATGTTCATATCTCGGTGAAAGAAATGTTTTCTAAAAATAATAATTTATTGAAATAATAACAAAAGTGGTTAACAAATCTTAGTCTAAGGGCGTAACGGAATTCCAACGTTTCCAACCGTATCATCGGTTCATTTTCAAGGAAAGGTGAGCGTTAACTGATTGGAATGGGGTCGTTCGGCGGTATTTATTGTGTCCCAGGTGCTCTGTCTGATGGGCGCTGAGTTTTCATTGGCTGAGCAGAGGATTAAGTCCCTGAGTCAAGCCGTCTTGCAGAGGTGGAAGCTCGCACTGCTCTTCTCGTGCGGACGCTGGAGACTGGGAGCGTAGTATTGGGAAGGTCATTGCCGATAGACGGGGGCACCTGATTGGCCCGTTCAATCGGCTCTATGGTGCTGGCGGGCGGCGCCCTACGTGCCACCGTCGGGAGGAGTGAAGTCTCTTGGGTGGTGTTGAGGCTGGGTCTCTCCTTCCCGATATGTAGGGCCTCCAAGAGGCGGAGGCGACGGTGGTCTGCTGCCTTATCGATAATTCTGATATTAGGAATAATGTCATTCCTAGTTATCCTGGCATTGTGGACGTTTTTGGCATGATTATGGATGGCGCCTTCCTGAGCGTGGCAGGATATCCTCTTCGAAAAATCAATTCCACTGATGCTGCCATCATCTTTAACAAAACATGTTTGAGAGACGGTCTCCTACCTTCATATATTATTATTATTATTATTATTATTATTATTATTATTATTATTATTATTATTATTATTATATTATTATTATATTAATTATTATAAGTATGAAACACCAATTCCTTTTAAACATTTTTACAAAGCTTCAGCGCAGCGTGAAATATTTTGAAACCTCTTCATCATGAAAGAATAATGCAAAAAGGGTCCCGACAAAAACGAATCAGTATATAATAAATTCGAAAATAAAGTAAAAAAAAATAAATAAATAATTAACTAAAATAATCCAGTAATAAAACTGAGATATGGGAACCAAGACCCACCGGCCACCTCTCTTGATCTCTAATATTACACAAAGTATAAAATACTACTTAAAATATTCAGCTGCTTTAATTTCAAGTTAGTTTAGCCTTTTCTTGTTCAACATGCTTGATCCTTATGACAGTTTTCCTTCTTGCTTCCTAAGATATATGGTTTCTCATAAATGCTTCGAGGAATTTCGAAGTTAATTCAACTTAGATCATAATTAAAGGTCTATAAGGTCTTGGGAGATGGTGCAGGAGAATCTGCCTTCCAAAGAAAATAATAGTAATGAACAGAGATACGCTAAAAAAAACTACGCATATTTCCTGTTACAGCGAATGAATGCGATGATTACTGCAATGTGATTATAATTAGAGCAGTTATGATAATAACAACACTATTATGCAGAATTAACGTCAAATAATATATATAAATATATATATATATATATATATATATATATATATATATGTATGTAAGTATACTATAATATATGGAATGTTAGTCCATATATATAAAAGATTGCTTGCAGGAATGTGATCAGACTAGAGACGCTAAAGATGACGTATACAATAAGTATGTAGGCTAAGATAACATGCCGTCACCTGTAGTCATTCGATTGTTTTGAAACAGTCCAAGCTCCCTGCTTGAGACAACTACCCCGACCTATGATTCAAACGGGCCTACGTGATCTGTAGCGTGTCTCATTTGTTGTGTGTTCGTATGAAACTATGTCATTTGTATGTATGTTCATATGTTCGAACTACTGTCTGCTCCTTCATAACTTGTAACAGAGATGGTAGACGGAGAACAGAGTTAGCTATCGTCATTAGAAGACCGGTACCTCTTTACCTAAGCTTTATCATGTAGAGGAATAGGATTAGTCATCATCATTGGCAGAAGCGATCAAGCTATCGTTATTAGAAGACTTGTACAATCATATCTGATCTTCACCATGTAAAAACTTCAGAAGTATATCATTTTTTAATACTTAGTGTTTTCTACAAGAACCTCCTCACCATGAGTTAACACATCGTCGTAATAACAAACAAAGATAATACCGACTTCGTAAATGATCTACAAACCCCCAGACACTCCATTGAAGATGGAAGTGCAATACCAACCGACTTAGCGTAATGTATCGCTAGTCTACATTACCTCATAGGCGCCTTATCATACAAAGGCACAAGCCCTAATATTGGTGGCCAGCGTACCAGAAGAACTCTACAACGTCCTACGAGAAAAACCAGAATAATAAATCATGTATCATAAGAAGTCAACGACGACGGAAGCAGCAGATTCTTCAAGCAACATAGTATCATCGTTAGTGAGCGACTTCAGAAAACAACAAGAACTCTTTAACGGACGACGAAAGCAAGAGATTCTTCAACCAACTTAGTATCATCGGTTAGTGAATAACTTCAAGAAACAAAACCGACGTGTCCTTTTTCCTACGACAACGCAAGCTTCGTCTCTCATTAGAATCATTCAAGAAAACATCGTTAGTGAGCGTTTCGGCACTCCAAGAAACAAACCGAAACGCGTCTGCAGCATCGGATCTTTCAAGGGCTCGAATCATCGAAACAACGCGCACGGGGGAAACTGAAGCCAAAATATGAGAAGAGGACCAAGGCCGTGTGTCGTTATCGGAACACCATGAATTCCCACAAAAGCAAGCTAAGTAACAATTTTTATTCATTTGGAGTAACTTTGAGTGTTTCCTTTGCAGGACGAATTTCGTTACTCCTGTGGCTGAAGTTACGAGACATTCTTAATCTTACTTTTTTACAGAAATTATCTACATCATTGAGATATTGCTACTGCGAGTTTTTATCTTTGAGTGTCTGTTTCCAGAAGTTCTACTGAAATATCATAATCATATACTATGTGTTAATTTTATCATTTTGGGTGATTATTAATCCCTTACGTACAAATCATATTAAACAGTGAATATGCGTTTACGCAGTGGACGTCTGTATTTATACAGATGCATGGATAGGGTCGTTAAGCACCGTAGTGATTAGAAAACACACAAAAACAAGTGGAACACCGTACAAATCTATATAAATTAGAGGTAACACTATTTCGGGTCATGACAATAAATGCTCCTTTTGCAAGTCCCGATCGCAGTTTTAGCCTTGAGTTTTTGAGTTATATAAAATATCGAACCTCAATGACTCAACTTAACTTTAAAAATATGGCTGGATTGCAAGGAATAACATGTCTGTAAAAACTTTCATCAGGCTAAATGCGCTGACCAGGATCCCTCACTATTTCAAATTTTAGCAAAGAATGAAGTACAAACAGTTAATATTGAATGCAGTAGTGATAACTTGTCTTATTAGTAATCGCTCAGTTTCCTAATCGTTCGTCATTCATTGCTTTATACGTAACCAGCAACATAATGCTAAAAACACACAATACGTTGCCGATGGTAATAAAGAGAAGGATCTTAATTATTAAAAAAAAAAAAAAAAAAAAAAAAAAAAAATAGAAACAGTAGCCCGTTCAGAATCAAACAAGCAAACTCGGTGACTGTGTCACCTAGTCAAGCGGTCAGTCAAAAACTGCCGAAGTGTTCAAAGCATAGCAAATTCCATACAATAAGCGACTCTAGCAGACTGGGGAAAAAAGCGATGTTGGTTCATACATACCGATATCTTTTTGAATTAAAAAGGATTTTCCTATGAAACACACGACCGTATAAAGTAATCAGAGCAGGTTTTCGTTTTTTTTTAATACGTAAGTATTATAAGTAGTGGTGGATAAAGCCCGACTGTACGCGCCGTAAAATTAGACTATCTTGTTTATTCCTTTAGTACACGAAATATCCTGTATTTACGGACTCACCGTCTGTTGTTTCGAACTTCCCTAATGAGAAGTCCGGATAAGCGAGCGTTTACAGATACCTCTATAGTTATAAAAAACATTGATCTGTATCTAGTGTAATTGTAAGATTCATCTAGGGGTATAACAAAATATTAACTTACATCCTGCAAAATAAGGCGTGTTTATCAAAGGGAAATCCTATAAAACCTTCAAACATAATTAAAATCCGTTTGAACAAAAATGAGACAGTTAATCAATAATAACTTATATAAAGGAACTATACATTTGTCTCATAAATCGTAACATTGTTCAAATGACCCAACAGAATTCTCCCACAACCGCAGTCGCACTTTGCACGCAAAATCTCGAGAAGCATGCACCCTCGAATGTCTTAGTGCGTGTAAAAAGACTTTGCTGGGAAATGAAATTTTAATCCTTCCCGACACTCTGAAATATAACGATTTCCGCGAACAAAGCCCTAAAAGTATACATATCGTGGATACGGAAGTTATAAATATCGCATTTTTTATTGTTGCTAATTTTTAATCACGCCCAACCAGTCGTGGATGAATCTCTCTGATAATCTATCTAAAGTAATATCCGTAAAGTCATTCAAGCCAGAGGTGATTCCAGCAGAATTTTTTTTTATCTTCTACCTGAATACCAGGAAGTTTCTCCACTAGCGAGTGATCTCTGGGGAGAAAAACGGATGTCATTGAAAACAAAATACGTTTTAAGGACAAACATAAAGCTATATACGTACCTTCGCATAGACTCTCAATGAAATTTCAAAATAGAGATAAATGACGAAGTTGAAAAATGTTAGTAATATGAGTCATTAGGAAATCATATAAGCCCATATAATTTTCCCTCAAACGTCATGCCATAAAAGATCGGACTTGGCGTATCTGCGTAGATTTCTGTCGCTTAAACAAGGAAACGACTCCCGATAGTTTCCAGTGCCATGTACCGACGACATCTTATCTCTGTTAGGTTTAGAATAAATTTTTTTCACCAACTTGGACTTACTTAAATGCTTTTACCAGATACCATTACCTAAGTGATTGTACCTCATACACCGTTTTCAGCACACTCAGGGGACATTATCAATTTTTACGTATGCCTCCGGCTTACGTTGCGCCCCAATTATAATATAGTGTTTGGAGACTTTTAAGGGATACCCTACATGCCTATATGGTTGGTCTTGTAATCTTTTCTAATACCTTAGAAGTACATTCACATAAGTAGAGCTAGTGCTACAGAGACAAAGACAAATAATCTCAGAGTAAAATATCTAAATGTGAGTTTTTTAAAACCGAACATGTTGATCTAGGTTTTATGTGTCTAGTCAAGGTCTTAAAAGTAGTCCATGGTAAGGTGTCGGCTATTCATAACTTTCCGTACTTATTAACGTAAAAGGGGGATACAGCACTTTTGCGCTGTAGTGGGTATTACAATCGTATGTAAATATGTAACTCTTCAATCATGACAGCTCCTTTAACAGATCTTACGAAGAAGAGCGTAGATTTATTATGGTCTGAAAAGCATCAACAGGCGTTCGATATCTTAAAAGCGGAAAATGCAGCTCACCTAACTTAAAAAATCCCTGATTTAAATAAGGAATTTTTTTTTTATTGCAACAGACGCCTCAGACCAGGGGTAAGAGGGATACTACTTCAGCAATATGATAACAGTTCTTTCCTATAGCTTTTTTATTCACGTAAACTAAAGCCCTCTGAAAGTAAATATGCAGTAATAGGGGCAAGGAAGGGCTAGTATCTTTAACCACTAGTACATTTTAAGTTCATAATCTATGGCTATCCTGATAAGTCCTTACTGAACATGAGTCCTTTACCGAGTTTTTCAAAGGCTTTAATCACAGTCCAAAAGAAAAGGAACTCGGTGACAAATGATCATTCAGGTTATTGGAGCCAAGATAAGATATCTACCTGGGAAAGCAAAATATCATAGCTGACGCATTATCCCGCAATCCCGCACCATACAGCAAAGAACCCTTAATTGGACTAAAAGATATAGAAACATCCGTGCCTATTGTTAAAACCGTATCTAAACAAGAAATTCCTTAACCCAAGAGATCGCGAGCATTGAATATCTGGGTCGGAGCGCAGAACTGTTACAAACTGAACAAAGCAAGTGTCAACAGCGATAAGCAAAACAATAAACACCAAACAATAAACACTTAAACGAAACGGAAACAGGGTCAGTGGCTAGGCAAAACAATAAACACTTCGAGCAGAAACCCTAAAGCAAAAGTATATTTTATAGTATGTGTATCAGAATAATGTAATCAAATGTAATGTTCTATGTAGGTCTGTGACGAGGAAAACCCGAAGAACACAGCAGATGACTAACGACCAGGTATTAGTAATAATCTCTTTCATACCAATCGTCATAAACTGGTTGCATTCCGTCATCCAGTGGTTCCCTAGTATGTCACAGAAAGCCAAATCACTGTTTTACTGGCCTACAATGCTTACAGATATAAAAAGCACATATCTGATTATAACACGTGTCATGAAAACAAGGGATACACTAAGACACCTGTCAGTTTAAGGGCCTATCCCGTGCCAAATCAATCCTTGAAAGAAAATACGTAGAATTATTAACAGAATTATGAGTCTGACAGAGGGAATGAACACTTCTTAGTGTTAATAGTTCCTTGACACGTTATATAGAATTAATAGCACTAAAAACAAACACCGCAATTGAGTGCGTTAGGAATATTTATGAGTGCTAAATCAGTAAATATGGAATTCAACACATAATAATCTGTGACTCGGGTGGTGTAAATCAATAATAATCTCCTTAACACGTTGTGAATTCCTTTCCATTAAGAAAACAATAATATATTTTATCACCCAGTCAATCGTTTGGTAGAATACCGGATAATTAAATAGGAAGTGTCAATGTCTTACGAGTTACAACTCGTGATATTGGATCCGAACTGGATTATAGCGGTTCTCGCGGTTTTAAATACCTTTATCATTTATATCTTGTATCTATAGAATTGATGCCACAAGTAGCCTTATACGGTACGCCGCTAGACATTTTTTTTTCCACATATTCAAGCCAACCATTAATTTATCAAATATATATAAAAAAAATATATAAATAAAATAAATATAAAAATAAAATTATTATGGATACAAGTGGAGTCAATATAAATACACTCCGTAAGAAGTCGGAAGGGTTACAAATTATAATAAAAAAGGAATCACGATAAAATCAATAAGCAAAACGTAACCATAGATAATTAAATATCCAAATATATATGCGTAAAGATTTGAACTCTAACTTAACGCTTTAGTAATGACAAATAAGCTAAAAGTTCAAACCACATATCCAAAATCTACTGACATATTGTCTGTCCCGTGATTTATATTCGTAGTCAATGAAAAAAAAAAAATTATTAAATAAATAAATAAATAAATAAAAATAATAATAAATAAAAATAAATAAAATAAAATAAAAGAGATTTTAAAGTCAGGAAGTCTAGAAGTGAAAATGTTATCTATGAAATAATCCTATATGAATCTTATACAGGGCTAATAATATATATAGAATTTGTATGGAAACCTTTTTCATATAGTTTGAATAAGGAATATTTAATTTAACATAATTACAATTATGCAGTTTTCAAACATGAAACTAATATATTGTTCATTTTGGTACTGTTTTTTTTCAGACATTCTTCTCATGTGGGTCGGAGTATTAAAAAAACAAAAATTTATCCTAAAGTCGTATTTATATAGCAAGTAACGTAACTCTTAGCTGGCTGAGAGCAATCTCCTGCCAAGTGACGACGTCATCATTGCCGTATCAGCATTTGTTCCTTTTAACCTCAATAATCTGCTTACACAGGCTTCATCTGTGTGTCGTCTCTGCTTGCAAAACAGATTGACTGGAGAAAGGAATGCTTAGCCCGAACTTCTCATGGGCAAGGCAGACGTTAGGTTACAAAGTGTCTATCGGTGTGCGCAATGCAACTTTAGCTAAGGAGTTGCAATCATTTTAAAATTAATAAACAAAATAAGGAAATAGAATTTCTATAACATCAAAATGAATTAATTTTTTCTGAACCTCATAGACATTTAGAAGTATCAAGATATATATGTGAAATATTTACTTGCAACATCAGCTTATTACAATCCAGGTAAATCACATTCATGGGAAAATGTCACATTTTCTTGAAAAACCCAAAGTTTATTTAGAAATTAGTTACATAGTGGGTTTTTCGTTGCATCTCCTACCTATTAATAATGTTTTAAAAGTTAACCTCAGAGGATGCGCACGAGAAAATTGAATATGAAACTTTTGTTAGGGCACATAGAATCATGATTAATCTTCTCTTTGACTCTTATTTGTTGCCCTGGCAAATCTTACAATTAGCTCCGTTTTCACTTCTTTGTCTAGTAACCTACTACAGTAATATCGAATTTTCTTTGGGATTCGTATTGAATATCTGTTTATTTTTATAATTATGGATATTTTTACAGTCCTCATAGACCTGGATAGGTTCACTCATTGTTAATGCCATGGATAAAAAAGTTTGTACAGCGGACTCTTTTGAATTCCAAAATATCAGCGAATTCATGTGGGTTACGTCTGGTCTAAATGGCTCTCTTCCCTCCCCTGTATTTGGATGTCGTCTGAATTTACTCTGCCCTTGTGACAAGTATAATTTCACTTGCAGGCTGCTTAATGGAACCTGGTTACAGTATCCTGCAGTACGAGAGTTTCACCTTGCAACTTCAAAAAATCGTTCGTCGCAGCGGACGACTACAGTCAAGTAACAACCGCCTACAATGTGAAAGGAATTTCATGGACTTCTTCGACCGACACCGTATCTCGTCGTTAATCTCGACCGACACCGTATCTCGTCGTTAATCTCGTTTTAATGCGGAATGCTCCGGCGGCTGTGGAAATCGACTACAAATGGGACATACTTCCGACAATTACGACCCGAAGGATATTCAACTCTACTTTGCTGGCGAAGGACTCGTGCTGGGGATGTTTTTTTTATTCATCGCGAACGTAATCGTGTAGCTTAAGATGCAGAGAATAAGTATGAGCGCAAAAATAGAACGTGGACCCGCCCAGGCAATTTTTCCCCTTTGTTTTAACCTGTGAAAATAGGCCGTTTCATTGGGCCATAGGTGGTTGTCTGGAACTGTGTAATGGACGAAAAGTGGTTCGAAAGCTAGTTAAATGTGAAGTAGTATAACCTCGGTCATGTATCCTATATATATAAAGTATCATGTATCCTATATATAAATGATCATAAATAACAGAATCGAAATATATTTTTTGCGTGTACGCACTAGGAATCTATATATAAATGATCATAAATAACAGAATCGAAATATATTTTTTGCGTGTACGCAATAGGAATCTATATATAAATGATCATAAATAACAGAGTCGAAATATATCTTTGCGTGTACGCAATAGGAATCTATTTAAAGTGCACATATATTAATCATAATTATATGAATCCATATACATATGTATAAACAAATCAGGTAGCCTATAATCAATCTGTTACCTTTTATCTTACCAATATCTGCAGTTATATGAGTTAGTATATTGATTAATGTATCAGATATATAACATTTTGCATAAAAATCAACGAATCAATCAGCATAAACATTAATAATTTTATCAATTCATATATGAAATTTTTTATCAGTTAAAATATGATTTTTATCATGTTAATCTTCATTCTATGCAATTATCAGAGTACATTAGTATTTTCTGTAGCATATGTATCTTAATGAGATGAAGTGAAAAACTGTATCATTATATATCCGTGATCACTATTATTTACCAATATCATTGTTTTATATTTTATTACTTGAATCAATTCATGTACACCATGAATTTTTATTTACTAATATATATATATATATATTCACATAGTGTCTGTATCACACTCCTATAAGTCAAATGCAAGTCAAGTTTTGAGTATATCAGTAGCTGGTTTTGGTAGCTGACCGAGCTAATGTAAGTGTTTACATAATAAAAATATGGAATGTTAGTCCATATATATAAAAGATTGCTTGCAGGAATGTGATCAGACTAGAGACGCTAAAGATGACGTATACAATAAGTATGTAGGCTAAGATAACATGCCGTCACCTGTAGTCATTCGATTGTTTTGAAACAGTCCAAGCTCCCTGCTTGAGACAACTACCCCGACCTATGATTCAAACGGCCTACGTGATCTGTAGCGTGTCTCATTTGATTGTGTGTTCGTATGAAACTATGTCATTTGTATGTATGTTCATATGTTCGAACTACTGTCTGCTCCTTCATAACTTGTAACAGAGATGGTAGACGGAGAACAGAGTTAGCTATCGTCATTAGAAGACCGGTACCTCTTTACCTAAGCTTTATCATGTAGAGGAATAGGATTAGCCATCATCATTGGCAGAAGCGATCAAGCTATCGTTATTAGAAGACTTGTACAATCATATCTGATCTTCACCATGTAAAACTTCAGAAGTATATATAATTTTTTATACTTAGTGTTTTCTACAAGAACCTCCTCACCATGAGTTTAACACATCGTCGTAATAACAAACAGATAATACCGACTTCGTAATGATCTACAAACCCCCAGACACTCCATTGAAGATGGAAGTGCAATACCAACCGACTTAGCGTAAGTTTATCGCTAGTCTAACATTACCTCATAGGGCGCCTTATCATACAAGGCACAAGCCCTAATATATATATACACACATATATATATATATATATATATATATATATATATATATATATATATATATATATATTATATATGAATATATTTATATATATATATATATATATATATATATATATATATATATATATATATATATATATATTATATATATAATAAAGTATATTATAGATTCGAATAATATTCATTTCGAAAAACTGCTTATTCGAATATTTTGTATTTCGATCAATTGTAAATTCGAACAATTACACATTCGGACCGTTTTCGAATATTTTGCTTTCGGAAAAAAACGAAAAAAACTTTTACTAACAATTGCCTTTCAAATAATGAGTTTTCAAAAAATTGTCCACAAATCATATATATATATATATATATATATATATATATATATATATATATATATATATATATATATATATATCTATATATATATATATTTATATATATATATATATATATATATATATATATATATATATATATATATATATATATATATGATTTGTGGACAATTTTTTGAAAACTCATTATTTGAAAGGCAATTGTTAGTAAAGTTTTTTCCGAAAGCAAAATATTCGAAAACGGTCCGAATGTGTAATTGTTCGAATTTACAATTGATCGAAATACAAAATATTCGAATAAGCAGTTTTTCGAAATGAATATTATTCGAATCTATAATATACTTTATTAACCATATAGGATAATAGGATTAATGTTAATAATCGATTAATTTACTTTAAATTTATTATAGCTGGTTCACTTAATGTAGATTCTTGGATGAGCCATATTCTCACGAGACGTTTGTTTGGCGGCAGCTGATTGGCTGGTACCGGGAGGTAGGCAGCTCCCAGCCAATCAGCGGCCGCCAAACTAACGTCTCGTGAGAATAGGGCTCATTCAAGAATCTACCTTAAGTGAATCAGTTATAGTTTTCTTAACATATCTTTGCACAATTTATCTTCAATATAATCTATTACTGGAAGTAATTCAGGTGAAGATAACTCCTCTTCTACTAAATTTTCAAAAGTCTCATTGACTCTTTCTTCTGGGATAAATGCCAGTGCTAATAGCATTCGAATTTTGACTTCAAACTCTCTTTTTCCTGACCTGAGTCAAAAAGAAGAAAATCTTCATTCTTGAAAGTTCATATACTACTACTCGACTGGGAATACAATATCCTTCCTATGACAGGGTGTAGACAGTCCACGATTTTCTTCTGAGCGAACCCTTCTAATTGAGAGGTAATACTGTTGACAGTAGGCAATCCCTGAGCTCCAGATGCGCTAAGATCCGAAGATGCATTTGCAATTATATAATGATGGGAGTCACTTGTACTTTTTGCGTCGTCTTTCACTTTTTCAACAAATCTCCGCACTTCTACGCCACTTGGATCACCTGCGTGATTATGTTCTTTTACTGTTGTAGCGCAATATTTACAGTCATTTGAGAGAGAGAGAGAGAGAGAGAGAGAGAGAGAGAGAGAGAGAGAGAGAGAGAGAGAGAGAGAGAGAGAGAGAGCAAACATACAAAACTGCCGTCGGGGTTCTTTCAACAAGTCGAGGTTATTAATGGATTCGAACAATATTCATTTCGAAAAACTACTTATTCGACTATTTTGTATTTCGATCAACTGTAAATTCGAATAATTACACATTCAAACTATTGTTTTCGAATAGTTGGTTTTCGAAAAAAAAAAACTTTTTGATCGATTGTCTTTAGAATAATGGTTTTTCGAAAAATTTTCCCTGCACGTATATACATATATATATATATATATATATATATATATATATATATATATATATATATATATATATATATATATAATATATATATATTTATACACAGACTACACACACACACAAACACACACACACATATATATATAATATTATATATAATTATAATATATTATTATATATATATACTATTTTATATATATAATATATATTATAATATATATATTATTTATTTATTTTTTATTTTACATATATGTGTGCGTGTATGGAAAAGAATATCGTTGTTCCTTAAAACTCGTTTTTCTTCCAGTTTCATCCAGAATTCTAAGAACAAACATACTGTATTACATATAAGATGTGTACGTATGAGAGAGAGAGAGAGAGAGAGAGAGAGAGAGAGAGAGAGAGAGAGAGAGAGAGAGAGAGAGAATACCCTTTAATGAGCGCACCAAAGAAAAATCATGATAAAATAACGACTTCCCATTTCAGTGATCTTGCAAGTCCAAAGTTTGGAAATCTGACCGTCCCTGAAACGAAGGGTGTTCAGTTACGCCTCTAATTTCCGAGATGTCCATTTTTCGATATTGTTGGAACCTTAAAAGGCTTTAAAACTTAAACTTTGTATCTTATTTTATCCATTATCAATGTGTTTGAGAATGCTGAGAATATTAAATTGCCAGCAAAAGCAATGCTATATAGAAAAGTGGTGGATGGGCGGCCGGTGAAGCGACAACTCATTCTTTACCTGTATTCTGAATTCCGAGTTGGGGCACCTAAAATGTTCGACGATTTTCTGTGACTCTTCTTGCTTCCTCACTTTCGATCGTAGTACCACAAACATAAACATCCTAACGATAAAAATAAAATGATCGAAAAGAAAAACACAAAGGCTTATTCCTTTAGTACTCCCAATCTTGTCCTACTTTCAGATAGAATTCTCTGTAACCTCTGCAACTTTCGTACCAAGTCTATTCCACACCGGTAATGAAGAATTTGTATAACCCTTTGAGAGAGAGAGAGAGAGAGAGAGAGAGAGAGAGAGAGAGAGAGAGTTAACCTTATTTTGTGGCTATACTGCCATTAGCATAAATTACGAATGGAAATGTACCGATATCCTTCATTTCAACAAGCTTAATTTGAGCAAATTAAAAATTTTAACTTTTCTCTTCCTTCGGTCGCCTTTCCTGAATATTAACGACCTTCAGACCCTACCATATCAAGGCCTGGCACTCTCTCTCTCTCTCTCTCTCTCTCTCTCTCTCTCTCTCTCTCTCTCTCTCTCTCTCTCCTATTTCCTTCCAAGAATTTCCGAATTGTGAGCCCTTCCATTTATTCATAATTTTCAGTTCTTTATATACTTCGTGAGCCTTTTCAAATACTGTAATCCTATATATCTGGTATATGACTCCTCCCTAAGGACGAGTCTTTTTGAATAAGTTGAGAGACCGGCGCTTCATAGCTGTCTGTCTATTTAGATTAAGTTGGCCTTATCCCAGAACGAGCTTTTGCTCCTGGGCACCGCGTAAAGGGGGCCTCCACTTAAATATTTAAGAATATGACGACATTTAAAAAGTTAACATACAAAGAAATTCGGGCATCTTGTCATTCACATATTCTAAATGAATTAGATTTGGTATTTACATTTGTGTGTTTGATCGTGTTTTTGTAAACATATGACAGCGGCCTGTTATTCTTAGGACAAATGACTAATATTCGTCTCCATTTGAAAGATCAACGATAAACCAGACATTATGAACAATCGAATGTATGCTTCTTCCAAAATATTAACAGAAATCACCCCTGAAATTGAAAGAACTCAAGAAAACCTAAATCTGTTTTGAGACTCGGGAAAATGAATAACAGCAAAATTACCGTAACGCTGTAATTCCATATTGTAGCAGTAAAGGAATTTATGAAGACTAGGCCTAAAAAAATTCCCCAATCAATATCTTCAAAACTTTAGAGCAGATGCGAATAAAATCAGTGCAATGGTTCAGTGGTTTCCTAAAAACCTCTGAGGAACAATTTTGTAAATCAGAGAGAAAGAGAGAGAAGTAGAGACTGAAATTTTACGGACTATTACTGTAGGCCAAAAAAAATTAGAAATTCGGTCTCCTTGGATGATTACTAATAGGCAGTGTTCGTGTGTCTTATATGAATTTCTTCAATCATTAATTTTTAAAAAAATACGCCACTTCAAATACTCTAAATAAAACTATCACAACCTAAATATGGCGTAAATTACACGTGATAAATTGAGATCCGTGAAACAATAAAGTTTACTATCCGCTGAAGTTCAAAGGCAAACAGAGCTCAAATGAACGCACTGATGTTGAAAGACAGCTACAGTACGTTTAAAGAAAGTTTGTAGACTTTGAAAAAACAGTGGGTTATATCCTCCTAGTACCAACCCCCTCAGGTGAGGAAGAGGAGTATGTTTGAAAAATAAGTTAGCGATTAACTTCTTACTTGCCACTGCTCCTATACAGCAATTAATAAAGTTCTGAACTCTTGCCGCTACTCTGGGACAGCAAAACCACCGGAATTTCTGACGTTCTTCTCTTTTCACTTTATGATTATTCAAGTAAATAAATATGATTAGTATGAAATCAAACAGACCTGTTTCTCTTGCACCCGGCAACTCCGGTAGCACCTACTAGTTTCGAATGTAACCCCTTCATAATGCTGTGATAATTTAGGAACTGGTCTAAACAAATGATGATGCTATTCACCTGACCAGCAAACAAAGGATCGAGGAAGATTTAACCTTCAATTTATGTTTGCTGCTCATGAGCTTTGAAGTATCAGCATTGAGACAACTAAATCTACGGTTGCTGTTAGACAATCTCCAGCTAGACTAAACAGTAATTAATTAGAATTAATGAAACAAACAGTTTACGGTCCTTGACAAAAGGCCTTTTGAATATATTGTTCGAAATTTCATGTGGTAATGTCCACTTCACCGGGAGTGGGGAACGAACACTGCTGTTCTATTTTGGCGAATCAAATATATTTCCTCTACAAAAGCACACTTTCTCAGGCAACAAACCATGACAAAACAAACATGAAAATCACGAGGCTAGCTAGTCTTGAGACAATCTTGGTTTATTATACTACCAAAAAATCTACCAACTAACTTTATTTGACTAAAATGGACACAATACCAACTCTGTAAACATATAATTTCCCTGCAGAACCGATACGCTAAATAATAACATGACCTAAAATTAATGTGAAACATTATGATGATTATCATTATTACCATAACATATAAAAGCATTCATTAAATAGCACAATGAAGCATTGTTTCTCTTCTAAGGGAAAAAGCTATGTTAAAAACAATGAAAAATCGTAGCACCCCAACAAAATCCACTGGCCATATAGTCTCTAGCAACATTCAGCACCAAGATACTGTTTATGGAAGACTGACATTGTTTCAAAACAATAATCAAATTATAATGATAATTTCCGACAAAAAGAATACAAAAGTAGTTAAACATTTTCCAAACGACGGATTGCAGAAAGACAGAAATCTAGACAGCTGAGGAATATTCCAACGAAAGAAAAACAGATCTGAAGTATGTCGTTTTAATGACACCATCGGTGTTCCTATTGGGAGGATATGAATTAATACGTGTTTTTTTAAGTATTAGGTAATGTTTCCATTCTCTGCTAAAAACAAAACTGGGAAAGAAGAGAACGCTAAGTACACTGGGCTGCATTGAATGATGGAATGCAACTTAATACTTTCTACAGTACTAACTATACAACACAATTAATGGTTAGTAAATCGTCCAAAGTCCAGATTTACCAATGCAACTTCGGACTGCAAAATTAGCGAATATTAAGATACATAAGGTGTTCTATTCACAGACCAGAGGAAGAATGATTACTGTCACGCATGATGTCAAAGTTCGGCAAAAACGGACACTGCCTTCATATTTTCCTTCATATAAACGAAGGATACACTTTTCGTCCTCCATCATTCAACAAATGGGGGTAATTATTTTTCAATGCATTTTTCACCACTGCACTATAAGGATTTTTTCCCCCACATATTACTTCTGTCCGATGCTGATTTTGTCATTCTAAACCGGTCTGTTCAGTGCATGCATTATAAAATATGTCCTTTTATATGATGTGAACAATTATCAAGTAACACATTCTACGTGGAATAAAATGGAATATCCCCTCCAATATGCGGGCTGAATAAAGAATTCACATGGAAAAAAATTTCTCACTGAAACCTGGATGATGTTAGTTAACATATGTACAACTTTCATTCGTTTTGTACTTGAAAAATAAGTAATATTTAAACACACCTTGGTATTTTTTTTAAACAATAAATGAATAGGAACATAAAGCAAAACCCCCAAGCAAATATGAAAGCTTTCATTTACCTCTGGCAATGCAAATACCTTCCAAATACAATGACCAAACTTTTCCTTAAAGAATTATAAAGAGTAACTTATGTCGACAGTGGATTTCCTTAATAAAAAAAAAGTATTAAAACACTGAAGCTTCAAATTAGATTCAGCCTAAGTATCGCCTAAAGAAACGATTTCATCTGAAAGAAATGTTAAAAGACTCCTGACGGTTCATACTCCTGAACTAAGGGAAGGGATTAAAATCCTAATTCATCGCTCAGCCGATTCCTGAATAAGTGCGACGGGTCAAGCACAACCCAAGGAGTGTTTCAAAAACATTTTTTTTTTTTTTTCCATAAATCATCGTCTATTTCAATTCTGGGAGTGACCGAGCTGCAAGAGGCTAGCAGAGCACACACTACAATCATGTCAAAACCTGCATTTGCCTTACCTTTGTCCCTTCCCATTTCCTGAGTAATAGTTTGTTTTTACCATGTTTAGGATACAAAGGCATTTTATCAAGTAGTGATTTCCTGTCTAATACTGTAGGTAGATGGTGTGTGTACCATATGCATCCCATTGGTTGTGGCTGAGATGCTTTATATTGTCATTTGGTCCAATTTCCTTCGAATGCCAATCTCTCAGTTTTTGCATTTTTTTCCTTTGCATCAACAATGGCCAGCAGACAGTATTCTCTTGGCATGGATGTCATCAAATTACTTTTAATGGAATTATAAAGTGATGTTGATGATAATTTAGAGGTTACTGACACCTCTATGGCAAAAACCTCAAGTTTCTATAAGAAAGGGTTGGAGGTAAGGCTGATGCCTTGAAATGATTACGACACAAGAGGGGGAGAGAGAGGGTGGGAAATAGTGGGTCTGTG
>NC_087202.1:67594084-67616584 GCF_015104395.2 Macrobrachium nipponense | reverse complement strand
ACTGTCCGGAGACTGGACTCCGCCTAGAAGTCTACCCCACCCCATCCCTCTCAAAGCTGTCACACCTAAATTACCAGGGGCGATATCTGATAAGGAATGGTATCTCTGATTCCCTAGTGAAGTCCTTCCAATGACAGTGGCTCAATCTACGCACGTCTCATTCACGGACTAAATCAACTTTAATGGAAGTAGATTGTTGGCCCCTCACCTTCTATTCCTTGCAATCCTTACCTCTTCCAACCAGGGCTGCCAGATTTCCACACTAAGGAAATCCACGCACGGCCTCAGACAGTTGACAGTTATGCAATATATTTGACTTAATCGAACTCTGTGGAATGTATAAGTTGTTTATCGTGATCTTGTAAGTGCTCAAAACTTAGCAGTATGTATTCCCAACCAGTAGTTTTTTTTAACATAAATAAACTTCTAGCTCATATTGTTTAAACGTTTAGTTAGATTTTGAATCTAGTTTTTTTTTTTTTATGACAGATTAAAAGACGCAAAACTTCTCAACAACAGTCGGTATACTCCTTTAATTTGACGATGAACAACTGGAATGAAACTTATTCAATTTGACGATGTAAAAAGTAACATAGGTGTTTTACAGTAAGTTTATATATATAAGGCATCTTAATCACATCATCGTAATGAAATATAACGATAAATATATAATGATGTTCAATCCGGCATTATTGCCATAAATATAATGACTAGACCAATATCTTGGGCCTACTAACACTGTTTGTTAATGCTTGTAAGTGAACTTGAAAAAATCATTATCACTGTACTGTATCATTGCTGTTACATAATTACAATCACTTTCATCAAGAATTGAAGCTGCAAATGTAATAGTAAGCACTGGTGTTATAACTATGTCTTATTTTTTAGAGAAAATTAAACTGGCAACGTATCCTGGACCTAGGCTAATGTACGAACCATTTAATTTTACATGAAGATTTAATTACCACTGCATTATGCAATTTCTCACTTTTATCGTTGTTATACACATAGTCATTCATTTAGGGCAATATCAACTGACAACGAAATCATGAGCGCTATCATCTATACTGGTAAACTAGGCCTATGATTTTCGCTAAGGTCTTACGTTATACGAATTACAGTTATGAAATCATTAAAGCCCGTTCATTTCAAAAGTTTATGTCACCGTAGTTGTAGAATAACCAAACTGATTATACAGGCACATTAATCATTTTCACAAGCAAAAATTGCAATGTTGTATTGCAAAGGTGTAATTTCATCGCTTAAAAATTATTTGCTACCAAATGGCAGTATGAATGTATGCATATATTTCACAAAACTTTCAAGAACATCTTCTTCTTCTTCCCAGCTTTTTCCCATTTTTTATATGGGGTCGCCGTTTCGATGAGCCGTTTCCATCTATTTCTATCTTGCACTTCTGCCTCATCAATTCCCTTCTCATGTAAATCTCCTCTCCACAGTCCTTCCATCTCTTTCTTGGTCCTCCCTCTCTTTCTTCTTCCTTGCACCTCCACTCCCATAGTATGTCTCCCAGCGTGGTCCTCATCTCTCCTCAACAGGTGTCCATACCATCTCAGCCTCCCCTCCTGCACTTTCTTTGATACTTCCACCACCTTAGTTGACCCCCTTATGTAGTCATTTCTGATCCTATCCACTCTTGTTACCCCAGACATCCACCTAAGCATTCTCATTTCTGCCACATCCATCTTCTTCTGCTCTGCTTTTCTCATGCTTGCTGTTTCCGTACCATACAGCATTGCTGTTCTTACCACCGTCTTGTGAAATTTTCCTTTTAACCTAAGCGGCACTCTTTGTCACAAAGAACTCCCGAGGCCGCTCTCCAGTTGTGTTCCAGCCTGCCTGTACCCGATGTTTTACTTCTTCTTCCATACTTCCTCCAGCGTTAACAAAAGATCCCAAATACTTAAACTTATCAACTCTCCTTATTTGCTCTCCACCAAGCTGAATACTTTCTCTATCATCCCCCTCAGTGGTGGTACACTATATTCTGCTGGATATCTACTTATTCTCATTCCTCTGTCCTCCAGTACTTGTCTCCATCTTTCCAATTTCACTTCCAGATCTTCCCTGCTCTCTGCACACAGAACAATATCATCCGCATACAATATGTTCCATGGTACTGTCTCCCTTACTTCCTCTATTATAACATCCATCACTATGTTAAAGATAAATGGGCTCAGAGCCGACCCCTGTGTAATCCTCTCTCACCTCAAAACCTTCTGTCTCCCCAACACTGCTCCTCACTCTGGTAAATACATTCCGGTACATCTCTTGTATCAATCGCACATACTTCTCTGGCACCATCTTCTCCCTCAGGCTCCTCCATACCTCTTGTCTCGGGACTCTGTCATAAGCCTTTTCAAGGTCAATGAATACCATATGTAGGTCCCTTTGTCTTTCCCGAATTTCTCCATTATTGCCTCAGACAAAATATACCATCTGTTGTTCCCTTCCCTTCATAAATCCCATCTGCTCTTTACCTATTTGTACTTCTTCTCTCAGTCTAGCATCTATCATCCTTTCCAGTATCTTCAAAGTGTGGGACATCAATTTAATGCCCCTATAATTACCACACTCTTGGACATCGCCTTTCCCTTTAAAAATTTAAAAAATTGGGATCCAATATACTCCACGCACTCATTTGGTATCTTTTCCTGTTCAAGGATCTTTATCATAAGCTCGTACAGTATATCCACTCCTTCATCTCCTAATGCTTTCCATGCCTCCACCGGGATCATGTCTGGTCCGGTTGCCTTCCCATTCTTCATCTTCTTCAGTGCATTTAGTACCTCTTGCCTAGAAAACCTCATTACCATGCCAATGTTCACTTGCCCATCCTCTCTTATTAGTCTATTATTTTCTTCATTTAACAACTGTTCGAAACCATCTCTTCACAATGTCTTCCTCCTTTCTAAGCACTACACCCTCTTGATTCTTTATTTGTTTGATGTGTGTTATATCTTTGGTGCTCTTATTTCTAGCCTTTGAATAGCTTCATCATCTTCTTTAATCCTTCCTTTGTCCCCAGCTCATTATACACATCATCATACGACTTTGCTTTAGCTTGGGCTACCACCTTTTTCACCACCTTGTTTTCTCTCTGTACCTATTTCTGTCTTCCACTGACTGTGACTCTTCCCATCTTTTCTTTGCCTCCTTCTTATCTTTTACTACTTTCTCAATGTCTTCATCCCACCACCAACTATCCTTTTCTTCCCATATGATACCAGATGTCTCTCCTAGCAGCTCCTTTCCATGCCTTCTTATTACTGCTGCATTTCGTGCCCACATTCTTGAACATCTTCATCCCTATATCAAATATCCTCCAAAACCCTCCTCTAATTAAACTCTCTCTTCTTATCCCCTTCCTTCTGAATTCGTACCATTTAATTTTCCTTATCCCTTTAGCTTTGGTTTTCTTTCCCTTTTCACTTCAAGTCCATACATAGCAGCCTGTGTTGGGGGGGCTACATGGTCGCCTGGAATAACTTTGCAGTTCTTGACCTCCACCAGATTTATCCTTTTATACAAGAAATAGTATCTGGGAGAATCTTCCCCCACTCCTATATGTTAGATGGTGTTTCCCTTTTTCTTCTCAAAAAATGTGTTTACTATTGCCATGTCGAATGACACAGCAAGTCCACTACACTCTCTCCTTCGGGTGGGTTTCTCTCCCCAATTCCATGGCCCCCATGCACCCGCCCAATCGCCTCATTTTCACTTCCGACATGGCCATTCAAATCTGCCCCAACTATCACCCTCTCATGCTCTTCCAGTTCTTGCATTATTCCATCCATGTCTCTCCAGAAATTTCCCTTCTCTTCTTCTGTGCAACCAACTTGTGGTGCATATGCGCTTATATATTCAGAATCTCTCCTCCATAACATATCTTCAATCTGATGATACGGTCATTCTTTCTATGCACTTCTATTACCGAGTTCTTTAGTTCACTAGACAGTACTATGCCAACTCCATTTCTACCTTGTTTATTTGCTCCACTATAAATATAGCTTATATCCATCTCCCAACTCTTTAGCTTTATTTTCCTTTCCACCGCGTTTCTTGCACACACACAATCTACTTTCTTTTCTCTCATCAAGTCAGCCAATTCTCTACCTCTCCCAGTCATGGACCCAACTTTAGGCTGACATACTCTGAACCCAATGTGAGCTCGCTTCTTTAGCTGCACCCGCTCCTGATGCAGTAGCCCTCGCCTACCACAGAGTTAGGGCGATGTCTCTGTGCGTCGTTTACTCGGAGTACGCCCTAGCATTACCTCTTTCCATATTTCGGCTCATTCCATTTTTGGTTTTGGCACAGATTTTTTACAGCCGGATGCCCTTCCTGACACCAACCCTCCCTATTTATCCGGGCTTGGGACCGGCACCCATAAGGACTTGTTGCCCCCCCCAGGTGGTGGCTAGGTTAAAACTTTCAAGAACATATGGTATATATGATGGTAAAACTTTCAAGAACATATACCATCAAAACTAGCAAATTAAGAATACTCTCTAGTATTATGAATAAGAATAAATGCATATTTTGTTGAGGACCAGATTGAAAATAATTTTGAATAGGTAACTAAGGCTGGTTGGCGCTGGAGCCAGCCAGTTCGTACGGTCAAGATCTAACGTATGTTCTAGGCCTTGGTTTGCACATGAATCAACGGTCAGCGTTAGGCATCTGATTTCCACACTTCGTCAGCCCTGCTTCCAACCTTTTCTCATATTCCCATCCTTATTCATTCCGTCTACTTCAATAACCCACATCAGTTAGTGATATTGCAATAGTGATATTAGAATTTGCTAGTTTGTTAACAGTAATTCCGTTGTGTTAACAATTTAACATAGTACTGAACCACTGAAAATTCTGGTGTTTTGCATACCCAGCTCTTTGCATTGATCATTTTACAAAAGTTTGCCAATGTTAGTATTTGTGTTACAACATTGCCTGCTTTGCAGATTCGTGTATACCTTCCCGTATTGTGCCTCTTTCTGTAGTTCAATGGTGCAGCACAACTGCTCTCCTTTCATTTACAAACAATGTGAGAGAACAACAAGAAACATCTGCCCCGGTGGTCTCTCTCTCTCTCTCTTCTCTCTCTCTCTCTCTCTCTCTCTCTCTCTGTCGTCACGAAGAAAAGAATAATAAGGGCTCTCTCAAGAATATATTGTAGATGAAGAAGACTCTTACATACTTGCGGAAGTCTGGCTTTGACATAAGCAACTGCCAGAAAATATCACAGTAACCTTGTTTCAGCAGTAAAAACAATTTTATAAATAATGATTGCTGGATTGCTTTTGTTTTAAGAGACCCCAAAAATCAAGGTAGATGAGTTATCGGTTGGAAAACATTAATAAAAAGTCACACCCACAAACAAGTTGAATTAAGAAGTGGCAATCGACATCAATGTAAAAGCAACAAGTAAAAAAGATCTCTGTGGTCATGTTCGCTATAAACATAAAACCAAACATCAAAGTAAAGCATGAAACATTTACTCGCAATGACACTGGCAGTTTTGTTTATTTTCCTTCCTCACAAGTGACACCCAGGGCATGGCCAGAATTATAAACCACGATATAAAAAATATTGGTCAAAGATTGTGCCTTTTGCTTTTGCAAAACATGTAACGTTCAATGCCTTTACGAAATCAGTATACCAACATAGAAGCGTAAATATTATTCAGTGGCATCTAAACAATATTTATATGTCTTTGCGGTATTTCTATTTCAACCCTTCATAATTCGTGACTGAAATTATTTTATTATCTGAATATTCGTTACATAAAAGCTAGTCAACTGCTGAACGCTACGATGCTGACATTTAAAAATATTTTATTACAACGTTCTATACACATCCACATTTAGTTATCGAGTTTTCACAGTACAAGAAATGGAGACTAATGCGCCATTGGCTATCCTAAACACATCACAACAGCATCTTAACTTCATGTGGTACTCTCAGAAACTCTGTCAACTACCTCATCACAACCAAATTATCGAAACAATGCTTTGCCTGAAACACATTCCTACTGTAGTATACACTGGAAAGTATGTAAACTGATTGCTGTGCGTAAGACCTGCTGCATTTTACCTTTCTCCATTAGCTACTACAAGGATCATCAATCTCACTCACAATACCACAAAGACTTTTCCTTTTTAGAATCACCACTGGGACCTAGAGAGTTCCAAGTCCGCTTTACCTAAGTTCCTTCGCCTACCTGCCTGCAACCAAGCCCCACCCCCACCGCCCTCCCGCCGCGTCTCTCTCTCTCTCTCTCTCTCTCTCCATTGTTTACTGTAAAGATGTTAAAACTGCCTGCAGTAGGATACCTAACTGAATGGTTTTTATGAGCTATTAGGTATTAAAACCTACGGAAATAAAATTTAACGCTTTTTCTTGTTTCTTTGTCGGCAAATTGTTTGGTGACATAAATTCTCTGATCCAGGCATCATTTACATTAGAACTTCAAAAAATAAAATTTGCTTCTTGAACCCGTTATTTTCATAAAGTAAAAAATGTTTGTGTGCTAATAAGAAACGCTTTCATTATTATCAGTGAAATGGATGGAATGTAAACAGAACTACAACAAACAAAACCATTATCAAATGAGAGAGAGAGAGAGAGAGAGAGAGAGAGAGAAGGAAGTCAAGAAAGCTCAGACGGCATACCTCCATAAGAATTTCGAGGAGAATTTGGCGAGTCCCGAGAGAGGACACTAAAGAGAAGAGACCCCCGTACTGCTATATCCAATACCAACCAAAATAGGATTTTTATTTTATTTATTTGATATCCCTTTATGGAAGACGAGAGGCGTGTAGTTCCCAGCCCAAGCCGAACCTTCACCAGTCCTCTAGCCATTTTCCCTTCAAAGCGAGAGAAGGAAGGCGTTTTTTTTACACTCTTGAGTTCCGAGATATACCCAGATCTCATATTTCTTTTTTCAAGTCCTCAGGCTGCGACACTGTAAAACTTCAGAATAAAAACTGTCCAGCTCTACTCTGCTGCTGCTGCCGCCTTCGCTTCGATTTACTTCGAGTTCAAGAAAATTGAAGGAATGAATCCAACAGTCTTTAAAAAATTATTTACACTATGTGCAATACAGCCTAAAATATAGCATACACATACTAAAAAAAAGTGCATTCACAACTGCAAACTTGAAAACGATTTTCTATGTGGAATGAAAACTCTTAATCAACCTCTGGGAACTATAAATCCAACAACAGATTCTGAAACCACTTCCCCTAGCAACAACCCCTACCCGCCTTTACAGAAAAGGCGACATAAAGATGCCTTCTACCATGAAATTCCAAAATAATCTAACTCAATATATAAATCAAATTCCTTTTAAGATCAACTCACGCCTTGCACGTTAGAGAATTTTATTGCCCGCAATAATCCAAAAAAGGCAATCAAATAAAGAGTAAATCCACTTGCACGAAGGAGCCAGCGAGAAAGATGATGCTATTAAAGAGAGAGAGAGAAGAGAGAGAGAGAGAGAGAGAGACAGAGAGAGAGAGAGAGAGAGAGAGAGATAACAAAATCAGTGTCAATGTGCAAAGTTTGACGGATGTGTCACTGAATGAATGAATGAGTCGATGATACAGTCGTCCATTAAGCGTTTTAAAGTGAAAAGGATTATCTACGCGAAGTAAAATGCAACCAAGCTAAAAATCAAACAGTAGAAAATTATCTTTAAAACGATATTAGGTTATCAACATTACATACTTCTCTCCAGATTACAATACGAACAGCACCAACTGCGTCGTTAGATCCGTTTGGTAGACGAATCACGGTGGACCTGTCTCCATCTCAATTTTGCAATAAATACTTAGAGGTGGACACGATGTCCGATAAGCGTAAGTTATGCTGGTCTTTCTATTTGGGAAATTTAAAGTCTCTATCATTTCACATTGGATGGTCGGATGGCCTTCAATGTCGTGATTAGATGAGGCAACTCAGCTACTTTGCCACTTAATGTGCGACTGAATTTGGTACTGAGCCATCACTTTTACCGATCTGGATAAAATATAACGCATATGCGCATTCCATACATACATCCTTCAGGAACCCACAGGATAAAACGGACCAAAAGCAACCATACAGTTAACAACAATTCATACTTACGATTAGTTAATCTCTAGCCGTGGTAACATGAAAGAAAAGAAGATTTCTCAATCAACTGTCATTACATTTCAATTGCGCAATTCCCGCATTCTAATGCTTTTATTCTGCATCTTAAAATAACTAACAGCTATCGGATTTTGTTTGAGTGCACTGTTATGTCAGATTTGTTTAAGTGTATTGTTATGTCGGATTTTGTTTGAGTGTGCTATTATGGTGGCAATCTAGATATGGTAATGAAATTTTCAGCCACGATTACATGCATGGAGGAACTCCCAAGATTGACGATTCATCAACGTCTACTTTAACAGAAGGAAGTGGTAAAAAAAACATCAAATAAAATTATAAGTTGTCCTCTCTTCTCACAAATATTTATATTCTTGGTTGTTAGTGATGATGAGATTTCAGTTAAAAGGGATTGTTGAAACTCCCTCAAATGAGATCTATATTCCTGCAACAAAGGGAACGGGAGAGGCAATGTTCACCCTAAGGAACGCCACATAAATGCAAACGCTTAATAACCTATTTAATCAAATCAACAAGTGCTATTCTGTTTATGCTTACCCAGTAAAGATTCAAATTCATTCTTATCACAAGCACACAGCGAGAGAGAGAGAGAGAGAGAGAGAGAGAGAGAGAGAGAGAGAGAGGTGGACATCGTATTTGAATAAAACATAAATAACGGCACAAGGGATATTTAAACTCGAATCACTAATCACAATTTGTTTATTCGAAATGAAAAATGGTCTTAATCTGCATTGTATGGGATACTTATAACAACGTTGAAACCACTACAAAAAAAGAGCAAAAGACAAACTAAATGTTCGAATCCAATCCAGTGTAATCGTTAAAATCTGTTTAAAGATTTTTCAAACCAGAAGTGTATCGTGAGCCTCACCTGTGTCCTCAAATTCCATAACCATAATTGCTAGTTAGTGTTTGAAGCACGAGACATAAAATAAATATATTAAATGTGAAGCTAAAAGACAAAATTCCATTTGCATGAAACTGTCGCCAAACCCAAAATTTTCACGTTTATAAAACAAAGCAAAGGCCAATTAACAAATCCTACTGTGCTTCAGACATTGGATAAAACCCCGAGATGAATCATTCCTATTTCTGATTGGGATAGATCACTACAACGCCAGGAGAAGCATGTGGGGTTGTGGGTGAAGAAGGGGAATTATACTCCCACGTAATTTCATACAAAAAAAAAGTAAGACGGGAGAGTATGCAAGGGTAAAAGGAAACGGCCATGGATCACTTGCAATCATTGCGAATTTTCATTCCTTTGAGAAAACGTTACTTGCTGTTGCAAACAAGTCAAATATATCGGAAATAGTAGTTGACAGTTGTAAAAGTTGTAGAGCTTTGCAATGAAAAAGAGTCGAGATAAAGGGAATAACGTTTAACAAAGAATTCATTGGAACGGAGCCCTGTCGCTAAACGAGGGGTACCTGTGTGTGTATATATCTATCTATCTATCTATCTATCTATCTATCTATCTATCTATCTATCTATATATATATATATATATATATATATATATATATATATATATATATATATATATATATATATATAGATATTATTTTCATCTTCTTGAAGTAGAACAGCTCCAATGCCACAGTCCGACGCTCAACTTGTATCAAAAATTTCTCAATGAAGTCTGGAGCTTGAATTACTGTCTTGAAGTTAAAATGGTTTTTACCTTCTCAAAGGATTCTTGACACTCTGGAGTATATATATCTATATCTATATATATATATATATATATATATATATATATATATATATATATATATTATATATAGATATAGATATATATACTCCAGAGTGTCAAGAATCCTTTGAGGAGGTAAAATCCATTTTAACTTCAAGACCAGTAATTCAAACTCCAGACTCCATCAAGAAATTTGTGATACAAGTTGATGCGTCGGACTGTGGCATTGGAGCTGTTCTACTTCAAGAAGATGAAAATAATATCTACCATCCTGTGTGCATCATGTCTTCCAAACTGAAAGTATACTCAACTTCAATTCCAGGACAGGCAGTGGAGCCTTAGCCCAACCTGCACCGCATGAGGATATAAGTTTATGCCGCCTCCCACCTTAAATACCTGTCGCACTCAGGTATTTGTAGTTTTGGAGACTGCATCAAACCCCCTCGTCCTCGGTAGCATTGTAGTGCTTTTGCTCGCATGTATGAAAATATATTAATTTTCATATATGATTAATTCCGAGGTAGAGCGAATTAGATATTAAAGGACATTTGTAGCTCGATATATGTATATGAATCACAGTAATGTGATATGACTTATATAATGGCTACGTGCGTGCAAAAGCACTACAACGCTACCGAGGACGAGGGGGTTTCTGTAGTGTTATCTATGACAGCTCTGGAGTATTTAAATCTAAGCAAATAATATGAAAAATAAATCTTTTCAATTCTACACCGAAGACTTACTTGGCGACATATTCCTTTGATCCAGGAATCAATTATCATTCGAATGCAAAAAAGTAAATAAAATAAAAACAACTTACTAAACCACGATCTATTATAAAGTAAAAAAAAAATTGAGAAAATAAAAACTGACTTATAATTAATTGTTATAGAGGTAATGCAAACAAGACTGCAGCAAACCAAGTCGTTATGAAAGAGAGAGAGAGAGAGAGGAGAGAGAGAGAGAGAGAGCTCAGACGGCATAGTTCCATAAAGAATTGAGAGAAGAATTTATTTGATAAGCCGCGAGAGAGGAAGTGAAGAGTAGAAACCCTAATCCTGCTGTAACCAAAACCACCCAAAATAGGATTTTTATTTTATATGTTTCAAATCCTTTTATATAAGACTTTAGGCGAGCAACTCCGAAACCAGAGCAAAACTTGACTAGTCCTCTAGTCCTCTTTCCTTCACAGCGAGAGAAGGAAGGCATTTTTCATAATCTTGAAGCTCAAGATATATCCAGACCTCATATATCTTTGTTAAGTTCTCTCGCGGCGACACTTTAAAGCTTCAGAATTAAAACTGCCACGCTATACTCTGTGCTGCCGCCTTCGCTTTGATTTACTTCGCACTCAAGAAAGATAACAAATTACACGTTCCACAAAATCTAAGAAGAAAAACCAAAATATTCTATAAAAACTGACTAGCACAGCGTGAA
Source organism: Macrobrachium nipponense (assembly GCF_015104395.2). Taxonomy (NCBI): domain Eukaryota; kingdom Metazoa; phylum Arthropoda; class Malacostraca; order Decapoda; family Palaemonidae; genus Macrobrachium; species Macrobrachium nipponense. Next base: position 67,605,279 of record NC_087202.1, on the reverse strand, counting down.
TTACAAGCCTTGGAAACATTGAAATACACATACATATAAAAAGGAATAAATAATCAGGCTAAAATATAGTATACACATAGTGAAAAATACATTCATAACTATAGTACAAACTCGAAATGATGTTTTATACGGAGTGACAAATAATCAAAGTTATGGGACCAAATATATCCAGCAATGGAGTCTAGTAACCGCCCACCCAACAGCCGCCCACCACCATCTCCCCTACGACATAAAGTTGTCTTCCTCCCTAAAGCTCCAAAGCAATATAACTGAAAATGCAAATCAAGTAACTCTTTCATATTACCGCCTTGCCCAGTGAAGGATTTTAGTGGCCGAAATCATTCACGGAAGGCAATCAAATAAACAGTAAATCCACTAGCACGAAGGTGCCAGCGAGAAGGAATACATTATCGACGAGAGAGAGAGAGAGAGAGAGAGAGAGAGAGAGAGAGAGAGAGAGAGAGAGAGAGAGAGAGAGAGAATGGTAAAATGTTAGTCTCATTTTTATGTGCAAAGATGACGGGTGTGGGACTGAATGAATTTTCGAGTGAGTAAATAAATGTTTAAATTAAGGCTGTATTACAATACCAAGCACCGAGACACTGGCTTTCAGCTTTTGAAAGAGTGAGGATTATCTATGAAAGATTAAATTCAAGCCGAGCTAAAAATCAAGCAGATAATTAATATTTAATGTTTTCAAACGATAAAAAATTATCAATATTATAATCATCGCCCAGTACATCACACACTGAATATGCCTCACAGGAAGTAAGCCGGGCTAATTACAAAACGGACAAAATGAGTTGAGTCTTTAAATCTGTTTGAGAGAAGTTCATTAGACTTGCAGATGTCCAATAAGCAAGAATTATGCTGCTCTTCCTCTCAGGGTGATCTGAAGTCTGCCATTTCTTACTAGACAGTCCACCCTGTCCTAGGGGTTTAAGAATACTACCACCGTAGGTCCTGCGTGTCGTAAAAGGCAACTAAAAGGACAGCTGCTGCCTTGCAGTCTTACATTTCAAGTAAAAGGATAAGGCCACCGACGACAACTTTGGAAACTGCTGCCTTGCAGTCTTACTTTTTAGTAAAAGGCTAGGCCCACCGCCAATAACTATGGAAAATGCTGCCTTGCAGTCTTACTTTTTAGTAAAAGGCTAGGCCCACTGCCAATAACTATGGAAAATGCTCCCTTGTAGTCTTACTTTTTAGTAAAAGGGTAGGCCCACCGCAATAACTATGAAAAATGCTCCCCTTGCAGTCTTACTTTTTAGTAAAAGGCTAGGCCCACCGCCAATAACTATGGAAAATGCTCCCTTGCAGTCTTACTTTTTAGTAAAAGGCTAGGCCCACCGCCAATAACTATGGAAAATGCTCCCTTGCAGTCTTACTTTTTAGTAAAAGGCTAGGCCCACCACCAATAACTATGGAAAAAAATGCTCCCTTGCAGTCTTACTTTTTAGTAAAAGGCTAGGCCCCCCACCCGCCAATAACTATGGAAAATGCTGCCTTGCAGTCTTACTTTTTAGTAAAAGGCTAGGCCCACCACCAATAACTTTGGAAACTGCTGCCTTGCAGTCTTACTTTTTAGTAAAAGGCTAGGCCCACCACCAATAACTATGGAAAATGCTGCCTTGCAGTCTTACTTTTTAGTAAAAGACTAGGCCCACCACCAATAACTATGGAAAATGCTGCCTTGCTGTCTTACTTTTTAGTAAAAGGCTAGGCCCACCACCAATAACTTTGGCAAATGGTGCCTTACAGTCTTACTTTTTTAGTAAAAGGCTAGGCCCACCGCCAATAACTTTGGAAAATGCTGCCTTACAGCCTTACTTTTTAGTAAAAGGCTAGGCCCACCACCAATAACTTTGGAAAATGCTGCCTTGCAGTCTTACATTTTAGTAAAAGGCTAGGCCCACCGCCAATAACTATGGAAAATGATGCTTGCAGTCTTACTTTTTAGTAAAGGCTAGGGCCATCGCCAATACCTATGAAAAATGCTGCCTTGCAGACTTACGTTTTAGTAAAAGGCTAGGCCCACCACCATTAATTATGGAAAATGCTGCCTTGCAGTCTTACTTTTTAGTAAAAGTCAAGGCCCACTGCCAATAACTGTGAAAACTGCTGCCTTGCAGTCTTACCTTCTAATAAAAGGCTAGGCCCACTGCCAATAACTATGGGAAATGCTGCCTTGCAGTCTTACGTTTTAGAAAAAGGCTAGGCCCACCGCCAATAACTATGGGAAATGCTACCTTGCAGTCTTACTTTTTAGTAAAAGGCTAGGCCCACTACCAATAACCATGGAAAATGCTGCCTTGCAGTCTTATGTTTTAGAAAAAGGCTTGCTGCTGCCAGTCTTACATTTTTAGTAAAAGTCTAGGCCCATTGCCATTAACTGTGAAAACTGCTGCCTTGCAGTCTTACTTTTTAGTTAAAGGCTAGGCCACCGCCACTACCTGTGGTTGATGACAGCAAGGGCATGCGGTCGTAAAGACCCAGTTGCCAAACAATAAACCATACCTGATGCATGGAATGACGCATAATGCAACCGACCCCTTAATGTAGGGATAACGGTGGGAAAGTAAAAGAAGAGGATTTCTTACTAGACAGTCGGATGATCTTCAACTTGAGGATTATTTGTTAAGCTCGCTTGCCACTTACGGTAAGAATGATTCACCGCTTAAAATTGTTTATCGATATAAACAAACTGTAAACATTCAAACATACATGCTGAAGGAACTCATACGACAACTTGAATGGAACAAAAGCAATCATACTCGAAAGAAAAATATGTGCTGACGTGGATCAGCTCTGGTTGTGGTAGGAAGCAAGAAATGAAGATTTTTTTAGTCATCTATCATTACATATGTATTTCACAATGTCCATGAAGCTAAACAGCCTTATTCTGCTTTGTCGAATATTACATGAGGGTCCATAAAAAAAACAAAAAAAAAAAAAACATTTTCGCAGAAGTGCACTGTTATGGTAGCGACCTTCACATGAAGAGATGAATTCCCTAGACCAGTGGTTCCCAAACTGAGGTCCGCAGACCCCTGAGGGGTCCAGGTGATGGCCCTAGTGGGTCCGCGGCGCAATGAAAAAATTAATATTCTTTCTCAACTCCAGAAAAAATATATATGTATATACAATTAAAAAATATATCATCAACGATTCTCTATAATCCTAGTGTCGGTTATTGAAAATATTCTTTATATTGATTTATACTTACTTTGAACAGGAATATGCAAATAAAAAATGTACTACGTTGTACTGGGTATCCCAATATGGTAATGATACCTTTTGATTGACAGGGGTCCTCGTCTGGGACTCATCTTATCTGGGAGTCCTTGTTATGGTCAAGTTTGGGAACCACTGACCTAGACCGACGATTAATGAACTTAAATTTTAAGAGAAGGCAGTGGTCAGTATTCTTCCAATAAAATTGCAACAACTTAGTCTTGGTTCCTATCAAGGTTTGTGCCAGTGATGACACTTAAGAAAAATAAGGTTAATGTAACTACCTCCCAATAATATTTATATTAAAGCAACGAAGGAAACTGGAGAAATTAAAAGAAATTAAAAATACACTTTAATTCTATTTCTCTTTACCTAAAGCAGATTCAAAATAATCCTTAGCACAAATGCACGCACTCGCTCTCTCTCGCGCGCGCTAGAGAGAGAGAGAGAGAGAGAGAGAGAGAGAGAGAGAGAGAGAGAGAGAGAGAGAGAGAGAGAGAGAGAGAGAGACTGTGTTCAAATCATTACGTAATGGTCAGGGCAATTAAATCAATCACAGGCCGCAAACATATTCAGATTTATTTATTTCTGATAAACAGCACTGAAAAAAAGACAAAGTAAGAACATTTAACAGAGATTAAATTGTTCGTTAAAAAGGAATATAACATGTATCTTGCTTGTATCCACAAATTTCATAACCACTAAATGATAATTAGCTTTAGAAATGAGACAGAAAAAATGCAGTCTGTAAAACTAAAAGACAGAAATACAGTTACATGCAGTTGCAGCCAAGCACAAAATTTTCATGCTTAGGCAACAAAGCAAAGACTAATTGAAGGTGTCCTACTCATATTGCAGGCATAGCATAAAAACCCGAGATGAATCTATTCCACTTTTGACTACGATATAAGGGAAGACAATGGGGAGGGGCTAGGAAGGGAATCACTAATCCAACGTATCATCATATAGACTGAAAAAAAAGTAGCAAGGGAAAGTATGCTGGGGAGAGTCGAAGCGTCCTTCATGTATATTACACCTTTCCCTGGGATCACTTTCATGTAGCTGGAATTTTTATTTCCAAGAACTATGGTACAAACGTAAGCATCAATAAATTTATCAATGGCGGAATTGTGAAAGCTACCGATTTAAAAAAAAAGAAAAAAAAACACCGATGGGAGGTCAATTAGTTTTTTTTATTGTATTTTTGAATAAATCTTATTCGAACCATTCAGTGAGGTCTGGATGGTCGGTTTTACGATGTGTTTGTTTGCTAATGTTAAGGAGACAAATTACACGTATAATTATGAACCTTCCACTGATCAGCAAAGGCCTACCCTTCAAGTGGGTGGTATCTTGCCTAAATTGCTTTACGTGTAATACTGTGTGTAATATTATGTAATATCATCCGTGCTATGTTAATGTACACTGTGAAAATTAAGGAATTCTACAAAGAGACTAAATGGTAGAAACTTTAAATTGATGGTAACAGTGACGAATAGAGAAAAAAAATGGTAACATTGCATGTGAGTTTTTATTTTGTGATGGATATCCTATTATATAATCATAATTTTTTCCCAGAAAATAAGAAGTTTTCGGGAAGAGAATAAAAAAAATTGTATGACGAGAAAACACAAAAAGAAACATAAAAGGTTCATGGGGGGAAAAATTCAATTTCTCGCAAACATTAATAATAAAAAAACTAATAAGGAGCCTCATGAAGAAACAATCGATACGACTTGAAAATAATAAAGACCTCTTTAAAAGAAGAAAACGGAAAGAACTGGTTTTTCAGAGAGGTAAAGAGACCCACTTCCAACGTGTTTCTCCTTCAGCAGACGTCTTCCTCTCACAAATCTCTTGCCAAACTTGACACTTCTTTGATCCTTCAGCTCTTTCGTCTTCCATCTGGGTCACTTTTTCCTTCTGTTCCTCTCGAGGTTCCAAATTAGCTTCTGGGTCTTGACTGCTTCGGCAGTTGTAAAGTTTACTCTTCTTCGGACAGACTTCTTTAATATTATTATTATTATTATTATTATTATTTTTTTTTTTTTTTTTTTTTTTTTTTTTTTTTTTTTTTTTGTGCTCTATCACAGTCCTCCAATTCGACTGGATGGTATTTATAGTGTGGGGTTCCGGGTTGCATCCTGCCTCCTTAGGAGTCCATCACTCTTCTACTATGTGTGCCGTTTCTAGGATCACACTCTTCTGCATGAGTCCTGGAGCTACTTCAGCCTCTAGTTTTTCTAGATTCCTTTTAAGGGATCTTGGGATCGTGCCTAGTGCTCCTATGATTATGGGTACGATTTCACTGGCATATCCCATATCCTTCTTAGTTCTATTTTCAGATCTTGATACTTATCCAATTTTTTTCCCTCTCTTTCTCTTCAACTCTGGTGTCCCATGGTATTGCGACATCAAATGAGTGATACTTTCTTCTTGACCTTGTCAATCAACGTCACGTCTGGTCTGTTTGCACGTATCACCCTATCCGTTCTGATACCATAGTCCCAGAGGATCTTTGCCTGATCGTTTTCTTATCACTCCTTCAGGTTGGTGCTCGTACCACTTATTACTGCAAGGTAGCTGATGTTTCTTGCACAGGCTCCAGTGGAGGGCTTTTGCTACTGAATCATGCCTCTTTTTGTACTGGTTCTGTGCAAGTGCCGGGCATTCACTTGCTATGTGGTTTATGGTTTCACTTTTCGTATTGCACTTCCTACATATGGGAGAGATGTTATTTCCATCTATCGTACTTTGAACATATCTGGTTCTTAGGGCCTGATCTTGTGCCGCTGTTATCATTCCTTCAGTTTCCTTCTTTAGCTCTCCCCTCTGTAGCCATTGCCAATTGTCATCGCTGGCTAGTTCTTTAGTCTGTCTCATGTATTGTCCGTGCATTGGTTTGTTGTGCCCAGTCCTCTGTTCTTTCTGTCATTCTCCTGTCTCTGTATATTTCTGGGTCTTCGTCTGCTTTTATAGTCCTTCTTCCCATGCACTCTTTAGCCACTCGTCTTCACTGGTTTTCAGATATTGCCCCAGTGCTCTGTTTTCAATGTTGACGCAGTCCTCTATACTTAGTAGTCCTCTCCCTCCTTCCTTTCGTGTTATGTATAGTCTGTCCGTATTTGCTCTTGGGTGTAGTGCTTTGTGTATTGTCATATGTTTCCTGGTTTTCTGATCTATGCTGCGGAGTTCTGCCTTCGTCCATTCCACTATTCCTGCGCTGTATCTGATTACTGGCACTGCCCATAGTAATTTATGGCTTTTTTTTTATCATATTTTCCGGCGTTGAGTTTTGACTTGAGTATCGCCTTGAGTCTCTGCATATATTCTTTCCTGATCGTGTCCTTCATCTCTTGGTGTTTTATATCTCCTCCTTCCATTATTCCCAGGTATTTGTATCCTGTCTCATCTATGTGTTTGATGTTGCTCCCATCTGGTAGCTTTTATCCCTTCAGTTCTCGTTACTTTGCCTTTTTGTATGTTGACTAAGCGCATTTTTTCTATTCCAAACTCCATCCTGATGTCCCTAGATACAATCCTTACAGTCTGGATTAGGGTATCTATTTCCTTGAAATGCTCCTTTACCATACAGCTTGATGTCGTCCATGAACATCAGATGGTTGATTCTGTTGCCTCTTTTCTTGAGTTGGTACCCGGCATCCATCTTCTTTCGTAGTGGTCATGGGAATCATGGTACTACGAAGAGTAGTGGGGACAGTGAGTCGCCCTGGAAGATCCCTCTCCTGATATTAACCTCTGCTAGTCTTATTCCAGAGCTTGTAAGTATTGTATTCCAGTTGCGCATTGTATTTTTGAGGAAAGCTGATGGTATTTTCCTCTGCCCCATATATTTTCAGGCATTCTATTAGCCATGTGTGTGGTATCATGTCGAAGGCTTTCTTATAGTCTATCCATGCCATGCTTAGGTTGGTTTTTCCTTCTCCTACTGTTCTTCATTACCATTTTGTCTATCAGGAGCTGGTCTTTTGTGCCCCTACACTTCCTTCTGCAGCCTTTCTGTTGGTGGGGGATGGTTTTTGTCTCCTCCAGGTAGTTGTATAGCCTTTCACTGATGATACCTGTTAGTAACTTCCACATTATTGGTAGGCAGGTGATAGGCCTGTAGTTACTGGCTATATTTCCCTTACTCTTGTCTTTTTGTACTAAGGATTTTGGTTTCTTCCTGTGGTCATCCATTTGGGTGCTTGGTGATTTGAGATACAATGCTGGAGTTGTTCTGCTATTCGTGGGTGTAGGGCCTTGAAGTTTTTGAGCCAGTATCCATGGACTTTCATCGGACCTGGGGCTTTCCAGTTTGGCATTTTCTTTAGTTGGTGTCTGACTGTGTCTGTCGTGATCTCTGTGAATCTTTGTTTTATTCTCCCTGTTTCTTCTTCCTTGACTTCCTGGAGCCATGTTGCATGTTTGTTGTGTGATACCGGATTGCTCCATATGTTTTCCCAGAGTCTCTTACTTTGTTCGGCTTCAGGAATTTCTGGGTGGTTTTCTCCCCTCCCCTCTTAGTTGCTGTATAGTCTTTTCTGGTTGGTTTCCGAATAGTTGTTCTGTTGGTATCCCTTATTCCTGTTCATGTACCGTTGGATCTTATGTGCTTTTGGCCTTTAATCCCTCTGTTTTACATCTTCTATTGTGTTTGTTTAATCCCTCTCTTGTACTTTGTATTTCTCGTTGAGTTCCTCCCTTGTTTTCTTGCTTCTTAGCCTTTTTTCTGCCATCTCTTTCAGTTTACTCAAGTCAGATCTCATCACCATGATTTGCTTTTCCAGGCGCCTTTTCCAAGGAGGTTGCTGTTTTGGTTTCTGTTGGGTTGGTTGGTGCTGGTGGTGTTGGTGTTCGAATTCCCATCAGTTCTGCTACTAATCTTGCTCCTGCATATGTCAAGTTATTTGTTTCTGTGATACTGGTGGTGTGTATTATGCCCATTATTTCATTGACCTCACTTGTTTTCTCCCTTAATTTCTTGGTGTTGTAGGCTTTCATGGGGGGGATCTTTGTTCTCTCTGTATCTGGCTCCATCCATTGTCTAATCTTTTCTACCCATTCCGTCCTCTCTGTTACTTCGTCGGTGTTTCTTCGTGTGTCGTTGTTTGATACCTCATCCTCCCTGTCGTCTTCTGTGGCATCGTCTCTCAGTTCGTCTTCGTGTAATTCGTTGTCGTGTGACATTTCCCTTTCCAGTTCTTCTCTTTCTGTTGGGGAGAGCCAGTTCTTTTTCTTTATGTTCCTTACTTGGTCTGCCAGCCTCTGCTCTGTTTGGGGGGTGTTATTCCTCTCATTCCAGATGCTGACCAATCTTCTTCTATACCTCTCTCCGTCGGGTTGCTTCTGATGTAGCATCTCCATATTTCCTTATTTTCTTCTCTTGTCCATTTCTTCCTTTTTGCCTCTGTAGCTCCAATCTCAGGCTGTTGATTATTGTCGTTGTGGTGATCAGTTGCTGGATGACGACCTCCAAGTACCTGACCGTCTTCCCCTTCAATTGGGTTGAATACCTGGTTGCCGGACGAAGCTCCTCTGTTGCCAGAGGTTCCATTTACGTCGTTGTCGTTTAATCCTTCATTTCTTTCCATCATTGCTGAGTTTTGCTATTTAACCCATAGCTGGACCCTACCCCATCAGGGATAGGTACTCATTTACAGCTGAGTAGACTGAGGAAATTTATGGTAAAGATCCTTCCCCAGGGAATCAACGCCGAGAGAGCGGTCACCCATCCAACGACTGACCAGAGCCAATGTTGCTTAACTTGACTTAAGTCTATTTTTATTTAGGAAGAAGACCCTCTTTCAAGCATGGTCTATTGAAGGAGATTGCTGCTTCAGCTGCATTTATTTTATATAAGTTCTTTTTCATTCTCCTTATTACGGCTTTTTCAGTACTTTTTAGGTTGGCGAGTAACGCCCATCTTGGATACATATGAAAAGTCAAGATAAACGAATTTTATTACGAGATTCATATATTTTGAAATCTGGTGTAAAATTCGTTTACCTTGACTTCTCATATGTATCCAATAAGCGCGTTACTCACCAACTAAATAGTAATGAAAAAGCTGTAATAAGAATAGAAAAGAACTTCTATAAAATAAATGCAACTGAAGCAGCAATCTCCTTCAATAGAACATATTATTGTTATTATTATTATTATTACTATTATTATTTTTATTATTATTATTTTTTTTTTTTGCTCTATCACAGTCCTCCAATTCGACTGGGTGGTATTTATAGTGTGGGGTTCCGGGTTGCATCCTGCCTTCTTAGGAGTCCATCACTTTTCTTACTATGTGCGCCGTTTCTAGGATCACACTCTTCTGCATGAGTCCTGCAGCTACTTCAGCCTCTAGTTTTTCTAGATTCCTTTTCAGGGATCTTGGAATCGTGCCTAGTGCTCCTATGATTATGGGTACAATTTCCACTGGCATATCCCATATCCTTCTTATTTCTATTTTCAGATCTTGATACTTATCCATTTTTCCGTCTCTTTCTCTTCAACTCTGGTGTCCCATGGTATTGCGACATCAATGAGTGATACTTCCTTCTTGACTTTGTCAATCAACGTCACGTCTGGTCTATTTGCACGTATCACCCTATCTGTTCTGATACCATAGTCCCAGAGGATCTTTGCCTGATCGTTTTGTATCACTCCCTCAGGTTGGTGCTCGTACCACTTATTACTGCAAGGTAGCTGATGTTTCTTGCACAGGCTCCAGTGGAGGACTTTTGCCACTGAATCATGCCTCTTTTTGTACTGGTTCTGTGCAAGTACCGGGCATTCGCTTGCTATGTGGTTTATGGTTTCATTTTTCGCATTGCACTTCCTACATATGGAAGAGATGTTATTTCCGTCTATCGTATTTTGAACATATCTGGTTCTTAGGGCCTGATCTTGTGCCACTGTTATCATTCCTTCAGTTTCCTTCTTTAGCTCTCCCCTCTGTAGCCATTGCCATGTGTCATCGCTGGCTAGTTCTTTTAGTCTGTCTCATGTATTGTCCGTGCATTGGTTTGTTGTGCCAGTCCTCTGTTCTGTTTGTCATTCTCCTGTCTCTGTATATTTCTGGGTCTCCGTCTACTTTTATTAGTCCTTCTTCCCATGCACTCTTTAGCCACTCGTCTTCACTGGTTTTCAGATATTGCCCCAGTGCTCTGTTCTCGATGTTGACGCAGTCCTCTATACTTAGTAGTCCTCTCCCTCCTTCCTTTCGTGTTATGTATAGTCTGTCCGTATTTGCTCTTGGGTGAAGTGCTTTGTGGATTGTCATATGTTTCTTGGTTTTCTGATCTATGCTGCGGAGTTCTGCCTTCGTCCATTCCACTATTCCTGCGCTGTAACTGATTACTGGCACTGTGCCCATGTATTTATGGCTTTTATCATATTTCCGGCGTTGAGTTTTGACTTGAGTATCGCCTTGAGTCTCTGCATATATTCTTTCCTGATCGTGTCCTTTATTTCTTGGTGTTTTATTATTATTATTATTATTATTATTATTATTATTATTATTATTATTATTATTATTATTATAGTCCTTGCATGGTATAACCACCGGATATTACAGCATTCCAAGTAAGCAAATACTCTTTACTTTTAACTCTACCACGAGTAATTTTTCCTTGAGTTTGTTTCTAGACGGTTCCTTCTTACCCCTCCGTACTGCAATATCCATTCCCAGTCACTCTAACTTGCAGGAGGAAGTGATAGTTTTGTGTCGTGTATTTTTAGCTGAATATTGAAAATGAAGAAACATTTCTCTTCCAGCGCTGATTTCTGAGAAGGTATGATGAAAAGGCAGCAGACAATCGGATTTTCCACTAGACTATTAAACGCGATTTGTATCAATACATTTGTCTTTGAATGTGCAATATTGGCGTTCTATGGGTAATGAACTACATGTTTTCTCCGGCCGTCGTCAAGCCAAATCTTTATATAAGGAAGCAGAATGAAGG
>NC_087202.1:67584084-67586584 GCF_015104395.2 Macrobrachium nipponense | reverse complement strand
CTCCCCATGTAAGCAAAAAAATAAATAGATAAATAAATGAAAAAAATTAAGCAATAAGAGAAGATACAGCAAAACGGGTGTCTGAGAGCTGGCTCCTCGCGTGTGGTGCCGGACCGTGCGACTGAGGCAATTGGATTGCCATGCCTTATTTCTTTGAGATCGAAGCATCTTCGATTAATAAATGACAACTACATCTACAAAGCAGTAACTGTCACGCAAAATTATTGCTAAAAGAAAAATGCCTTTATTCAAAATGCTATCAACACGTCATGCAAGCGTCCAGATGCAGGAGAAAGACGAAAACACCAGACAAGCAAAAATAAAGATAATTATATATAAGTTGCAGTGTTTCATACAGGCATAGCGCTTAAAGTTAGTATTGCAGTTTTCCGTATACTTATGAACTGCATCGTCAATAACATTCTAATTTTCATTGCAACATACTTTATAAATATCATATGCATTGAAAGCTAATAAAAAAAAAGAATTTGTTGAAAGCCGTATGACTTTTTATAAAAGGTGAGAAATGCTTAGGGTAAAACGTATCTTATATAACTCTTCTTCTCATCATAAGAGGTGGGCGAAAAAATTTGAAATAAAAAAAAAATAAAAGGAATTCTGAGAAATAAACTTTACATAATGTACGCTCTCCAACGTAAAACTGCCTAATATTTCGCAAGGAATAAAGAACGAAAGGAGAAGAAACGGCCTTGGATTAAAAATAGCGGAGGGTTTCGAGTGAAGAGGAGCAGAATTTAAGAGGACTGAAAATGAGGAAGGGGAAAGGCGAAAACGCAACCCCTTGGGAAGACGTTCGCCTTAGGGGAAAATCTGAAAATTTTCTGACAAAAGATAATCATGGAAGCAAAACAACAGTCCCAGAAAAGGAAAGCTATCGTGTTGCTCTGTAATCTAATTATTACGATGAATGTACAAAAAAAAGGTTTATCAATGAAGAAACTACAACCAGAATAAAACAATATATAAATTAAAACAACACTGCTTCCAACTCTCAGAATCACTTGAAGACTTGGGATTTCTCCCTTCCTCTTTTTTCCTCCTCCCTCTAAGTTTCATTTCCTGTTTGTTGGCACCAAAGCTTATCATTTGCTGCTGCGTCATACCTGCTGGGAACTGACAGTAAAAATCTCAACTTTTCCTCATTCACAGCCTTTAATCAGCATCTCCAAATTTTGTAATAGTTCCTTTCATCTTTTTACAACTTTCCTCGTTTTAGTTTGATGACTAATCGCTTCCTATTTGTGATAAGCGATGATCACTGTACTTTTACCGAATAATTTTGTGTTTTCTTATTTTATTTTCAAAATGTTTTTTTTCTTTTTTCTCTGCTTCTGAACACTTCAATCATTAAAAGATACTTTAACAAACGCTTCTCTCTCTCTCTCTCTCTCTCTCTCTCTCTCTCGTTCTCCATCTCTCACGTCTCTCCTCTCCGTCTCGTCTCTCTCTCTCTCTCTCTCTCTCATACGACAACAAGAGCAGGGAATGTGTAAAGATCATAACAACTGCAATTAGACCACAGACAGATAATATGACCTTTTAAATTCTGAAAACGATTTCTACGAAACTCTTAAAAATTAACTTGAATAAACAACATCAAGCGATTCTATTAAGCGATGATGATGAGGATCACAGGGTTCTGACCTTTAGGACGCATTGCCTTTTTTTTTAATTGATGCTCCTATAATTATAGATAATGAGTAGTATGACTCACTATGAATAACGGATCTTTCATAATTACTGATGCAGGCTCATGTTTACAACTATCCGACCAGGACACCGCCCTTTCAGAGCAATTGCAACCTTCTTGTCTATTTATCAATGCTGTGTCGGTGAGCAGGCAACACTTATAATGATTAGAAGAAGGACAGAAACAGTGATTTTGTGTTTCTCTAAAGTCACTCTATTATGGTGAATGAATGACTGATGCAGAAAAAAATAACGAACTCGTCTCGCAACCGCCCATTATCGTTTGTGGGGAGAAGACAGAAGTACCCAGAGTCAAAGATATACTTTGACTCTGGAAGTACCTACCATTTCATTCTTTGGAGGAACTCCTCGCGTAGACATAAATCACAATTCACAAACGTTTAGGCAATCACTTATGAGCAAAACCCACTGACTTTTAGAGAACGCTACTTATATGGATGGAGAGCTGTAAACAAAAATGTCCTAATGAGCGATAACGATTCGCGGCTTGTTCATAAATTAAGACACTACAGGAAGGATTCACTATTATTTTTAGCAGACATATTCAATAAAAAGAATCCAATGTTCATTCAAACCGATTTTTAACATTTCTTTTAATGCCAATAAGTTCATATTGATATTTAAAAATAAAAAAACCTGACCAACAAAATTACTAATCACATTCGAAACGAAAATCTTCAACCTTCTTATCTCAAGTGACGGAACATGTAATTAGCTGTTTGCAATACCTTAGTGAATATTTGTCACGAAAAAAATTAAATGCTTAATA
>NC_087202.1:67571584-67579084 GCF_015104395.2 Macrobrachium nipponense | reverse complement strand
CTACGATAATATGAAAAGAATCACACGAATTAAAAATAAATGAATTTCACCGTTCTGCGTCATTAAGAGAAATTTGCGCTGCATTATGCTTGGGATATAATATATAAACAAAATATTGAGATGTTAATAAAAACACAACTATAATGTATCGCAAATATCCAGTCGATTCCAATTCCAGAAAATATTCCCAGCTAAAAATTTAAGTAAAAATCTTTTCAAAGTATGTTAACTAACTGTTTTTCTCTCCAGAGAACAGATATTAGCTTTGAAATCTTATTATGTATTAAGGCCTTTGCAATAAACACATTTTCTTATTACATGAAAACCATAAAATACATACGTATATGCGAAAAAATGTTAATGGACATATAAACTACAAGTATATATTTCCTTTTAAATCTGAAATATAAAATATAAAAAGGAAGGCATAACTAAAAAAAATTTTTCCCTCAAATAAATAAAAAGAAACGTTACTAAGATGAAACAATCCCATGCTGTATAAGGGTTACATATGGATTCAATATTTGAGTTATCTATGATTTTTTTTTTATTAAATATATCTAGGGCCACCCTAACCACAGTAAAAGACAAAGATTCCAATGAAAAACTAAACAGATGTAACGTTAGATAACATTATAAGAATATATTTGCTGGACTGACCTTACTGTGTACATTCTGCATGTTGAACAAGAAAATCTTATGAGAACCAGAATATAAATCCAACAGAGAAAAACCGAATAGTTTTTTTAGGATCATATGACTATACAGACGTGAATACTTGTATGTATGTATAAATGCAAGATGAACTCTAGCAAACTAAGATCATAATCTTTTTCTTAATATGGAGAAACTATTAGATAAACAAGTAAAAAAGGCGTCCACGTTTCTTCGGCGCAATCGAGTTTTCTTACCGGTGGCCTCAGCCACGGCCAATAAAACTCTCAGTCGAGGACCATGAAACTTTCAACCACGATCTGGTGGTGGCCTGTGGTGTTGGCACCTATAGCGGTGTCAGACGCAAGATCATAACTAGCTACAAACATAAATGAAATCAAAACTCCCGACGCTAGAGGGCTGCAATGTGTATGTTTGATGATTCGGGGGTGGATGATCAAAATAACCTCTAACCTTAGTAGTTCTTAAGATCTGAGGGCGGACGGACAGACGAAGCTGGCAAAATAGCTCTCTTTTACAGAAGCTAAAAGCTATGGTCCTTGTAGTCTAATACAACTGGCTAAACAATCAGACAATATAACGAGAAGGAAAAACAATACGCATGAGTAAAAGAACATTTGAAATCGATACTTCGATCAAAACGACCACTGGAAACATGTACATCAATTTCAATGGATGTTCCTTCAAGTTATAACAATTGTATAACAGGGCGTTAAAAAATTATGCACGAATAAATTAATAAAAGGGGGTATTTCTCGTAAAAGGAAGCAGTATAATGTGTTGAGCTTGTTTAAGACGTAAAACCCGTTTCTACGATAATATGAAAAGAATCACACGAATTAAAAATAAATGAATTTCACCGTTCTGCGTCATTAAGAGAAATTTGTGCTGCATTATGCTTGGGATATAATATAAACAAAATATTGAGATGTTAATAAAAACACCACTATAATGTATCGCAAATATCCAGTCGATTCCAATTCCAGATTCCCAGCTAAAAATTTAAATAAAAATCTTTTCAAAGTATGTTAACTAACTGTTTTTCTCTCCAGAGAACAGATATTAGCTTTGAAATCTTATTATGTATTAAGGCCTTTGCAATAAAACACATTTTCTTAAAATTTACATGAAAAACCATAAAATACATACGTATATGCGAAAAAATGTTAATGGACATATAAACTACAAGTATATATATTTCCTTTGAAATCTGAAATATAAAATATAAAAAGGAAGGCATACTATTTCTCAAATAAATAAAAAGAAACGTTACTAAGATGAACAATCCATGGCTGTACTAAGGTTACATATGGATTCAATATTTGAGTTATCTATGATTTTTTTTTTATTAAATATATCTAGGGCCACCCTAACCACAGTAAAAGACAAAGATTCCAATGAAAAACTAAACAGATGTAACGTTAGATAACGTTTTATAAGAATATATTTTTGCTGGACTGGGACCTTACTGTGTACATACTGCATGTTGAACAAGAAAATCTTATGAGAACCAGAATATAAATCCAACAGAGAAAAACCGAATAGATTTTTAGGATCATATAACTATACAGACGTGAATACTTGTATGTGTAAGTATAAATGCAAGATGAACTCTATCGAACTGAGATCATATTCTTTTTCTTAATATAAACTATTAGATAAACAAGTAAAAAAGGCGTCCAAGTTTCTTCGGCGCAATCGAGTTTTCTTACCGGTGGTGGCCTCAGCCACGGCCAATAAAACTCTCAGTCGAGGCCCATGAAACTTTCAACCACGATCTGGAGGTGGCCTGTGGTGTTGGCACCTATAGCGGTGTCAGACGCAAGATCATAACTAACTACAAACTTAAATGAAATCAAAACTCCCGACGCTAGAAGGCTGCAATGTGGTACGTTTGATGATTGGGGGGTGGATGATCAAAATAACCTCTAACCTCAATAGTTTTTAAGAGCTGAGGGCGGACGGACAGACGAAGCTGGCAAAATAGTTCTCTTTTACAGAAGCTAAAAGCTATGGTCCTTGTAGTCTAATGCAACTGGCTTAACAATCAGACAATATAACGAGAAGGAAAAACAATACGCATGAGTAAAGGAACATTTGAAATCGATACTTAGATCAAAACGACCACTGGAAACATGTACATCAATTTCAATGGATGTTCCTTCAAGTTCCACGCTTCAGAATGGAAGATAAAGAATACGGAGTGTCGTAAATATAAAGTAACTGCTAACAAAAAGTGGGAGGTAAGAAATGAAGTCAGTAATAAGAAAAGAAATACGAGGCCGATGCCTGTGTACATAGCTGATCTTGATATGAGTCTTGATATCCGCGGGGATCGGAAGACCACGTTACTTTAGAGGATTTGCAGCACTAGAAAGAGAGAGAGAGAGAGAGAGAGGGGGGGAGAGAGAGAGAGAGCTACTTCCATGGCGACAACGGAAATGAAACAAAGAAAATCAAACCTAATGAAAATTGCAAATGAGATATAGAGCATTTATAAATTACGACAGACCTCAACGTAATGTAATGTTTTCCTCCCATTTTCACGAGATGCCTGAGAAAGAGGGAGAAAATATGAGATCGAAGACAGAACATTCATTCTATCAATAATAACAGAAGTATGTAAAAACCAAAAATCAAAAGGCAAGCTAAAGTGTAATGCCCGAGTCTCAAATTGGCGATTTCAAACCGAGCATGTCCTAACAGCCGAAAACTTGCTCATTACGACTCCATTACTGCCCAGCATTGTTGCCGTCGCTCCACGACAACTGTCAAAAGTCGCCATGTAATGGCACAACACGTAACAGGTCGTAATGGCGTCTCTATTGATGCCATTTCATTACGGAAGTTGTAACTAGCAATTGCGAGTTGCGGCATCCAGTACGACATACGACTTTACACAACATCCAAGATTCATGTAAGGATTGCTCCAGGAGCAAGACCGCATGCCCGCATAAGGCTTAATCTTAAACAACTCACAGGTCAACAGTTTCTCACTAGCTACCTGAATGTGACCTACATGGAATAAATTGGAGAGAAAGAGAGAGAATATAAGGAGGAAAGGCAACTAAGCCTTACAGCTACTTAACAGCACTGTGTGTGTGTGAGAGAGAGAGAGAGAGAGAGAGAGGAAAGGCAACCAAGCCTTAAGATACTTGAAATACACTGGGGGGAGAAAAATACACTGGAGAGAGAGAGAGAGAGAGAGAGAGAGAGAGAGAGAGAGAGAGAGAGAGAGAGGAAAGGCAATAAAGCCTTATGATACTTAAAATCCAGTGTGAGAGAGAGAGAGAGAGAGAGAGAGAGAGAGAGAGAGAGAGAGAGAGAGAGAGTTAAATACCTACCAGGTGGCTTATAACACAGGACTGACATGAGGTGCTGAGTTCTTCTGGCACTTTAATATGTATGGTAGCATCCATATTCACGACGCATTACGATCCCGGGCATGGGACGTAACTAAATCGTAATTAAATCTTCATTAATTATATATCATGTCTTCACGGAAGTCGCTGTTCTGTAAAAAACGTTAAATGTGGGTGTTACCTTAATGATATGTAATCTCACCTTGACTTGCGCAATGCTGTTGTAATGTTCCTTATGTATCTCGTCATGGTGTGTTTATCAACTGACATCTCTCCTTTTTTATTTATTTTTTTTTTATTTTTGTGGCCCAAGGCAGGCGACTATAGCCGATTCATCGCCAAACCCGGCCGCAAATTTTCCAAGTCTGGAAGAGTTTAGGGATGGGGAAAATTAGGACCAATCAAAGCGCCTGGAGCTGATCCATGACGTAATAAGCCACGCCTTTAAGCTACATAGTCCTCAGTGCCTCTTAATTCCTGCTCACAAAGTCGACATTCACTGCATAAATATTTTCATCACGAGTTGCTAAATTATATATGCCATTTAGAAAGAGTTGCGATAGCACATGGGATGAATCAAACAATATAAAAGATGATAAAATTGATGGTATGATAAAAATGATGGCATATGACGTGTAATTAGCACTACAGACTACAGACAGGAGACCAAGAACTTTGCAGCACTTCGACTCCCATCAAGAATCTTTGACTTTGAAAGTGACGATTTTAAAAACATGGAGTATGGAACGTTTTTCAGGCGTTACTGCCTGTTGTTTCAGGCTATAAAAAGGTATTATGTACATAACTAAAATAATAATTGCATTATGCTTAAAAAGAAATGTGGAGGATACAGTTTTGATGACAAATTTATGCACCCCGTAGGGGGATACTGTCGTCAGTACACCCCATTCGGTGCAATATAGGCATTTTTTAACGTTCTTTGCAGCATCCCTTCGGCGCCTTGCTGCAACCACCACTTTCATTCATTTTACTGTTACCTCCGTTCATATTATCTTTCTTCAATCTTGCTGTCCAACCTCTCCTAACAATTGCTTCATAGTGCAACTGCTTAGAGATTTTCCCCCTGTAACACCTTTCAAACCTTTTACTGTCAATTTCCGTTTCAGCGCTGAATGGCCTTAGTTGCCCCAGTGCTTGGCATAATGCCAAAAATCTATATGTAAAAAAAAAATTATGATCTTAATTTAAGGCATACATTTGGCGATTGAGTGTGAGCTTGGATGAAAATAATAGTATACTCATATACTACCGTTATCCTTGGCCTTAATTAATACATGTTGAGTATTTGTATGAAATTTTCTCTTGAAAGAGTTGGAAAAAAAGTGGAATACTCATTTTGATTATTTGCACACAATGAATGACAAGTACGAAAGGTTTACTAAGAATTTTAAATAAATTAAACTATCAGTGTTTTCTTTGTACACAATGAATTTTCCGCAAAAATCACGTAAGGGCTTGCTAAAAATATTCAATACTGAATTATACTGTTATCACTTTTTATTTGTTTGTACACAATATATGAAAAGTAAAAATCAAAAGCAAAAAATTTTCAATAAAAACTTTTTATATATTTGTACCCAATGAATGACAAGGGCCAATCAGGTGAGGACATCTGGAAGGTTTTATGAAAATGTAATCCACCTCAAAAAAGCAATTTTTTTTACTACAGCTTATCAAGTACACCTTGGAAAACAGCCGTATTCAGATTAGCTACTGACATGATGAATTTGTCACGTAACTATATTTGGTTACAGTAGGCTAACTTAGATCACCAAAACAACAATACCGTAGGTTTCCTTAGGTTTCCTTAGGGGCACATTAGCTCTTCAAATAATTTAATGAATGAAGCTGATACTGTGTTCCTGTAAGTAGTAGGGATTATATCAGTCTGATTCCTGTTCACGGCCTAGTAATGACCAGTATATTGCTTTTATACAATGCACAATAATGTGCATTACTACGAAATAGCATCTGTCCATAGAAATCCGTAGTGTAAGCCTACTCCCCTATCTCTATTTTCCCCTACAGGCAGGTCAGATACAATCATTTTTACCATTTTGTATATTTTTGATTCGTCCCATGAGTTATCGACACTCTTTATAGATGGTTTTAAAGATGTATTTTCACACATGTAATTTTAGAAATTCGCGATGTGAAAATATTATTTACCAAGAGGGAGAAGCCAATAACGCATAATATATTTCACGATGTATCTCATTTGAAGAATATATTGTTGTTAAATTAGTGTTGCATTATGTTTAGATATACCTGACTAAAATGTATGTCATACAGACCGTTAACTGAAATTGAGAAGAAAGTATTTCTTCGGTATCGTGATTGGCGGCAGTGATGGACATAGATAGGACTGAGGAGGGAGCTAAAAGGCGTGGCTTGTGACCTCATGGATCAGCTTCACGCGCTTTGATTGGTCCTAATTTTCCCCATCCCTAAACTCTTCCAGACTTGGGAAATATGCAACCAGGCCATTAAGACAGTCGCAGTCATAAATCCAGAATGTGTGTCTCTAGGAAACACGACATATACAACTTGCAAAATTTTCACGCGCCATACTGCGAAGACTGGTTATTCATTAGTCGCAAACAATAATAGAAAGCCATACCTGTAATTCAAACATAAATGTTTCCAGTGTTTTCCTTAAAATGTCATCCAAAGCTGCTTTTCTCTCCCTCCCGATGAGGTCTTTCATGGCAGTCAGCTGTTTCTGAAGTTCCCACCAAACAAACGGCAAATTTACGTCTTATTTCCTTATCTTTTAACATTACGTCCGTTTATACTTCACACTATCTGCAGATGACTACAGTTAACAATTAAAGAAAAACAAAACCTCCGACGTAAGATTATTTACGCATGAACCTTCACCAGGAAAGATCATTTATACTCTTGACATTCTCTTGAGACTTCATTGCCTTTCGAAACATGTCTCCCATCAAGCCTGAAATGTGATGCTTTCATTTTTATGATGAATAAGAGAAGTGGCTTCGTCTCTTGTTACAAAGCGATCAAACAGATTAAAAGAACGAATAGTTTAAAACCAGTATCAGCACAAAAATCACTATTCACTCTAAAAGACCGCCCATCTAACAAAGAATGATTAATACTTCTAGCAAATGACACCTGCGATTAATTACTTTCCCTGCAGCAGGTGCGTATTTTGGCACTTGCAAACGACCCCTGTCACTCTTGCCATTACGGCGGACGGAGGATAAATGTGGAAAAGGAATCGTTAACCAAACCAATTCTTTCTCTTTCCCATGTAGTTTCTATATCAGCTATTTTCAATTCATTACTCTAATATTGTGAATTTCTTTTCAATCTGACTCGATTTTTGCAAATATTTTTTCAACACTAATTACCTCTTGTATGATTTCATCTAAGGGAAAATAATAATAACAATAACAGGGTTGCATTTATGCCCATGTTT